>NC_133285.1:2631806-3234193 GCF_005239225.2 Populus alba | reverse complement strand
TTGATGTTGCTCTATCAAAAAGATATAAAAGTTGAACCCAAAAATTGCATAAAATAGCATTTTCGATAGAATTGATCCAGCTATTTGAACATGTACACGAGTTGGTGATTTTTGAAGAGCAAACCCAGGACATGACTAGTTGAGTTACACATCTTAAGATTAAATTTCAATATAAAAATGACACATGTCGGGTAGAATTGATCTAGCTGTTTGGACATGTACACGAATTGATTATTTCCGGGGAGCAAGCCCAGAGTATGAGCAATTGAGTTATACTTCACAGGATTAAATTTCACTGTAAGAATGACACATGTCGAGTATAATTGATCCAGCTGTTTGGGCATATAGTTGCTAAAATGGCAAGGATTTTTTTATTTTTCTTGTAAATTTTTGTTTTGTTAGGCTGAAATTTCCAGCTGTTTGGGCATGTAGTTGTCTAAATGGCAGGAGTTTTTTTTATTTCTTTTGTAAATTTTTGTTTTATTTTTCTTGTATCAGCAGACGATAACTGAGTTTTTGAACGAATAAATACAGAAAATTCAGATATAGTGTATGTCCCAGTTATGTTAAAGAGTTGATTATGTATCGTGGAACCTCACGTCATTTCCTTTTCCACGCAGATGAGAATTTCATTCCTGAATTCCCTAAACTCAGTTGACTCTCATGGCAGGAACAAGAACAAATCAAATCACTAGATTATGGATCTCTTGGTGTGATCGGCCTGGATATTACTGGGCTTCACGCAAGCCCAGTCTGCTGGTATGATCCTTCTTTCTGATTTCGAAGATTGATTTATTTGTTATTCCTCGCAGGTGGCCACTTCTCTGTTTCAACTTCATCAAAAAATCCAGGCAAAAAACCTCTCAAATTAGGTCATCTGGGCCGAGCATTGTTCGTTTGTTAGCCACATTAGAGACTACAAGAAGTACAGGGAACCGCTTCATCTCAATCTAATAATCAATAAAGTCAATTAAAAGTTATCTAAGAAAGGATTGTGATTGTTGAAATTCAAATTATTGGAATTTAAATTGAAACAATAAGCTGAGTGTTTGATAGTTTGCAAAAAAATCATTTGGATGAAAAATGAAGTAAATATAAATCAACATTTGGTAAGAAAGAGGAGTTGGAATGATGCTCTAGAATGATATAATAATAACGTTTATGATTAACAGTTCCATAATGCAAAAATAATATTTACTCTAATTGTTCTATAGTTTAATTATTTTTACATTTACTCTACATATAGCAATTTATATTGTAAATCATCATATAATTTAATATATTTTTCATATTATACATGTAAACTGTTATTTTAAAAAACACAAAATATTTACCTTTTATTATAGCAAAAATATTTTTCATATTATAGCAAAAACATATATTTTTTTAAAAAAACCATTTTAATATATTTTCAAATAATAAATACTTTTAACCACACTTACAGCACAGTAGCAAACACCAGCTTCACACCCACACTTTTCCAGGTGAAAGAAGCTTTCCTTGAATTTTATTATGCGTATATCACAAGCCACCAATCACCGGGAAAGGAAAGAACGAAAGCTGCTTCCCCTTCCCGAAGTCTCTTCTCTTGGCCCCGACCAAACTGCTAGATGCAGATTAAATTATAGTTCTCAAATTGCTTAAACTAACAGCATTTGATTGATCAAATGACTCTCCTTGGACAAAAAAAAAAAAAAAACTTTACTGTTTTTTTTTTTAAAAAAGTGGAGATGCCAAGAGGGGAGGGGCAGCTCTACAGAGAGAATCATCAACCTTTCTATTTTAAAAAAACACACCAGGTTGAACTCTCCGCAGGTACTATAATGGTTCTCTCCTTGTCAAGGGTGAGCACCTAGCCAGGGCATTTTACTTTTAATAGAAATACAAGCAAACATCATGATGACAACTAGAATTTCAGTATCTTAAGCACAATATAAGTTGAAATAAAACCAGACAACTTCTTGTTCCACTTTTAAAGACAAGCTCAAAAATTTAAAAATACTAAATTAAGAACCGGTAAACAAAAGGCAAGTCCATGAAAGAAACAACAGCTACTGCATAAGCAAAATCTTCACTTGAGGGGAATAAACCTGGAAGAATGGGTGGCACCAATACCAGGTCTTCCATGCTTAACGGGCTTGTAGGAGATCGAGAACTCAGCTAAATAATGGCTTATCATTTCAGGCTTGATTTCAACTTGATTAAAGGTCTTGCCATTATAAACACCAATGATACTGCCGATCATTTCAGGTACTATAATCATGTTGCGAAGGTGAGTCCTAACTGGTTCTGGTTTCTCACCGGGTGGTGCCTCCCTTTTCTGTTCAGGATATCACCAAAAAAGGTTTTAAAAAGCATCCATTTCATTTAGCATGTCAACAAAGCTAATATATTAGAAAAAAGTAGCACAGACATCATTAGATCATTTAGCATAAAATAGTGACCAAAGAAGATAGAAGCGTACAAACTACAACAGCTGGTTGCATGACAAGGAAAACCAAAGAGTGAGTTCTTTGTTCTACAGAAGGCCTTTCAACCAAAAAGTCATACCACAGACATCAATGCGAAACAGTTCCAAAGCTTACCACCATTGATGATGCTACACTCGATGAGCATCGAAATTGGCAAAATAAGCACTGACAATATATCTGGGAGGGTAGAAAGTAGGAGACTAGAACGTAGAGGGAATGAAGAAAATAGATAGACAGTAATTTCTTTCCTCATATTTGGATCGAATGAACATGAATGGAAAGAAAATATTGGGTGAGTGATTTAATTTATTGGAAAAATGGATAGACGAAATCTCATTGATAGATGAATTAATTATACAACCTTGAACATATTGCACATAAACATTCATCTGAGGGTATATATGTAAAATCACATTAAGGTTTATATGCTGTCTAGTAATGTCTCTCTACTCTCTCCTTAGGTTTGAAGACAAAGGAAATGTAGGCCCATTCTCCTTCTTTTCCTTGACATTCCAGCCAGGAGAAAATTACATTCCCAAACAGATTGTAAGAGAAGCATCACCAAAAAAAATATTTACAGTCTGCTCATGCTCAATCATGCAGTAATCCCAAAGGACAATATCCACTGAACGATGCCTACAATTGAGGCAAAACAGGAATCTATAGTGACCATAACTTCAGAACAGACCAACTGCCTATTCTGTGAAGAAATTACTCCCATAGACATCACATGGCAAGAGGCAACACCACCTTCCAAATGCTATTGTTATTCTTATGACACATCTAATCCACTGACAATACTTTCATCCATGATATATGAAAACAGATTCCCACCAAAGTGCCCCTAATGTCCAGATAATTATGGTTCTCCTGTCTTTAACACCCTCCCACCCAGATGCTTGATTTGGTTCAGCCATTGATCAGGTGGTAACGTCCTGTGGCTAGATCATTTTTTGACCAGTGTACTCTCCTAATAAAAGAAGAACTGTGATTCCGAGTCTAAATTGACACCGTCATACTTAGACTAAGGAATCTGAGCGATGTGATGCAATCAACATCCGTACCTTAATAAAAGGAACTAAAGTACTCTATTGTGGTGCAAAAAGATTAAAGGCAAGTGGAATATTATTTTGATTAATTTTATAAGGAAAAACCAGTGAGAACAATTCCAAATATAAATGAAAACAAATTTGAACCGAGCAGCAAACTTAAGAACTGAAATCAAATTAAACCAAGCAGCAAACTACAAGGATTGAAGAAACGTACAGCCTTGCGCAGTTTCTTGATAAGTGCCATTGGCTTCCTCTTCAAGCCCCTCTGAAACCTGACATCAAACCAAAAATACGACAACTAAAAAAATAAATCATTTGGGCATGAAAAAAAAAAAAAAAGAGTTAAATTTCCCTCTCGCTCACCTCCTGCGAGCACGCGCAGGAAAGAGCTTGACAAGCTCATCTGTAGACATGTCCAGCAGAGCATCCAAATCAACTCCTCTAAAACTGAACTTCTTGAACGTTCTCTTCTTTGGTTGTCCTGCTGCAGCGACATCGGTCTCAACGTCCGCCTAAAATTCATCAGCATAGCAAAAACAAAGAAGGAAAATAAATCAATTAGAGAAAAACTCGATGACAGTTCGAAGCCTTTGTTTGGTTCCCGGGATAATGATCGATAGTTTTTAGGAGTTCCAGCGCGTTTCGATCATTTTCCCGGGAGAACATCTAGTCGTGGCGGAGATTGAAGGCCAGGGCTGGATTTGAGATCTTACCATGACTAAACCTGTAGATTGCAGAGACGGAAAAAGCCTTGCTCGTCTGCGGGTTAGAGTGGAGAGTGTTGAGGGGTGGCTAGGGTTTCGTCGTTATGATGGTCAATTTATAGGGCACCAAAAAAGCCCGTGGACAAGACTTGATTGAAACGACCCCCTGGACTTTTTAATGATCTTATTGATAGTCCTATTTATCTTACTAAACTACAATTCAATCCCTTATCTTACTAAACTACAATTCACTTTCTTTAGTTATTCAAATTGTTTTTTTAACTTTTTATATCGATTTAGTTATATTAAAATAATTTTTTATATAATTTAATTATAAATTTAAATTAAATAATAAATTAGATTAAGAGATTTTAAGATGTTAGTTTGAGTTTAAAAATAATATTAAATAATTTCTTATAATTTAATTCTTTATATATATATATTTTAATTCTTTTTACAAGGTAGCACCGTTATATGTACTCGTATATAACTACTAGACCATGCAATGTTATTTGTTAAACTTATTATTTATGTCAGCGATTTTTTAAAAACAAAGCATAATTGATACTAGGGGGCGCTTGATGGTGTATAATAACCCACCTTTCCGTGGTATTTCTATGTGTTCTTTACCCCTCAATAGGACACCCTACCCTTCTTCTCCTTTTTTTTTTTTTTAATGTTTTTATTGGCAAGATAAATTGCCTCGAACTACCAATAAAAATTTAAACTTCAAACTTGTGATAAAATCTTGAAAATAATAAGAGTTCATGTCATTCTGTGTGTACCTTGACTAATTTCACGGTTCCTCAAATTAACGACCATGTAAATATCTAGTGGTCATTAGATTTATAAAACTCGAATTGGTGATTTATAGAAAACAAACCTAAACCTTACCAGTTAAGCTATATCCTCGGAGTTTAAATTTTAAAGTCTTTAGTAGATTTAGAAGGTATTTGAGAGGGTAGTGACAATTACTTTTGAAAATTTTTTCATTCTAGAGCACATTAAAATAATATATTTTTTTATTTTTAAAAAATAAATTTTGACATCAATACATCAAAAAAAATTAAAATTATAAAAAATATATTAATTCAAAATAAAAGTTTTAAAAAATCATTTTTTTTTTAATATTTTCTGATCACAATGTCAAATATTACCTTATATAATGGAGTTTTTTTTGCTAATTATCTATCAGCAAAGGCATCTTTGTAGGGCGGTTTATCTAAACATTAGTGACACGATAGCCACCGTTATCCATCCTCAATCCCTTCACATTCTTTGTTGTACGATAGAATTACTCATTTACCCCTGTAATAAAAAACAGGAGCTTCATGGTCTTTTTGTTTTTTTTTATAACAGTTAGAGGACTAGGATAAACTTAAAAGAAAAAAAATATATTGAACATGTCATTAGCGATCTTTTTATCATGTTTTCTTTTGCTATTCTTTGTTTACTTATTAGTCTTTTAACAAATCATAAATATATAAATATATATATAAAAGTTTGCTTGCTTGCTATGTACTGTTTGAGAACAAGGTACAAACCGTGTTTTTTAAAAATTTAAATATTTATTTTTTATTAAAATTTAATATAATTTGTATGTTTTTGATCGTTTTGATATGTTAATATTAAAAATAATTTTTAAAAAATAAAAAAAATTATTAATATGTATTTTAATATAAAATATTATTTAAAAAATAATTACTACCATGCTGTCAAATCTACTAAAAAAAATAAATAGTGAAGCATCGTATTACCTAAAAAGTCATGTCGCAACGCAACCGATGAGGTGAGCATGCGCAATTTATTATACGGTGACAAGCTATTTTTCACCCTTTTTTTTCTTTTCCTTCCCTATGGATTTGTGTCTGACCTTTCAAACTTCAACTATGTTCTTTTATTTTTATTTATTTCAATTATGGCTATCATTGTGCTGATTTTTATGCTTTTTGAAAGAAAAAAATTCAATCCCATCCTTGTGTATTTTGTTTTATTTCGTTCTCAACATGTCATTATTTTTTTTACTATTTTTTTTATTCTTTAATATTTTTTTCATTTAATCTTCTTATTTAATTTGATGCTCATTCTTTTAATTGCTATTTTTTTTTTATCATTTTCTTAATTTATTTAGTTTTTCAATTTAATCCTTAATTACTTTCTTTTATTTATTTTTTTAATCAAGTTTGGTCCTTATTGTTTTTATTGATATCTACTTTTTTTATTATTTTTTCATGATTGAGAATTTTGCTTCATTGTTTTTTTGTATCTATCTTCAACGTGTTAATCCCGGCCATCATAACCTGGGTCACTAGTTTCAAATTTTAGCTTGATCTAAGTTTAGTTTTTTTATAAGTTATTTTTTTACAAGTTGATTTATTTATTTATTTTATTATTCGACACTAAGTTTTTAGGGCTTGAACTTCATGATTTATTCTGCTTTTTTTTTTGTGGAGTTATTTTGATCTCATATTCAGGTAGTGGGATGGTCGAGTTAACCAATGTTGACTTGGGTTTTTTTGTCTCTGTATTTTTTAAAAACAAATGATTTATTTTTTCATTCCCATCCCTTGCAATAAATTATTTATTGGTCCATGAGCTTTGTGATTTTTTCACTTTGTTTATGGGGATATTTCGAGTTTAGGTTAACTAAATTAACTTATGTAGACTTGAGGGTTTTTTAAGTGTTTTTTTATTTAACTTTAATTTTTTTTTCTATGTTTTTTTGTAATAATTTTTTTTTATCCAATCTCATTTAGCATGTAGCGGGTTAGTCAAGTTAACTTGGTTGATTGATTTTTTTTGTTAATGTTTTTTTATTTTTAAATTTTTTATTATTATTTAACATTAGTTTATTGATCGTTGAACTTTATGATTTTTTTTTAATTTATAAAGCTACTATAATTTTATACCGGAATGATATATTAATTAAATTATTTTAAATTGATCTAGTTTATTATTATTAAAATAACTTTTTCTATATTAAAAAAATTAACTCGGTTCACAGCGACACCATAACACGTATTTAGTTACCTGCGAAACAAAGGAGTCCAGTCGTGTTGCTGATATTGTCCCTAGGATTTAATTTTTTCATAAAAAGTTATTTTTTCCAATTGATTTCTCATGTTCCTGGGAGACTTTTCTTTTCCTTTCCTTTCTCTGTGGTGTGCCGTCCTCTTAATGGCTGCCAATTTCCTTTTGCATCAGCAATATGAAAGCTCCTCCAAACGTCTTTCGTGTGGGCGTTTGGTAATGAGGTTGTGTTTTCATTTTAAATAAAATGCAGATGTAACTCGTTTGATAAATAAAAAAAGCAATTTATTATTCATGGATCCTACACTATTTTTGCGTTCCAAATGCCGGGTAAAGAAAAGCAGACGAATTCGCTCCTGCGCACTTCGAGTGTGTTTGGCATTGCGGTAGCTGTTGTGGTTGTGGTTTGAAAAAAAATTGTTTTATAAAAAGTACTTTTAATTGAGGTTGGTTTGAAAAAATAGGTGTTTTGGTTAAAAACTGTGGTTGAAATTGAGGTTGAATAAAAAGTAATTTAATGTGTTTGGTTAAGAATGTTTTTAAAATTAAAGTTATAAAATAATTTTAAAATATATATATTAATATTGATGGTTTTTAATTTAAATGTTGTAGATTTAATTATTGTTGTTATTTCATAAAATAAATAATACTTTATATAAAATTAGATAAAATATTATCAGGAATAAAATTGATTTGATATTACATAGCAAGTGAATTTAATTCACTCTACACTGGTTTTTCGAGAAAAAAAAAATATTGTTTACGACAATGCAAGTAAATTTAATTCACTCTAAACTAGTTTTTTTTTATATATAAAAATATATATACAAAAAATAAAAACACTAAAAAAAAAAAAAAACTGTTCACGCGAACAGTGCAAGTGAATTGCACTGTGCACGCAAATGTTAAATTTCGAAAAAGCAGCCAGGAGCTGCTGCGTGAAATTCGCGTGCAGAACATGAATTTGTATGGGCCCCACCGAAATTAAATTGCGTTTTTAACTTAACCAAACGTTATGTTTGTTGTGGTTGCTTCAAACGCAGAAGCAACCACGCAAACAAACGGACTCTTCATGCTAATTAGCATGAATAGTGGATAGTCATGCTCCACTGTTCATGCTAATTGGAGCTTGACTATCCACTGTTCTTGCTAATTAATCCATTAGATTCTCTTATTTGTTCAGAAAAGAAACGAAAGATCACTCTTATAAATATTTTTTATTACAATTAAAAGGAACAATGTAGCCAGCTACAATGTTCTGGTCCGACCAGTTCCGGCTGGACCGGTCCCAAGATCAAAATACATTGAACCATGTCCGACTCAGTAAAATAAAAAATAAAAATTATGTTTTATTTTTTATTTTTTAATTGTGTTTTATTCAAAAAACCAGTGTTTAACATTATTCAATGACACTATATAAATTAAACAAAGATCGCTTGATGACGTAACATTTGCAGAATTTAATCGCAATTTCAATTTTTTTCATGATTATATTTTACCTGATGTTACTACGTGCTCAAGAAACAAAAAAAACTATAATCCTTGTCAAATGTATTTTATACATGGTGGAATTGTAGATAATTTAATGGAATAATAAAAAATATTTTATATAAAATATTATTTATTTCATAATGTAATAACATAGTTAAATCTATAATATTTAAATTAAAAACTATCAATATTAATAATAATTTTTTAAAATTATTCTATAACCTCAATTTCAAAAGCATTATGAACCAAACACATTAAACTACTTTTTACTCAACCTCAGTTTTAACCACAGTTTTAACCAAACACCTATTTTTTCAAACCAACCTCAATTAAAAGTACTTTTTATAAAACAATTTTTTTCAAACCACAACCACAACAGCTACCGCAATATCAAACCCTATTTTAAAAAATAATAAAAATAATATTTTACCCTTAATTTATACTTTTAGCTTTTATTACGAAGGAAAAAAAACATCATTACACTATAAAAGTAATTTGACTTCCTTTACAGGTGATGAAATCCGATTGTTTCATCAAAGGAACTGAATTTGAACCAATAATGACATTCAATCATAATAAGGTCGATTTTATTTTTGCTTAATTTCAACAATATTACCCAACTCTCATCTTAACCCCATCAAATTGGATGGATAAAATTTTTCATCCCTGGGTGCCTAATGTGATCCTTTTAAAGTAATTCTTTCAAATATAAAGTTTATGAATCATAAAACTATATAAAATATAAGAAACTCCAAATTCATAAATAAAATTATTTAAATTTATTGCAAGCAAAAAAAATAAAATTCCATGCATTACATAGAAAATTATAATATTTTAAGAAATCCAAGTTAATTTTTTTTTTTAAAATAGCAGACAATCCAAGTCAAAATTGGATTGAGGCACTGCTGGGTGAATCTTTCACCCGCCCTCGATTTTGATCAAACCAAATGAAAATTCAACCTACTAGGAATAGTTGGCAAACACTTGTGAACTGCTCGGAGTTCAAACGAGTCAATAACACCGACAGAACATACTAAAAGATCAACATTGCAACTTTCAAGAACACCTCTTACACGAACTGTCAGATTGACCATAAAAACAGCCAACAAAAGCAAGAGTTGTCGCGTACAACCTTAGTCTATGTAGCAGTTCTAAAAAGAACAAGAGAGAATACCTCATCCTAAATCAACTATTATTTTGAGTATGTTTAGATGTTTGGTTATGATTATTTTTAAAGTATTTTTTTATTTAAAAAATATAAAAATAATATATTTTTAGTTTTTAAAATTATTTTAATATTAATACAAATATAAAATATATAAAAATATGAATTTAAAATAAAATAATTAATTTTTTTAAAATGTATTTTTAAAACATAAAAATAAATCCTTTATCACGGAAGTCACTCCCCGCTTGCCAGATTGACAAAAAACGAAAACTTCTTTTGAACCTTCCTTTACACCGAAAAAAAAAAATCCCTCACTGGTCAAAGAAAGGCGATCGAGAATCAAGAGAGACCCGATGAAACCATCATCAATAAAAAATACACCATAGCTCCTAGTGGTAGCACATCCAAAGAACAAATGATGAACATATTCTACAATACCATGATATAGCTGTTGATTCCACTTGAAACAGTGTTTTAAAAGTGTGTTGTATTATATCAATGTTTTTTTTTTTTCCAAGTATTTTTAAATAATTTTAATGTGTTGATGTTAAAAAATATATATTTAAAATAAAAAAAAATTATTTTAATATATTTTCAAGTAAAATATAATTTTAAAAAGTAATATATATTAGAATAACAAACAAATTTGGAATTAATATTACCTGCACCAATAAGACCTATTTAAAATAGAAACTCCCTCGTGCAAGTTTCGAATTCAATTCGATTGAACACCGCCATCTCAAATTCCAATTCGAGCTAACGTGCTCGTGAGGATTGACCTGGCGAAGTTACAATAATTTTTACATGCCTGGACATTATGCTCTGGCCTGGGCTTAATCTTGGTTTTCCATGTCGAGCCTCGACATAATGTCAATGCCTAGGCTGGTCCTGAACTTGATCAGCTCTACAGTCAATGACTATTCCTGTAAGATCAATCTTCATTATTCTAATCGTTTCTTAAGATTGCTTGTGTTTTGTACAAACCTTGATCAACTGAGAACATTACGAGACTTGAGAGGTGTTATCGAGGAGACAATCAATTGTCTAAATTTGCACCTGTCAATTCTTAGCTTAAATTCGAGTGTCACCCTCGTGTGCAGTCCATTAGTCGGTAGATGGACCTCTAGATGAATTCGAAAGAAAACAGTGAGGTTAAGTAACAGGGAAAATGGTGCGAGAACTCGGTGAGTTGCATGCATCGAGATTTTTCTTTCAGTATTTGTTCTTCCCATACCTTTTTGGCTCGACATCTTACACCTGCTTAATTTCCATGGTGATGCTTAATGCCTTGTGCTTCTCACCACGTGAAAGGGGAAATCTAATTGGTTCATTTTAACTCTTAATTGTTGATACATATACCTTCAACGCAGATCTTCATGCCGTTTAAAGAACTCTGTGTCCCAACCATGTTAGGGAGGCTGTATATATATTCCCATGTTCTTGCTAACAAATGGATCATAAAGTACCATTGCATCCTCGGCATTTCATGTAAAACACCTAATTTGAGTTTGTATTGCCATTGAGGAGCTTAAACAAGATTTTGTACGCCTTGAATATGTCGAAACATTATTAGCTTGGACAGTAAACGTGTTTGAAGAACCGATCGAGATATCATAGTTAGCTCGATAATTAAATTCACCATGAATCTCAATTCGGGATATATGTTGAGCTAACATGTTAATAATTAGAAGATTTAACATATAAAATGTTGAATAATTAAATAAATACAAGATCATAGAGTGTTATGGATCATGGTTGATTCCCATAAACTATTATGATCATGTTAAGAGATATGCTATGCACAGCCGCGACAATGACCCTCTACAATCTTAATCGTAAATACAGAACAAGAACTGCTTGCAAGTGTGTTAATCCAATGAACATCCATCAACACCCTATGTGTATGAACATTCGTGCAATGGTAAATCCTGGCTAGGTTTAGCAGAAAGGTCTATGATTTGTTTCTGATAACAACTCAGTGAACTATACAGATGCAAGTACATTTACAGCGTCCATGGAGTCTTGCTGGTGTCTAGGAGTACTGCCTTCGGAGAATGGAGACCATGCACAGTAAATTTTAACACGACAAATTCTCACATGGAGCTGCGATATACACATGAAAGGATGATAATTAGGCATTGAGTTTGACAAAAGGGAGGACAGTATACGCTAGTGTGATGCAGTAGCATACTGGGGTTCCATATGACTATGCACCGAAGAAATTTCTACACGATGTTGAAATATGATAGGCTAAATGATCTCGAGTGAATCACAGATTCAATTGCGCTGTACTCGAACACATTTATACTCCAATTGATCAAAAGCAACGCCTTCGGAAACTGAAAACAACGAATCAATTCATTTCTCCAGCAGATGCATACACCACACACAATGCTGTTGTGCACTCGGAACACCCTCATAGGATGTGTTCAACCTCGTTGTCTTTCCGGTCAACTGTTTCCCACCTAAATCTCAATAGATTTTCATGGTTCTTGGACCGGTACGTTTCTTTACTACCCTACTATAAATTGAAACAGAAAAAACCATAATTAAGCCCTAGCATTCTTCTAAATTCCCCTTAAACCACAATGACATCCAACTAAACCCTACTTTTGACCATCACGGCTTCAAACTCAAATTCCTCTCAAACGGCTCATCCTCGAAAAACGTTCCACCTCTCACTGGAAACCTCATATAATTACCTGCACAATGAAAAAAATTTCAGAAAATTTCATTAACTGTAGCTCAAGTTATGCTCAATTTAATTGAGCTTAAAAGCACACCCGAACCTACAAAATCTCACCATCTCCTCCTAGTCCTCTCATCCACACCTCCCATAAATTCCCAACAGTCAACCGTAGATAAATCGAAATCCAATGGCTCATATTCAAACTTGAACAAAGGGAGCGATCCGCGTCTTAACCCTCTCCACCAATCAGAACCCAACTTTCGGATACCAGCCTCCTCTTACTTGACTATTTAAATCCCATAATTTCCGTCATCTTCTCCACACAAACAAAAAAAAAAATTTAAGAATCGCCAGCTTACACAGGACCACCAGATCCGATCTAATCTTCTCTTCTCCTCTGATTCGATTCCCTTTCTTCCCTCAAACCCCAGCCCTAGAATTTCAATCAAAATTCTGTAAAAATGTCATCTGATGAACCCACCGTCGCCGTCGATGGCAGCACCGAACCAACATCCGCTGAACCGGCTGATGATAAGCCAGCCACCAAGCCCAGCAGAGCCAAGAAAACTAAAGAGCCCAAAGCCAAGAAGGCACCTGCCCCAAAAAAATCCCGTCATCGTACCCCCTCATCTCACCCTCCTTACGAAGAGGTAATACTTCATACATACGATCCAATTTTTATTTTAATACTTTTGTTTTTGATTTTTAGATCTGATTCTATTTTATTTTATTTTATTTTGTAGATGATTAAGGATGCTATAGTGACATTGAAGGAGAAGACAGGTTCAAGCCAGTACGCGATTACTAAGTTTCTCGAGGAGAAACACAAGCAACTCCCCTCGAATTTTAAGAAACTCTTGCTGTTTCATTTGAAGAAGCTTGTGATTTCTGATAAGATTGTTAAAGTAAAAGGATCCTTCAAGCTTCCATCGGCAAAGTCATCAGCACCAGCCAAACCAGCTGCTGCTTCTCCGGCTAAAAAGAAGACGGTAACTGCCGCCAAGCCAAAGGCTAAATCCAAGCCAGCTTATTCCAAGGCGAAGGAAACTAAGCCTGCCAAGTCGACTGCTAAGTCACCAGCAAAGTCTAAAGCAGCTGCCAAGCCGAAGGCTAAGCCAAAGGCTGCAGCTGCCAAGCCAAAAGTTACCGCTAAGTCCAAACCAAAGGCTGCTCCAGCTAAGGCTAAGACCTCTGTTGCAAAGCCCAAGGCAGCTCCGGCTAAGCCTAAGGCTAAGGAGAGACCGGCTAAAGCTTCGAGGACTTCAACGAGAACATCTCCTGGGAAGAAAGCGGCAGCAACCAAAGTCACGCCGAAGAAGGCTGCAACCCCGAAAAAGGCCCCAGCTAAGACCGTAAAGCTGAAGAGTGTCAAGACTCCGACGAAGAAAGCAACAGCGAAGAAAGGAAAGAAGTGAGAAATGATATTCTGGGAAGTTATAGGGAGTAGTGCTTGTAGGGGTAGTTCTGTAAATTCGGTGGTCGTTGAGGGGTGGGTTTGTAATTTGTGTTACTCGGAATGCCCACTTGATAAGAAAAGCAAATGGCATCGGATGTTAGGCTTTTTTTTTTTTTTTTTTTTGTGCACTGCGTGGAGTTGTTTCTTAGGGATTTGAAACAGTACTAGATGTAATTTTCGAAGAAATAATTTTATGGTATAAAATTTAGAGCCTCTTGCTCTCTCACGTGTAACGCCTGTCCTCTGACGTTCCCGTGAAAACCTTCATTGGAACGGGGAAAAATCTGGAGCCAAATGCTCGGGCTTAGGGTTCATCTTTGGTAATTGAAATTGGAGAGAAGAGGGGGCAGGAAGCGTAAATCGCACGCCATTTGCGTAATTGAATTTTTAACAGGTTAGTAGCCGCAAGCATTCGCCTTTCGTTCCTCTCTCTGCATCGTGGCTGCCATGTGTGGCTAGAGGAGGTGAGACGAAATGGTTGCCCAAGACAAATTGCCAGTCTATATTAACCCCATTAGAGTGTGTGTATGCTTTTGACTGGTTTTATAAAAGATTACCATGGAGCTTCCATCTCTTGTTGGATTTTTATTTGCCAGCTTGTTTTGCAAATGGTCACGAGTGCATCACCTCTCATGGTGGTTCTTCTCTGATGATCTCAGAGCGTGAACGCCTCTGGAACAGATGAACCAGGCTCATTGGCCAGCCATGATTGTGGATATAGATAGCTAAGAAGGCTGCAAAGAATCAATCAAGCATTCTCAAAGAAATACTTCTTACTACTCATGTTGCTGACATTATGAACCTGTCGGCCTTTATCTACTTTACTCGCTTAAAAAAAAATCTCACTTGCTGACGACTTTATGTTGCTTATCTGACAGTCCCGACTTGCAAAGTCATTTTGTCTGGTGGTTCCATAACTGGAATGTGACTTCCTACCATGTAATAGCAGTGATTCTCCAAGTGGGCGAAAATTTTTCCCTGTACCTGTGAGGTAAATAAAGAAACTTGGATCGTCCCATTTATTTGTCCTCTGCCAATTTTCTGTCACTGTAGTTTTTCACCTGCTTTTCACTTTCCCTCGATTAATTCGCTTCTGCTCCCTCTAATTTATTTTCTATTACTTTTTATTTCCTTTTGCCAGTCAGACTACACTTTCTGTGTCTGACCACCACTTAAAATGATAAACTCCATTAACAGTTTCTTCTTTTTATTTATTTATTTATTAATATAGATATTTATTTAGCTTCCATGTATTTTTAATTAATTTTATAATTTTTAAAATTAATAATATATAAATTTTTAATGACCCCAAAATTTACAAGATTCAAACTAATAATCTTTTAAAAAACAAAACTAGTACCTCCATCGTGATAACAGTTTCTTATTTGATATACAGCAGGTACAATTGGTGATTTTGTACTTAGTTTTGGGTTGCTAATGTCCCATTTATGGCTTCACACCTTTCTAGAATGTATACTTGTATATACTCTGGTTATGAATTGCACTCATGCCTAAATCCAGTTCATTTCATCTCCTTTCTATTAACAAGTAAAATCATATGGATTTTCCCTGCCTGACACTTCTTATGTCCAAATGTCGATCATGCATATGGAAATTGGCAAGGACCGGCTTCTGAAAAGGGGAGCAAGAAGATAGTTTGCTGGAAATGTGTGACAGAAATTGGGAGCGGAGCAAAATTTGAAGAATGGTATCACAAATATTTGTTGATGTTAAAGGACGACAGGCAATGGATTGTACAATACAAATCACTGCAGTTTGTGATCTAAAAAATTTAGAAATCTCTTCCATATTTGAAATATTGTAGGTGCTCTGTTTTCCTAGGTAATAAAATGAAGGGATGTCAATCCATCATGATTTTGTTGGTAAACATACACAGTGTACGAGTTAGATTTAAGAAGTATCGTTTGATTTCTCCAAACAAGTATTGTTTGAGTGATCTAATGCTTCAAAATATCCTCATGAAATTATCTTTTCTGTTGTTGGTGGGAAGGTAATTCAAGAGTCACACAAGCGTCATTGTTTTCTTGATCACTGAAAGTTGGCATTTCTGAGGAAGTTGTTCTTCACTTCCTGGGCAGATAGGATGATGAGAAGACTGAAGTTGCTTCCTCTCAATTGCACAATGCTAGCAATTAGCTTGTCAAATACACATCTGAGGAATTATACATTTGAGGATGCAAGTTTGATTCAATTATATTAAACTTTCAAATCCAAAAGCCTCAAGTCTTAACGTTATTATTTGGTATGTATCTTGCTTCAAGTTTCAGTATTCATGTTCTTGTCTTTTGAATTTATATGATTATAATGGAAGAAAAGCCTTGGAAACGGCTTGTGTTTATGGCATGACTTGTTTTTTTTTTTTTTTAAATTCACTCGAGCAGTTCTAACTACCAGCAAAAAATATTTCTGTATTTTGACCTGTGCTTTGCTAGTAAATAAAACTCTACACGTAGCTTAGCCAAAAAAAACAAGAGGGAGGGAGGGAGGGGGGATTTTTACACATTAGCTCAATCATATTTTAACAACCCTATGTTATATTTTCGTCGGCTGTAAACATAGCAAGGAATTAGACACTTTCTTCAGCTTCAATCTTTTGGGGCTTGAGTTTTTTAAGAGGCTTGGAACTTCATCTTCCCTCTACTCTGAACACGTCATTTGATCTTTCAACTTTCTGGATGGAATACTTCAACTCCCTTTGAATGTTTAACCTTGATGGTGATAATACAATGTCTTTCCAAATTGAACCATCTTCACAAGCTGGATTAGGGTACTTGTATAGTTCATAAATGGACTCCGCTTCCTCGTTCAAGCAGCCCACTCTTTTTAAACAGTCTATTTCATCTGGATCAACCAGTAGAGTCTTGTCCCTGTCTTTCCATCCTATCAACTTCACAAAGATTGACGAGTTAGTATTTTTTTTCTCCCATGGAACTCTATTTGACCTACTGCTAGTTCAACATTTTTTTGTTAAGGTCTAAACCCGACAGCCATAATCTATATCTTCAATGCATGTTTCTTTTGGCACCTGAAATAGCTGAAGTATATGTCTTCTTCATGTTGATATTGAGCTGTAATCAGGTCTGGCTATTGGCGGTTTGATAGTTTCAGGTTTTCCGTTAACCTCAGTTCAGTTGTGTGGTAGTTGTCAAATATGGCATACACCCGTGAGCAGCCAGTACATTTACTTTGACAAGAAACTTTCAATTCAAGTCCCTAATTCCTACCTCAGACTCAGGCCTCTGCAGTTTATTTATATTTGGTGTTTGGATTATCCCTATGTACTACGTCCTGTGGCCTTGTTAAGAGCTTAAAGAAACCAGAGGAGAATGAAGCCAGAGAGACAGTCTGTGTACCTTAGGTGGACCTTCCAAGGCATTGGTGCAATAAAGCCTGGCATTGTCAACCAGATGGCAGTATGTCAGAAATGCATTTGCAAATCTCTTGTGGGATTTCAGTTGTGATTTCACCCTAACAGCTCTTCTACACATTATAGCTCTCCTGAAAACAGTCAAAATGTCCCACCGTCATATGTCACCCCAGGAAGAAAAATTCTTGTGCTCTTTATGTTGTAAAAACCGGAAGCGTAAGACCATTTTACTGTAATAATTTGCTACATACCTTATGCCTCTGACAACAGCTAAATAAGCATCACAAACGACCCCAACCAGCTCTATCCTGTATGGTTTTCTTTTTTTGGATCCTTCTTGCAGTGATTGTTCTTCTTCGTCAATCTTCTCCCAGTACTCCTCAGTTACAGCTCCACCAGTACCTACTTTATAACCTGCTCCCATGCGATAACGACGACGATGGACATTTCGGGCCATTGTTATTGTCTGTACAACGAATGGTACCCAGGAGAGAGTGCCATCCATGATTACATCCCGCCCTTCATTCAATGCTGTCACCAAGAGAGAAGATGCTGCATCTGTAGACGACTGGTGCACCTGTTTGAAGAAGAAATTTCATTCCTAATATGAAGCTACAGTATATTCGAATACTATTTAGTACTGGCACTATAAAAGTCCAGGTTGAAAGTTGACTTCACAAACACATGCTTGACTCTTGATTTATAAACTTTTGTGCCATTGTGCTATCTCAGTTGTGGTCATTGGGCTGACAGTATATAAGAACTGATAGCTTATATGATTACTGTACACTTGGAACAGTTCTAAGAACAGAGTGCATCTGTCCTAAGTTTAAAGACCCCAAGAAATAGAACAGGACCAGCGAGACTGTGAGATTAGTTTGAATAGAACAGAAAATTACTGGGCATTACAGTGGATACAAGGTATGCTTATGATTAAGAAGAGTTTTAGTTATAGAAGGGTTTGGCATAAATGGGAGGGCCTGGACAATTTTGTGGCAGATATTTTGCCCTTGGAAACAGGGTATTCATGCTGTTGTAATTTTACCATGTTTGAATAATATTAAGCATTAGCTTAGAGCTGTCTGAGATCTGGAATTGTTCTGATGGTGGGTTCCCAGATCTTTCTTTCTCCTCTATCCTCAGTCATTTTCTTGTTTTTCTTTTCCTATGCTTCAACATCTTTTTGCTGTCTATTGTCGTCATTTAGGCTGATTTGTATTTAAATGACAGAAATAACTTCTACTAAAAATTAACAATTAGCTTCTTTTTATTAATTAATGTTATTTTTATAATTTAATAGTTAATCTTACTTTTTTATTTGAATCCTTCCATTGCCTTCCTTTCCCTGCTATTCCCTTAACCAAATAAAAGAAAAGGTTGAAATATAACCAACCATTCCCTTCCTTTTCTTACCCTGACTAACCCTACCCTCCCTCATCATCCTTCCATCATAACACAGTGTAAGTATCTCACCAGTTCAGCCGTATGGATCATGTCAACATGTCCTCGAGAGCTTAGGGCTCTATAGATGACATCTGATTCTTTGAAGGCATCGGCCTCAATAACCACTGCATTCCCTGCTGCTCCTGCCCAGAATGGCCTGTTCACGATTCATTGAAAATATATATGTTAGCTTGTTTTATTTCTCCCTAAAAATTCTAATTATTGAGAGCTACTGGAAAAGACAGCACTATGGTGTGTTGGCTAAGAAATAAAAGAAAAGGAGCACCTATTCTTCTGTGCCATTGTTGCTTGGAGGGAATCCTGACATTTCATTTGAGCTAATTCTTCAATCTTTCTTTGCCTTTTCGTGATGCTAATATTTATTTTTGAAGTGTTTAGATTGCCTAAATATTATTCAAGTTGATCTTTCTCGGTGCTGTGTTGAATGCGTATATTAAGTTACAAAAATAACTTTATCCTATACCATGAGCGATAATAATAAAAGAAGTATGCTCTTACTCATTGAGAATGTCCTTGAGCACTGTGCTCTTCCCAGCTCCCATACCACCACCCATGAAGAGGAGGACTGGACTTCTATTACTGTGAGCTACTGGAGCCATCACCTCTGTACATTGTGAGTCATCATTTGATGCAAGTCCCATTGCTTTCATTTCCTCCACCAATGTACTGAACACCCTAGCAACCTTTAGATCTTTTGCTACCCTCTCAAAAGTCCGTTCCCTAAACCAGAAAGAGAAGGAGATCCGGTTATTTCTCTTGTGGATAGTATTCATACATGTGTTGAGGCCTTTTAATTTGATTGATCGTTAGGCAGTTGTGTCCGTAAAAATATATCTGAAGCCAGAAAGATTATGTCGGTTTTGATGGTTAAGATAGCTGTTAGATATGCATCTACATCCTATGAAATTGGGTTTGTTCTGATTCGAAGCGATTCAAGTGAATGTACTTGTGTAATTCAAGTTGATATTTCTTGTTGTGTTCGATTTCTTATCTGTTCTGCGATTCTCTTGCTGACTTGTGTTTTAACATCAACTACATTGATGCATGAATTTTCCCAAGGGAAGTTTTGCTCACCTAGTTGCTGCCATGACGATTTGTTTGAGCTTCCTTTTGGGCTCCGGATCAGAATTCAACACCTAAAATTAGATGGTAAGAAAGCAACAATAATGAAACACAGGAGACGATACATGCAGCAGGTCTAACAGATCTCGTTTACCTGACTAATCAAAAGATCAGCGTGGCTCCAGTGAAATGCAAAATAACTAAGAATGCACCTCTCAAACTCCTCTACCAGCTTTACATAGAGTGAATCGGCGTCAGGTTCTTGAGAAAAGAATGCATAAATGTCCTCCTCACATCCATCACAATCTCGGACGTATACGGCGGCCAACCTACATAGATGCGGGCATTCTCTCCTATCTGCAAACCCCATTTGCCGTGCTGCTCTCATGAATGAAGGAGGGAGACATATTACAATGATTGAAAAGACTGAAATGATTCAATTTCTAGGGGGGAAATTGGATTTAATGTATATTTTTATCGTTGGATCTCGTAATAATTACCTACATAATGGGGAAATCTCTCAAGCTTTTCGGCATGGCCTGCCTCTAATGGTCTTAGGCGTAGGATGATCTTTCGATCCCTCAACTTCCAGAGACGATAATGTACAGCTGCTATGATCAAGCCTATTGAAGAGGCCACCATGATAAGATAGGTTTGTTTGCTGGTGTAACCTGATGAATAATATCGAGACAGGAGTAAAGAAACGTTTCTTGCGATTGTTATCAATGTTGCTAGAGATGAGAAGACGACCAGATTTTTTCCTCTAAGACTTACCTTTCGGCATGTTTTAGAATTCCAGGGAAGAAGATTTTCTGTTTGATGTCATTTTGTGACGACAGGAAACAACATTATCTGCCATTGCCTTTGCTTTGTAGTTGCATCTTAATCGTTAGTTTTGTTTGGAGACACCGATAAAAGCGACAAAAGGGACACTCCTGGTTTTTTACATCAAAATAAAATCAAGTGGTGCCACGTGTATTGGTTTTGACATGTACATTCCCAGTAGTTATCTCTTCGTAGAGTAGAAACTAGATAATATTTAATAAAAATATTAAATTAAAAAGTTATGAGATAAACATGAAGTAGATTTTTAATCTCAAAATACATGCTATGAACTGGATTTTATTTAATAATTTTTTTAAATTGATGTTTTACTTAATATAATAATAATAAAAAACACATGTAGAAAAGCTATTGAATAAAATTAAAAAAGGCTAAAACTAGTAAACTAAGTAAAAGATAAATTATATTTATTAAAAAATATCATAAAAATTTGTTGAAATTTAAAAGAAAAAAAAGACAAAAAAAGCTTGGATGCACAAGGCCTAGTCTAGGTGGCCCAACATGTATGGGCTTAAAAAAAAGCCCAATTCTATACGATTAGGCTGACCTAAGAAACGGATAACTTGTTGTTAGCTCCTTATTATTTTTTAAAAATAAATAGAAAACGCGTTGCTTACTAGCCTAGTTTTAAGCAATTAAATGGTTGCTAGAAAGATGTGTTTTATTTGCTAACTTGATTTTAATTTTGTTATTGACTTAAGAAACCTAAAAACACCATATTGGCATCAAACAATCAGAAAAAGCTTAAAAACTAAAAAAAAACACTTAGGTAAAACTTTTTTTCTTCGAAAAAAATTTATTGACATCAAAATTGATATTTTTCATGGGCATAACCAGTGTTAACCTTGATTTTCTTTATTTACTATTAGAATCCAACCTATCTCTCTGTTTTTTTTTTTTTAAATTAGAGACTAAAAAATAAGATTTTGTATAACAATTAAATTTTTGAAACATTAAGGAACCAAAAGTTATAAATTTATAAAGTAAAATGACAAAAATAAACTTCTCACCTCATTTTATAAACCGCCATCTAATTTCTCACTGTTTTATACTTTAATCATGTTTGTTTCAATTTTATATCTCCTTAATAATATTTGATAATTAAAAAAATTAAAGAGAAACAAAGAGAATTAAATTAAAAAAAAACAATATGATTTTTTTATAATAAAAACCCCACGTAAGTTTAAATTATGGCCATGACTATAAATCATAAAGCTATCATATTTCAATTTGGATAATTATTAAATTTTTATAAAAATGTTTAATTTTTTTATTTGATAATTTTAAAGATATACTTTTATCGTATATTTAGTTTGAGCATCTATTAATATTAAATTATATTATGAAACAATTTTAAAAACACACTCTTCATGTTAATGAACCAAGCATATTTAAAATTTTTTAGTTAATTTTTATGTATAATCCCAAAATTTAAACCTAGAAGATTAATAAAGGAAACATATTTTTTTCATCAGAACCTTTAAGATTAAAATGTCTATATTTATTTAATAAAAAATGCATGACATTTTAATTTCGAGAATGAATACAACATTCATTTAAAAACAGTATACAGAATTATGAGAACATATTTCTTCTTTGCTGACATGAAAATAAGACCATAAATACATAATAGATTCCACATTTTAAGTGAACGAAAAAATTAAATACGCAGGAGTATTATCCAATAATAATTCTATAAATCAAAGTAAATCTTTGAACTTTTTGGGCCAGGCTCAAGGTCCATTTATATTATATTAAGCAAGCTAGGCCGGGTTGACCCGGAAAGAGAAGCATCTGCAATCCCCTGGATTTTACCCGTTTGGGTTCTCGGATCCTAAATCCTCGGTTCAATTTTCCCGGCTCTACAGTCTCCAATTAAACAAGCAAAAACCCCTCCAAACTCCAAAGGGTTCTTAAAACCTTACCTTACTCTTCTTCTCCTCCTTCTTCTGTTGCTCATGTATTATCATCAAGAACAACTGCTTCTTCTATAGGCAAAATCTCCTCCTCCTTCTTCAGCAACCCACAAAAACCCACTTCTTCAAATCCCAAAACTTCAAACGAAGAGCTCACTTCAAACTCCAAAACTTTCCCAGAAGTCACAAACTTTAACGCTCAAAACCAAACGCCACTTCAAGAATTCCTCAAGAGAAACTGCAAGTCAGGTAATTCCACTCTCAATGAAGCAACTCACTTCTTTGATCACATGATTAACATGAACCCCACCCCTCCAATTGCACCATTCAATCTTTTATTAGGTTCACTTGCTAAGAAAAAGCTTTACTTTGATGTTATTTTATTGTGTAAAAGAAAGAATCAGCTGGGTTATTGATGGATTTTATCACTTTGAATATTTTGCTTAATTGTTTTTGTAATGCGAAGAGGGTCTGTGATAGTCTTGTGGTTTTTGGGAGGATTTTAAGGTGAGGTTTTATGCCAAATACTGCGACTTTTAGTTCTATGATTAAGGGTTTATTTCGGAGGATAAAACTGGTTAGGTTGTCGGATTGTTTAAGAAAATGGGTTTGTTTGGTTGTTGGCCAAATGTGGTTTACTTATGGTATTCTGATTAATGGGTTGTGTCGAACTGGGAATAAGTGTCGCTGTGAAGTTTCATGAAGAAATGCTTAGTGGAAATGGTAAATTTGGTATTTATTGCAAGCCTAATTTGGTTTGTTATGGAAGTATTATTGATGGTCTTTGTAAGGATGGGTTGGTGGAGAAGGCGAAAGAGCTTTTTCTGGAAATGAAGGGTAGAGGTATTTGTCCTGATGTGGTTGTGTATAGCCCCCTAATGCATGGTTTGTGCTCTATGGATGAGTGGGAGGAGGCTAAAGGTTTGTTTATTGAGATGACGGATCATGGATCAAGGTATGCAGCCTAACGTTGTAACATTCAATTTGCTGGTAGATATGCTTTGCCAGTCCTGGAAGATGAAAGAGTCAAGTGAATTGTTTGAGCTTATGGCTCAGAGAGGTATAGAACCTGATGGTTTTACTTATTCCACTTTGATAGATGGATACTGTTTGTCTGGATGATTGGTGATGGGAGGGAGCTCTGTGTCTATGGTGAATAAGGGGTGTAAACATAATATTGTTAGCCATAATGCTTTGATTAATGGGTATTGCAAAAATCAGAAGGTAGATCAAGCTATGCGCCTTTACAGGGAAATGCTTGATGAAGGGACTAGACAACAATTATTATATACAATATTTACCCGGGTGGCTCTTTCCAGGCAGGCAAGGTTTGAAATACTCGAAGCTGTTTGTTGAGATGCAACTTCATGACCTGGAACCTAATTTGACGAAATATAATGTTTGTCTGGATGTGCTTTGCAAGAACAATTGTGTTTCAGAGGCAGTAGGACTTGTTTCACAGTTTAGAAAATTGTAAGTTTGAATTTAGTGTTGAAATCTCTAACTGCCTTATTGATGGCTTGTGCGAAACAGGGAAGCTCGAAACTGCTTGGGACCTATTCTACAGAATGTCTAATGAAGGTTTAAAGCCAACTGTTGTGACATATTCTATCATGATACATGGACTTTGTAAAGAAGCCAAATGGAAAAGGCAAATGATCTGTTATTGGAAATGGAGGACAAAGGTTGTGCTCCAAATTACATTTAACACACCCATGCTTAGTTTCTTACAAAATAATGAGACACAAAAGGTAGTCGAATTTCTTCATTAGATGAAAGCAAGAAAACTGTCACCAGATGTATCCGCTGTCTTGATAGTGATAGAATTACTCTCGAAGGATGAAAACTACCATGAATGCATAAAACTGCTTCCTGAATTTCCTACTCAAAAGCGAACAGAAAAGTTGACATGATGAATGCCAGTCATTTGTGTGATTTGGCTGAAGAAAACTTTATTAGAACTTTCCCAGAGTTCAACTTTCAACCAGAAGGTGCACAGAACTATGGCCTGCTGTTGTCCTTCCATTTGATTGAAGTTATTAGTGACAGCTTCAATGATGGGGTAAATCTGTTCAAGTTCATCAGAGGGTAGTTTGAACTGTTGAGGTGTGGCATCAGGTTCTGATTTACGTCATTGACTACAACTGGATTCCTTGAATCTATATGTTTATTCATAACAGAAGTTGTAGCATGGGTATGGTGGACCAGAATTGTTGATGGAGCAAATATCCTGCTAGTTTGAGGTAGGTCACAGACCTTCAAATGATAATCACTTCTGAATTGTAATAACCTGATAATGCTACTGAAAATCATTTCTTTTACCACCTTACTGAAAATTATTGCTTGACAACAGGAACAGACGTAAGGGGATGCTAACAACCACTGTATCTCTTAAGATCTGTGACATCAAGCACGTCTTGAATATATTGCCAACCACTGTATCTTTCTGTGTACAGGTATGCATGTCCTTTGTATCGTCTTGTGGAATATATTGCCAATCTACCCTAAATTAATTTTCAGAACTGTTGTTGGATATGCTCTTTTAATAGCCATGGCATACAAATCTATTTATAACTGTTTTTTTAATTGAATCTGATCACTGGAACTTATGTTTGGCCACTGGCTTGATAGTTTAGATATCCAATTCAAATTTGATAAAAATTCACAAGAAAGGCAGTGAATCACCGTGTCTTTAATGTCATCAATTTTGGTAATTCGATTCAAGTAAAACTGCAAGTGAAAATATGTTTTGGAAGTCGTAATCTCTCTATCCATAGAGCATAATATATTTGAAACTTGAAAGTTTAACCATATTGGGAAGCTGGATGAGAAAATGTAACTTCACAGGGAGAACCAGATGACTGTGAAGTCTGTTGAGCAGTGTTGTAGTAGAGGATACAAGAACTGCCTTTGGATGCTATCATTTCTAATCAAGTGAGACTTGTGCTTGCATCTCTCGCATAGTTGCAAATATTTACATCTATAATTGTAATTGAGGAAATATGAGAGCCTGGTGTTAAGTGCAATTGTCAAATTCAATCATGTAACCAGGCTTGTTTAAGACAGAGGTGCATATTGTAGAGCCCTCATGCACAAGTAATAGACTAAAGCAACTGATGGTTTGGATAGAAACTCTATTGTAAACATTAGTCTACAGACCTTTTTATGGCAGCAGTTAAAAAAGAAATTGATCAACGGTAAGTCTCTAGAAAATAGGAAATAGCTATGCTGATTGATCCAATATCTGAGAGAAGTCGCATGACTAGTTGGAGTCCTGGTGAGGTTCTCCAAAATCAAAATATGTAATTGTAACCTGATAGAAATTGTTTGGATGAGCAATGCTTAGAGCTTATTTCAGAGTATCACAGGCTAGCCAGATCTGGATCATCATGGGCCGGAACAAGTGAAATGAAGGCGTGGCATTTTGAGAATTTTTGGAGCATTCAGACAAAGCGCACTGAAAACACCAAGGAGTAAAAAAAGACATGATTTATCATTTATTGTTTTTCCCATTTGAAACATGTATCTTAATCACCTGACATTATTAAGTGGATCTAATGGTAGTTGGATTATTGCGAATTGCTTGCTTTTGTTTTTTAAATTATTCTAGGTAGTTACAAAAGTCCCACATTACACTTCTGTAAGACAGTGATTTCTGCATGCCGAGAGTTTTATTTTAGATTTGACTGTTAGAGGGCATTGGCTCTGACATACTCACTTAATGAGAATCTGGATAAAGTTTTCTAAAAGTTATTGGAGCATCAATTGATTTTTCCTTTGGTGGAGGAGGTAACAGGGAACAGTAAAAGAGGATGATGAACACACCTACATGGCACTCACATTATATTCATCAAAACCCTATATAGTTTAAGGTATTTGCTTGGTTTCAAGGCAGTATCTCCTGGATTTAGCTTACGAACACGTCTTTGAATTCTTAGATTTGCATGAAGAGTCTTTTCCTGGAATTCTTGAATCGTGTGAAGAAAATCGACCGCCTGGATCTTAGGGTCTCTCCTTCTTGATCTTTTTGGATGTCAACTCCCCATACATCAAACGGGACAGTTTGAACGAGCGGTGTGATCAAATTGGCTACAAGGAAAGCTAAAGTTGATGCTCGATGGTGTCCTCTCTTCTACTTTTCTCTCTCTCTCTCTTTTTTGAACGACGCACCACCATTCACAGGGAATCACAGTTTTTTGGATTCGGTTTCAGAATTATGTTTATTTATTTTTGTTTAAACCCTGTATTCGAAACTTACTGGATCTCGACTAATTCGGTCGAGTCAGGTCAGTCATTAAAAGACAAAGTTCTCCCAAGGATAACATGCTCTGTATATAGTGCTCGAATTTAAGATTTTGTTTATGAAAAACAATAGCCGAATCACCTAGAATTATGTTTATTTGAGTGCGACTTGCTTGCAGCATACGGTGAGTACTGCAAAAGGTAAAAACTGTTTGAAAATTATTCAGTTTTCCCTTTTTGGTTTGGAAAGCAACAAGCAGGGGAAGAACAATGAAGTGAAATTTGGAATCTATTCCAATCCAAAAGAGATGGACAACGAAAAGAAGAAGATGGTGTTCACACATGTTAGATTTATAAGCTCACATGAGAAGATAACAGTCTTCTTTCACTTCTGACGGGATGGAATTTGGCAACGAAAAGGGATAGGCAAAATCTTCAAAAGAATATTACCCTAGCCTGCTTCGCCTAACTGTCTAAATGTTATCTTTTTATTTGTTTTTTTATTTTAAAAGTATTTTTTTAAAAAAATTTATTTTTTTAAATTAATATTATTTTGATATTTTTAAAAAAAAATTATTTTAATATTTTTTTAAATAAAAAACATTTTAAAAAACAACTATAATCTTAATTCCTGCCCCTTCCTCCGTTTCCCATTCTCCATCCAATGAATTTTGGACCCAAATCAGCTTTTGGAATACGGCTTAGAATTTTAAGCCGACGGAATTAGATCACAAGATTTGCCGTTAAGTTGATAAGAGGATTATTTAGAATCGTCCCCTTCCTCAATTTCTTTTTCTCACTATTGTACCGGGATGACAAGGGATTTTTACTTTTTTTTTTCCTCATAAAATGTCAATTTTTTGCTGGTAGATGATTGCTAACCTTTAGGGTGTGTTCATTAATAATAAAAAAAAAGAGCTTTCCCCTTTTCTTTTCTAAGGTTTTTTTTATTTCATTGAAAATTTGGAAAACTTGTTCATTTGTTGAAAAACTAAGATGGGTTTTTTTCACCGAAAAAATAAAAAAAATTGCAATAATTTATAATAATCATTTTAGATTGTAGAATATTAATTTTATTTCATTCAATTAAAAATACAATGAAAAAAATTATATTTTAAACTAATTTTTTTATATTATGTTTATAATAAAAATTAAATTTATGACAATAACTAAGTATGAAAAAATATATAAAAAATAATTTTAATATCTTACATTGCTAATTAAAAAGTGCTTTTATATGAAAGAAAAGGGAATGTATTATTCATGTTTTTTTTTTTTTTTAATTTGAAAAGCTTGTATTGAAAAACCTTTAAAATGCATTTTTGAAACTCTGTATAAATTTGAAAAAAAAAAAGAAGTTTTATGGAAAGAAAAATATTATATTTTAACAACAATGTTCCTAAACAGCCCCTTGGTGCCTAATTACCTTAGATTGGACCTTTTGTCTCTATTTACCTGACGAAGTTGCATGCCCAACACGAACGTGACAAAAGCAATCCCATGGGCCCTTAAGGTTTTTCGGCCTGATTGCCCACCTTTTGACAAAATTAAACAATGCTTGTAACACGTGGAGACAAGTCTTTCATAATTATTACTTGATTATATTTACAAGGGTGCAGTTGCATTGAAATTATAAAATAATATAAATTATATTCCTAAACTTCATCTAAAAATAAAAAGCTATAGAATGAAAATAATTTTTTAATATAATATCAGAGTCTTAATAATCTAATAATCACAAGTTCAAATTTCACAATCTCCATATATTTAATAAAAATTAAATACAAAGTAATGTGAATCTGTTCAAGTTTCAGGTTTATCAGGCTTTTACTTGAAGGATGTGTTAGAGAATAATATAAATCATATCCTGAGATCTCATCTAAAAACTTAAATTGTTGGATTGAGATGGTTTTTTGACAATAGATCTTCTAATGGACGTAAAATGATTGTTGGGTTAAAGCTGCACGATTGTCTAAAGTTCTAAACGATGTTTATTTTTGTATTTCAAAAACTTTTAAAAAATTTGAAATTTTTTTTTTTTTAATTTACTTCAAATTAATATGTTTTTAGTGTTTTCAAATCATTTTCATGATATGCTGATGTTAAAAATAATTTTTTAAAAATAATAAAATATTATTAATATAAATTTTAACATGAAAAATTATTTAAAAACAATCACAATCTATAAATCTAATAACTTTCTACCCTCCAAAGCCTTATCTTTTCTTATAAAAAGAGTCCCTCTTTTGAATGGATTTTTATGTTGGTTGTTGATGAATGCTTTTTTAAGCGCCCAAGTTAAGAAAAAGAGTACAAGAATCTTGTTGCAGTATGTCTATCACTTTTTAAGTAGATTTATTAAATTTGTCGTGTTATGTTACTTAGTTATTTAGTCCTTATTTGAACCCGAGTTGAGTTCTAAAACAAAATTAAAAATATAATTGATTTAATCAATTCATGAATTAACTCATAATTTAATTAATCAAAATTTAAACATGATTTTTTTTTTAAATTTAAAACTTGAAATAATATCATTTTGAAATTACATAATCAAAACTTGATTTGATAACTTTGCTTTTAATAAGCAAGAAATATGATATTGCATCTTTATGAAAATTAATCTAATTCAAATTTAAAGATTTTGCTATGATTAAGTCAAACTATCATATTCCATTTTCTTTTCCCGATGATATGAGAATATTTTTATTTTAAACTATTTCTTGAAGCTAAATGTTCCATTGTTTGCCATCCACACAAATTTTAGGGCGCTACATTTCTTGAAATAATTCGAATCTAAGGTAATCACGTAAATAAATCCAATAAAGACGTGAATAAGCCTAAAAGAAAAGTCAGAAGCAAAGCCAATTTTTATTGTTGTTCTTTTTTTATTTTAATAAAAAAAGTTGGGGCAGTCTAAAGACATTGAGGCATAGTTTTTAGACCCGATTCGATTCAAGGCTTGAGTTCCAAGTTTTGATCGGGTTAATTTAAAAAAATAAATCAAAACGATGTTATTTTAGTTAAAAAAAAAGTCAACGAGTTGTAACTGAATTTTACCAGGTCAATTTCGCTGGATTAGCTGGATCAGATTAATTTTTTTTTTATTTTAATTTTTCTTCAATCTAGTTCGATTTTAGCAGTGGATAAATCAGATTCCAAGTCGACCTGTCATGTTTCAAAACTATGCATGTGCAATATTATCGTCAATGCATCCGTATCTTAAATTTCTCTCCATCGATGCTTGCCTCTCATTTAAAAAATGCTTTATCCTAATTTCTCAACTCATCCCATCTTTGCCTTTATTATGGACATGCAATGATCAGGGATTTTCATTTTTTTTAACAATTCTAAAGGTAAAAATATTATATATACAAATAATAACATGAAGTAAAAATACAAATAATAACATGAAGTAAAAATATTCCATATATAATTTCAAAATTAACATACATATATATGAAAATTGAATTTCTCATATCATTACATAGAAAATCACTATGTAAATACACCTGCTGCGCGCTGCTTATTTATTTATTGATGCTAGTACTATCATTACTAATAAAAGCAGGCTGTGAACTCAATACTTTCACCTCTCATAATTTTCATCCTTAAATTTTTAATTCTTTCATATATACTTGTTTTAAATTTAACTCTTCAAAAAATAAAAAATTTCTCCAATCCTTTTTTTTTTAAATACAATTCTCTAACTTTCAAATTTAACTTGTCTTTTTAAGCTATATGATGGCATCTCCATAAAAAACAAATTATAATTAATAGGAACCCGTTAGCCAGGGACTCGAATGTTTTGATGAAAAAACAAGGGATATATCGAGTGTTTGACCGATATTATTTTTATAAGCAAAATATTAACAATATGTAGCATTTCTAAAGCCGAACGACAAATACACAAACATGTAACAGCAAATAAAATTAAATAGCTAGCATTTCTAAGGCTATAATAAGCTGAGTGAATTAATTAAAGCATATAAATAACTACAGTTGTTGGAAAAGGGATTTTAAATTGACAATGGGCCAAAAAAATAAAAATAAAACAAAGCTAGTAAAGAGAGAGATTTTAGTTCTTTGGTAACCCTAACCCTAGATTTTAAGCAAGCAGCAGCTCTTCAATATTGATGCATGGAAAAGTAGTTACATCAAAATGTGGGCACGTAACACATAAGCAGACCAGATTCTCTAGAGGTTTGAACTTTTTTCCGGCCCCTTTGATCTTCCATCTTCATCCCTTTCACATCGCACCAAGCAGCACTTCGATTCGAATCTTTCAATTTTTTTTTTTATTACTTTCAACATGAGAATCCCCACAAAAGATGGTAGTATTTCTACACTAACAAATGTTGATATTGTCGTCACATCATGTTTTTTTTTTCTTCTTTTTTTTTAGTGAAGGAGAGCCTCCAACATGAGAGCCTAAGAAGAAGAGAACATGGATACGAACGAGGTGAACTCATTAATTAACGTAGTGATATCATGTGCAATTACAATTTACAACTGCTTGTACACGATTTGATTATTTTGACTAACAATCCTCCTAATATCAAGTTAAAGCAGCTACGGAGCTACTGTTCCCTGTTATGGTAACAAATGTAAATCTGATCCCTGTTATGGTAGTTCTGGTTTTATTTATTTATTTAAAGTTGACCTGCAAGAGTTAATATCTGAGCCACCTGCTACAAATGAGAAATTATGGTGATATCCCTGAAGATCATATCAAACTAAAAGAGGCACAAAAGCTCAGAAAGCCAAACCTTGTAAACCTCAAGACAGGCTCCTTTCTTGCTCTCCTGGTTCCTGGATATAGCGCAAGCAAGCGATCAAGCAAATATACTCATTTTATCGGTTAATCTCTTCAACCGAAACCATACAAGCTAAATTTACCAAAAACACAAGGAAGATTATAAGTTATAACTATATACTTAATTTTGTCTAAGATATAGTTATGTGTATTGGAGACATCACATATGAAAAGGAGACCGGAAAAGATGAAATCATACCAGTTAATTAGTACTGCGACCTCTGATAGCTGAATCATGTATCAATGGGGTGTGTTATCTTCACCAGAGAAGCAAATTGATCAAAATCACAAGTATACGACAACAAAAGTCTCAATACACCGTCCGAATGCTAAACAAATATAGTTGGGGGGAATGAAGCCTGGTCCGAAATCACTCAAGACTACATTAATGTTAAAGCTTCACATGAATGACATCGAACCAGACAGCAATCCCCTCAACAGCTAATACATGAGAGAGAGGAGAGGGGGGGGAGAGGGAGAGGGAGACAAATTATGGAGGTTTTGATATGGCCATGCATTAATTATTTCTTTCATGGGGTCCTTATATATACGTAGGGATGATAAAGAAATTCTAGCTTGAGTCACATGAAATGGAGTTGGAATCCACTTTCTACACTCCAAGTCTCCTACCATGCTTTTCGCACATAGGTAATTAACATCCGAATGAGAAATGTTTTTTCGGGCAGAATAATATTAAACATCTTCCTTTCAAACCCATTTAGTTTTAAACTAGAAGTTTTTTTTTGATTAATGTGGGTGTTTCGGGTAATTTACGCATTTCAACTAATCCCACAAATAATTAATTAACTTAATTAAACTAGATTATTTTTCTTAATATAAAAAAATATTTAAGCATTATTAAGGTGTTTTTATAATAAAAGATTTTTAATCATGATGCATATTAGATAATATATTTTTTAAATATTGATACAAAGATATATTGGATGATATTTTATTTTTTTAAAATATTAAGATTGTGATATATTGGATCGACTCGGGTTAACCTTGTTAAATTTGTGACTCAAATCATGAAATCGTGATAACCATATAGAAATATAATCAAAATAAACTATGAAGACCAATTCTTAATCAATTTAAAATGTTGAAGGACATAATTTTTTTAAAAATATTAAATAAAAAGGCATAAAACCTACCTAAATCAACATGGTTAACCTATTAAACCCACAATCTAGGTCATAATATTAGGATAATCCATAGAAAGTAAATATAAAAAAATTAGGAAGTTCATTTTTCAACCAACTCAATCTTGAAAGATAAAATAAAAAATTAATAAAATAAAAACAAAAAAGACTCAAGTCAGTCATGGTTAACATGTTAAACTCGCAACCTTCGGGGATCGCACTAATTGCTAAGCTCTCGAGATTTTCTTTACAAGGCAAACATTTGCTACTCAATGTTGATAATTGAACTGTAGATTGCAATCATGTATAGCTAAAACAAAACCTAATTTTAAACCATTTAGTAGATGTCTTAATGGTAATTGCTCGAGACTAAGGGGTTTGTTTCTCCTGTGATTTTAGGTTCGAACCATGTAGTTGCTAATATGATGATTACTGGAGGTTTATACAGTCGTTAATTTCAGGATTCGTAAGATTAATCGAGGTGTACGCAAGCTGGTTCAGATACCTATGTTAATAAATAATAATAAAAAACCTAATTTTAATTAGATATCCGTGATTAGTGGAGCTGACCACTCTTAGATGGTCTTGCTTGCAAGACCTTGACCCTTGTGTTCATTTCAAGTAAAGGATATGTCCTTTGCTTGCCACTACGGTAAAGGGAGGGTGGGGGGTGGAAGAACCTTCACCATTGATCGATGACATATATATGCAGCATGTACGATTCCAAGCTTAATTCCCAAGCTTAACACAGATTGGCCTGAACTACTTAAAGACGTAATATATAGTCAGCATAAAAAAATATATATATAAAAGAAGAAAGAGAAATGGACAAAAGATCGGTGGAAAACCATGCAAGTCACTAATTAATTGCACAAGGGGCTAGTTTAATTCATCATACAATTTCCTCGATCAGCGAGAGCTGATAATTCCAGAATTAATTGACTACGCTCATGACTAATAATTAAGAACTAAATAATCCATGAATATGTAAAAGACTAGCACGTTTGAAATCCTCCAAAGGTAGCTGCAGGTAAAGTTGCTTTTGTAAAGTGAGAAAAGATTATATATTGTTTCAACCGACGGCTTGAATTTTGTTGCCAAATAAAGTAGACGATTTAGCATATTACTTCGAATACTTGAACTTCCGAAGCATATAGCTAGATCTGGGAGAATATAATATATTTCTCCATGATCATCATCTACCTACGATCGATATACATGTGCAAAGGAACCAAAAAATATTCTTAGAACATCAAGTACTGATCAATATTGGTAAAATATAACTTAATTCTGCGTAAAAATAGTTTGTCGAACTCGGCGTTGAAGCTTCATTGATCGGTAACTGATTCACTTAAACTTTAATTTGCAATAATTATTAACCTATCATTCTTCAGAAATTAATTTGTATTGTCTTCTCTAAAATGATTTAGACGCTGATAGATGCATTAACTGAACTTGAGTGATGTAGAGAGTTGAGTTTGAGAAGCCTGAGGTATTATTAGTTCAAAGAGGTGCGAAGCTCTGATCATATGGTATATAACACTTCCTTTTACGACAAGGAACTGAGCATCTACTTACATGTGACCATGGTACAATCTCAGTTTGAGAAATGAAAATGCTGGACAAACCCTCTCAGATCTTGTTTCTGGGACTATAGATATCAAATTAAGCAATTCTTTTCTGCGAATCTTCCTTTATTCCAAAAGCTGAATTCATTCAATCAGCCTTATGATGCTGGCAGCTTGTGAATGGCCAATGCTAATCCTTAAAGCAGATGATGGCAAGCCAATTTGTGTCCATACACAAAATCCATTGCTGCTCTAAGATGGATACAAAATGTTTTTTTTTTTTCTTTTTTCAATTGGCATCTCTATTTTGCGGTTCATTACAATTTGGTAGATAGCATGTCCAGTTCAAAGTCAAAGCATCCTAAAACCACTGTATCTCATGTTCGATCCCCATGTTAGAGTAGATTGCATGCTGCTAGCTAGCTAGCTAGCTGGAGATCATTATTGCATTCCTGTGGACGGGAGTCCTTGTGTCGTTCCACCATAGAATTCAGCTTCAGTAAGAGACACCTCCTAAGCACAGCCAAACGATTCATGGCCCATGAATCTATCTATCATGAAGAAAAACAGACGTAAAAACAAATAGTTTTAGATGGAAAAAAATGTGGAGTCAAACCAGGCCTTTTGGGGCCCCTTGTGGTTGGAAGTGATGACGGAATATTAATAAAGTTTATAATAATGTATCTTTAAACGACAATTGATTGATAAATCTATATTACCTACAGCAATTAGAGTGAGAACTACCAAAAAGCAAATGGAATCACTACCTCTGTACAGATTAATTACATGAAAAGTCAGAGCCCCATTTGGTGATAGCATTCTGTTTCTACTTTCCAAGCATACATGTTCTCAAACAGTATGGTGTCGTATAATTCTTGGGCAGGGAAGGTTCATAATTGAGAACGTTTCTGCAACCGAGCCTCTTGAAAACAGAGTAGGCTCCTTTCACTTGTAGCAATTGGTAGGGTATCTCATACTTAGGCCAGCAATAATTATTAAGAAATAATTCCCGAGTATGTCCCTCTGCGCCGATAGGTTCATGTTTGTTGCCTCCAACCTACAAAGATCTTGAGTAATTGAGTTTCACTTTAGCTTAAAAAAGCCAATTGTTGCAGAAGTGACAGTTCAGAATGTATTGTTTCATCAAGGAATTAATTGGAGTAAGGGTCATGATTTTGTTTGTTGATCGCAGATCATGATCTTCAAATTTTGATGGAGCTATTCGAGATCAACAAACCATATTTAGGATTGCGTTTGATTAAGTGTCCCATAAGAAAACAGATGAACAATAAAAAGAAAGAAAAAATTTTGATTGAAGAGATAAAAACACATAAAAATATAAAATAAATATATATTTTTAAAATGAATATGTATACTTTTATATCCTCTCTATTTTAACCATTTCCCTTTCTTTTATCACTGACACAGCAACCAAACACCAGTACCGATCAAAAACAAATCACGGCCCCGGTCAAAACAAAGCCTATTCTTCTTCTTCTTCTTCTTCTTCTTTTTCCAAAAGACACCAGAAAGCCCAATTGGCAAGTCAAAATTCAAAACATCTCCTTTTGTTTTTCAATGTGATAGAAAATCCAACTTCTTAGCGACTATTATTACTCCATCAGTTTGTCAACAAATGTAATTAACGAACTGAAAGCATTGAGTTGTGTAAAGTATGGCTTTTTGTATATCATTCTATGTATAAGATTTTCAAGATATATGAATCCAGCGCTGAAGTTGCTTTGAATACTTGCCACCGTTTCCATTTTCCAATATGCCCAGCGGAAAGCAGCAGCTATTTTTTTTCTTTACGCCATACGTATTGGACAGGTAATATGTAGACATTCTAACATATTCACACTCATTTAACTTTTAACTATATATATATATATATATGTATATGTATATGTATGTATGTATATCATAGGAACAGGACAAATAATCTGGTCTTAGACTTTGAGCATTTTGGAAAGGTCTTGTCTCGAACCGAGAGACAGGCCCTGAAGTCTATAACATAAGAATTATTGCTAGTTACAATTATGCCTGCAGCTGCCAACAAGTAGCTAGCTCGAGTTATTTGACTTTGATGTTTCCTTAACAAGATATGATTCTTGTGAAATAGCGCACAGTTTTTCATGCTGGCTAGGAGGGTTCAAAGATGTCTGCATTGTTTTTTTTTTTTTTTTTAATATAAATATTTGATTAGTTTGAATGTGTCTTGACTAATCCTACAAGTTTTAAAATTAAAGGCTATATAAGCATTCAGACCTTAAAAAACCTTAAACTATGAATATTAAAAAATAAACTTAAAACCTGTCTAATTTACCCAAGTTAGATGTATGCATTGTTCTTCTTTAATCCACGTGCCTTTACATTTTATTTTTCCAGGTAAACAAAATGAAAATAAGACTAAACCCTTCTGAAGCTGGGAGTTTCCTTGACTAAGGCCAGGTGTTCGACTTCGAACTTCGCTTCTGGATTTACATTTTCAGTCGGTCTATGTGCCGTGGGCTCCATGGCTAGACCTGAAGGTTTGGAAAGCCCGTGGTAATAGCTCGGCCCGAAGGGCACACCTAGGTATAGTTCCCTAGCTTTCTGGACCGAAATAAAGACTCACCTGAGAAGACGAAAAGTCCAAGCTTAAGCCCATTAAATAAAAACTTACAAATAATAATAAAGAAAATCCGGCAAAAGAAAAAAAAAATAAAAGGGACTATTGATTTGAGCAGCCTCTTGCATGACCAGTTACTTTTCTGGTTCTTATATTTATTGGTACAAGTGAAGAAGATGCATTAACAATCATCCCCAATTGTACGATAAAAACTTGTTGCCTTCTAAGAACAAACTGATCAGATTGAAAAATGGATTAGCTTTGCAGCCGTATAGGAACGATTTCCATTGCGAACTAAAAACCATCTTCCTTTAAATTTTATTTTCTTTTTCAAAACAATTTTTTTTAATACTTTTAAATCGTTTTTGATGTATCAAAAATAATTTTTAAAAATTACATTTTTTAATAAAAAATATTTTAAACCCTCATCACACACCCTCTAAATAGCTTGTCATTGTCTTCCATGGAGATCGTACGGAAGATCAAGTAGCTTGTGTAAATGGACAAGTAGGGAGCCAGGATGGGAAATAACACAGAGCTGATCAATAAACCTGAGAACAATTGTGAGTATTCCAAAATATTGCCCATAATTTTTGCCCAACATTATAAACAAAAGGAATAAATCTGGGCACTGGAAGCAAATTCGTTGTCAAAGCTCTATGTAATCTAGCAAAAATATTCACAAACTTTTCAGCGGAATTGATTCCAGCATCTATAGAGGGACAGTACATGTTGTTCTAAAATGTCCAGTCTGATGGCAGCGGCTGCAATGCACAGTCTGTTTCATGTGCCCCGAAACTTCTGTACAAACTCGCTTTTTTCTTGGTTTAGCTGCTGGTGGTTGAAGAGACTTCGGAGGTTTTATAACGAGTTCGACAGAACTGTAGCCTGCATCGTCTAATCCTACTGATAGTTCCCTCCAGAGGGCTTTATCTGGTATTGGGTGTATGGTTTGTGAATATGCCTTGCGATAATTTGCCACAGTGAAACAGCTTTCAGCAAACCGAGAAACATTCTGCCTGCAAGAGAGAAGAGCTGCCACAGCATGAGCACAGGGCAGCCCACATAGCTGCCATCTGCGGCACGAACAGTTGCGGCTACAGATATTTACTATATGAGAACCTTCAGCAGAAATAACTTCAAATTCAGCATCATCTACTTTGAGAACCTGATGAGTGTGTGCGTGCTCAATGGCCACAGACACTTGCCTCTCAGCAGGAGGAACAAGTATGCTTGTCCACTGCGAACTAGTTTCACGACGCTCATTGAACCACATCATCAGCTGTCTACGGATACACTCCATCATTTGAATTATTGGAAGTCCAGATGCTTCCAGTATCAAAGAACCTAATGATTCAACTATGTCAGCTGTCAGGTGTCCAAGTCTTTTTCCCTCAAAATATGCTGACGCCCACTGGTGAGGGTCAATTCTTCTAATCCAATGAGCTGCATCCTCTGACAGTTCTTCAATCAGTGTGATTTTCTGTTCAAATTCAATTGCAGTGAGAGCAAAAGCAGCTTCCCAGAGAAGGTTGGCTAGTATGGTATTGTTGAACTCCTTGCTGAAATTGTCGATGAGATGATGAACGCATAATCCATGAAAAGCACTTGGGAAGTGTACTTCTATTCCATCTATGATGCTTTTCTGTCTATTTGATAGAATTGTAAGCTTTGGCATGTTTACTATGTTAGCTTCAAGCAAGTTATGCAGCTCTGAGAGGAACCACATCCACTCACCTTTGCTTTCATCATCAACCACTGCAAATGCCAAAGGAAATACAGCACCCTCTCCATCAAAACCAGTGGCCAAAAGCAAGGTTCCATGGTACTTGCCTTTCAAAAGCATTTCATCAAGAGCGATAAGAGGACAACAAGCATTCAAAAATCCATAAATTGAAGCTTTGAATGAAACAAATAGGCGTTCAAAACTTCTATCAACAGAATTCCCATAAACCACAGCTATACTTCCTGGGTTTGTCCTTCCAATCTGGTGACAATACCATGGAAGGAGATGGAATTCTTCCTCAAATGACTCGTTAACAGCAGCCATGATCCGCTCCTTTGCTCTCCAGGCTTGCTTGTATGATAATGAGATGCCATGAACCTGATGAATTTCTTCCAGTATCTCCTTCGGTTTGTAATGAGGGTTTTCCCTGAGGCTCCTTTCAATGGAGTCTGCAATCCACTGGACCGAGGCTTGTTGGTGACCAAGATGTGTAATTCCATCACAAGTATGTTCATTAGGCAAGGTCCTAATTGTGAATGTAGGAACATCTGGAAGCTTTGCAGCATGAATTCGCCAAGGGCATCCCTCACTAGCACATTTAGCCACGAAACGAGTCTTGTCAGATTTAATTGTCTTCATCTCAAAGTGATTAGCAATGGCTGCATCTCTGAGTGCTCTCCGACAGCTGTGCACATCAGGGAACTGCTGGCCAACAGTCAGCTGATGATTGGGAACAGGATCATGGACACGAGACTGAATAACAGGAGTATCAATTACAAGGGTCGTATCCTGATTTTGTTTCACATCTGAACTTGAATTTTCGTGAGAAACAGAGTGTTTTTGAATAGCCAATTCATGTTTTTCCATTAAACCTAACCTTCTTCCCTGAGAGATAGGGGTCAACTGATTTTCTTGGTCATCAACATCGTTATGTCCTTGATCAGCATCCAGCTTCACATCACTATCAAAATCCAACCCATTCTCTTCATAATTCTGAACATCTCCATGACGCAGAAACATGTTGTATTGATTGCTCTGATTAACAGCTAGTCTGTGATCATCAATATGACTCGAACCCAAGTCCTGAACATTCAAACTATAATCATCAATGTCTCCCAAACATTGATCCAAAACTGAATCGACACTACTCCCCGGTTTCAAATACTCATTGGGCCTCAGCATTAAATCCCGATTATGCTCAATCATCAAATCATTGCTCTCCATGACTCAAATATATACCTAAAGAAAGCTCCTATAAAAGAAGTACCTGAGCCCAAAATCCATTTGCAAATCAGCATTCTTTTATGTTACTTTTTAGAGCTAAACGATACCAAATTCATCAGAAATTCGTAAGAACAAATGCTTACCTAAAGTCTGCAATAATTTTATCTAGAATTTGCTGACTCCCAGGAGACAGCTGGAATTGAAACCCCTCTATATCATCTAAAACACCCCATCTGAATCAACCAAACAACAATTACACGACATAAAACTAACCATATGAACTTTGTCGAAACTAAAAAAAAGTTCAAATTAACTCAAATACGAAGTTTGGTTTCCCATCAAGAAAAACAAGAACAGAGAGAATTGGCCGCAAAAAAGCCACATTAAACACTTGGCTTGTTTAACAGAGTTAAAAACATAACCTTGTGGAGAGAAATAATCTTTACCTCAGCTTACACATTCTCAGCAGCCAAACAGGGTACAGCATAAAAAAAAAACATGTTTTTCAAAGCAAATAAATAATCCCTTTTCTTTTCTGGAACTTTTAAACCCAGAACAACACGAAACATGCCCAACCCCAACTTTCCTCAAATTCTTTTCAGCAACCAAACAGAGATTAGGAAAAAAAAAAACTCACGTAAAAAACCCTGTAGTGTTCTGCAGTATGCAAGGTCTGGCAGAAGCAGCAAAATCAAAGCTTTAAAGCAGACGAGGCACTAATTAAGTGGGGGGGTAATGGGATTAGTAGGTGATTAAGAGTAATTTAAGAGTTGAATGAAACGGAAAATATATTTTTTTAGGCGGGTAGGCGAGAAGGAATTCGCGCAAAGGGGAAGGGTAGTGAAGGAGAAGACAGGGAATCATTAATAGATTAGACTATTAGAGGGTGTACAAAGGAGCAGTTCTGTGCAGTGGACTCGTTAGGCTATCCTATCTTGAGGGTATTAGGTCATTCTCCTCTCTTAGACGACTCTTCTTCGCTTCTTGCTCCTTTTGATAGAAAAAGTACGTGTACTGTTTACAGTACAGTCACTCGTCTGGTAACAGTTGTGCGAGAGTGTCTGCATCCGTTAGTGCCGGACACAAATCATGTAACTAATGTTGGTCGGTCGGTCGGCCGGTCCCACTTAGGGGTTTTTTTCTCCTTCTTTCTTGATTCAATAATAATAAATATTCTTTTTGACTAGTACGGTAGTCAATCCAAAACGGTTGCAGAAATCCGTTAACTAGGTGACTCACGAATTGATCCAGTATGACATGATGAGACAACCCGGTATCAAATCAAAACCCAATTTAACCATGTTGCAAATTAGCAAAGAATTGAAGCATCTACACTTGCGCATAGGGATGCAAGAAAAGTTATGAACAGAAAATATGAAGTCTGCTGCATTACTTATTGCAATCAATTTCATGGCAAGGAGAACTCCCAATGAAATCGAGGGGATGAATTAGTTCCTCAAAAACCAAATTGATTCTAAGCAGCTGCATGCGTTCTATTGCATCCATCAAGAAACCACTTTTCCCTCTAGCCACCTATTTTCAAGCTTAGGCAGCAGTTCAGAAACCACTTTTTGTAGAGCGATGTGGTTTACTTGAATGTTCCTTCCATTTATGACCATTTTTGACAGAAACGTGATTTCCTCAGTGTCCAAATCTTTTACCAGTTCACTCCAGAATTCATCATCCTCTTTCATGTCTGATGCTCTCATGAGTTCAGTTACTTTATCCAAGGTAGCCACATTACGACCAGCACCACAGCCCATGGCAGTTGCAGCACCTACCGCGTTTGCGATCGCCAATGTATGTACCAAGGGCATATTATGGATATAACCAAATGCAATAGCAGCTACAAAACTATCTCCACATCCAACAGTGTCAATGACATTCACCTGATCACATTTAGAAAACTAATCAAAATCTTACTTTCCATTTTTCAGGACATGCAATGGAAATAAGAGTTACACTAACATGAAATATTGGACTATCCACTCAAGATATAGATCAAGATTTTACTTTCCACTTTTCAAGCTATATGGGTGTAGAAAAGAAAAACTCACATGGTTAAAGATGATTAGTATAAAAGAATGTTCACTACATGGCATGCTCTTGGTTTTTGCATCCTCTCAGGTTTTGACAGCTATAAGGATTCAGCAATGTCCAGTTAATGAGGCAGTGCATGGCTTAAATTAACGATGAACACATTCAAACAAGATGTAATAAAAACATCCTAAAACTAAGGCATTCTGTGGGAGAATAAGATGCAAGGTTTCAAGGATATACAATAAGATTGCAGCGTCAAACGACTCTGAAAATCAAAGAAATATCATACCTTGAATGCAGGTGCACAGGATATACTGGACGTGGTGACTAGAATTGAGCCCCTTGAACCCATCTTAACAATCACCCATTTCGTGCGTATCCCGTTTTTAAGCAATTCTTTCCCTGCTAGTATTGGGTTTCCTATGCCAGTCAATGACTCAGCCTGGCATATAATTAATGTAACTGAACTAAATCAGAACTGCAGCAAGTATATACACTGCTTAAAGAATGCAAGCTCAAAGCACAAATGGAAGAGGAGTTAAATGGTCTAAAGGCAAAGGCGTACAAAACTACCTGCAACAGTCATAAAAAGCTCCAAGATTAACCAAAAAGGAAAGAACTCAAGCGTATAATGGTTAAGGAGAAATCTAAAACTGATATTCTAATAATTCGTGGCTAAAACACACAAAGGATGCTCTTAGGTTGGATGAGTTTTGAGCATTTTAGTCATGCTGTGTATCCATGAACAAGCATTCCTGAGCCATGTACGATTTCAGTACTTATTGATTCCATAGAAGTATGCAACAATCTGCAGTCGACATCATATCCAAAGAACAAGGCAACAGTTATAGATGAAAATCTTGCAGTAAGGTTCTATGTTAGCATATATATATATATAGACGTTCAAACACTTCTAGGGAAGATTCTTATTGGAAAGTGCTTAATAGAACTAGTTCATTTAACAATCAGTTTGCACTATGAAAATTCTTATTTTTTGAGAAATAATAATTTACATATTGACGTTAGTTTCATTGCATGATCCAGACTAGCTCATCCACAACTCTCCATACAACTTTTCAAATTTAGTTATATGTTTTACATCAAATAGAGGATTCTAAAAATTTGTTTTACCAACCATTCCATGCATGCTCAAACTTTTCTATTATTTTGTAAGACTCTAGGTATACACATGTGCCAATATATGGGACATAAACAACCTCACAAGCAAATCTGATCTTATGTTATTGTTATTATTATTATTATTAATATTTTTACTTTGGATAATCTGAATTTTGGAATTGTTTTCAATATTGGATTAGTTTTGACCTTGCGATAGAAGATTAAAGTGATTGTGTTTTGCTGAGAACTGAAACTAATATTGAGACATTCAAATTAAGAAGATTCTTGGTCAAACCTCATCGGATGTTAGAAGAAGAACATCGCTCATCTTCAAGATATGGCGAAGTGCTTGTCGTTCTTCAGGTGAACCAGTCACAAGACTCTTTCCACGGGGTCCGGGATCAAAGAAAATAGATGTCCCAACGTCAACGGCATAATCTAGAGCTAACATTATCAGACCTGGGGAGAGCTCATCAAAGCCAAAACCATTGCAGAACAGGATCTTTGACTGTTTAATAGCCACCTTTACTTCTCCTGATAATTTACTCATCCAGCTAAAAGCAGGCTCCTTAGAGAAATCTGCTCGACTGAAAACAACAAAAGCGACACAAAGATATCCTTTTGAGCACAAAAGGATGATAGCAATCTATTCTTTTTTTGAATGAAAATAGCAATCTAATTATGCACAGCCAGGAAAGCTTTTACCTACAAAATCCATGTCTTTGCAAAGGGTCAACAAGAACCCAGCACAAAAGGGTCTCATAAGAGGCACTAGAACTATCAACAATATCATCATCTTCACTCATCCCAACCATGCTAATCCTCTCCTCGTGAAGCACATCTAGCAAAAACTGCCCATATATTTCATCACCCACATGACCAATCGTGGAGCAATGAAGTCCCAATCTTGCAGCTGCTATAGCCATATTGCAGTTACCGCCAGCTTCCCAGTATTTCTACTTGCGAAAGAAATCACTTTTAGGAACAAACTACAACCAATATAGACAAATGGGTCACTAATGCAATTGCTTTCCCATGTCATTCTTAAGATAACGAGTTAAATGCTAATTTATTTTTCCAAAAATAACATTAATCAACCCTAAACCAAATCAACAGCAAACATAAACAAATGGGTTACTTAATGAAAGACTCAAACTTTATTTCTTTTCCTTGTTGTTATTATTTGGATGCAAATCATTTCCTCATATTAAATACTAACATCATTACCTCAACTTGCAAAAATCACATAAGAATCAATCAAAAAACAAATGAAAAGCTAATATAGATAAAAGGAACTAAACCTCATTCCTTTCAGCATATAATAATCAAAATATATTCTGCAAAAACCATATTAATCAACAAGGTAACAAATTAAAAGCTACTAATACGATACTCAAACTTTATGTTTTCCAATGGAATATATACTGGGCACTGACTGAATCCAAAAATTAAGTAATTAAAATTAGCTAAAAGAAGAGCAAACGGTACCCTATCAGGTGGAGACTTGGACAGCTCTTGCGTATAAGCAAAACGAGCCTCACGAGAACGAGGGGGCAATTTTGGAACATTAAGAACAATATCAACACACAGATTTCCCAGAGTGGCAACATCAATACTTTTTAGACCAACACTCCTTAATTTCCAGTCATGAATAGCAGCACCGTTACCGTTTGAAGGGACAAGCGAGGCCGAGCCATGACTGGGGACGGAAAGTTGGATTCCTTTGCAGGTGAAAACGGAGTGGTGGCGGCGATGGAGTCCTCCAGTTTTTGGAGGGGAAAACGGGAGGATAAAATGTCTAGGGTGAAGAGGGGGAGAGAAGATCGGGTGAGAAGAGGGTGCATGATAAGGGAGTGGAGATTCGAGGGTTACAGTGCAGTGATGCATTCAGGGGTGGGAGATTGAGAGGAAAGAAGAAGAATGGAAGGAAATTGAGAGGAATGTGTTAATATTTAACGATGTTGTTTGTTTTTTTGATCTCCTCTTGTTGTTGTCTAGGAATCTTTGACGATCAGCTTTTCGTTCTTTGGTTTTCTTTCCTTAATTTCCTTTCTCTTGCAAGGTTCCATTTTTAATATTTCGAATTCATTAATAAGGAGAAATTAGAGAAAAGATAGCTCTATTGATCCTTCATGTGCATGCATGATAGAAGCTTTATTGTTTTTAATAATATATTTTAATATTGTAAACACGAATAAAAATATATTTTTTTATTCCTTTTGAATATCCCAACACTCAAAATTGGGATAAAACTCTTCATATTTCGGGGTTTTTCCTTGTTAACTTAGATTTATAATTTTCATACTATATATCATCTCGTATCTGAATAAAAAAGAGGCTGTAAGAAAAAGAAAATTCTGTGAATGCCATGGTCATGGATGATTTGCTAGTAGCCTGGCCAAGAAGATTGTGAAGAAACGAAAAGAACAAAGTAGAAGTGTGGATGCGATCGATTACTGGATCCCAAATAACAAAATATATCCAATGAATTCCAATAGGTGAATTAGGTCATATTGACAGTCAAAAAGTCTTGTATAGTAATTGCATTGGAATCTCATGATTTAATTATTGTGGGCGAATTTTCATTTTTAAACCTATCTTACTCACTATATTATATTGTAAATTGTAATTTGTAATTAAATGAGATACACTTGCCTCACAGGAAAGAACCCTCCGAATCTCTGGATAAAAAAAGAGAGGAGAAGAAGAATACATCCACTTTGAAGCTGACACGCTGGATTCACATTCTAGTTTCCTCTCTGTGGATGAGAATACATGCTGTTAAAAGGTGATTCTAAAGTAGCAAAGACCAAGTTGCAAATCCCCAAGAGATATTCCAAAACAATCCTGAGTTGCAACAAGCTCAGCACCACGAATCAATCTCTTGTAAGCAAAGGTACAAACACGGAAAGGACACACATGATATGCTCATCCTAATTGCAGAAAGACTACCAGGCTACCAGTATGATGCCTTGACCTACAAGTTTTTCCTTCAAAACCTATGTGGGCTTTTGCAATTTTTAAAAGGTTTTTCCTCCTATGATGACTTCGGTAAGAATTAATTGAGTTATGTGAACAAAAGTGTTTCAAATACTTATCTGTAACCTAAAAATGAAGTCACCAGTAAGTCACTGTAACAGCAGGATTCCCTTTTTGAGACAATTCAAGAATAAATGAAATCTTATATTAGTGCTATAACTTCAAGAAAAATTAAAATCAATGTCCATATGGTGGCTAGACTGGATATGATGTCAGGAAAGACCAACACATACATACCCCCATTGTTCCACACACTTGCAGTTTAGTCAAATAATCTCGAGAGAGAACAGAATCACTGGCTGAGATCAGCTGGAGCAAATTGCTCTCAACTTTTCATATGCCCTAATCCTAAAATACATTAACATATTCAAACAACGAAAAGGACAAGAGATGTTAAAATTGGCATGCTATAGCAGCTAAGGAAATTGGAAAATCGTGAACAAGTAGTCGATGGGTACAAGATCTTGGTCAAGGGAGGGGAGGAAAACTGTTCGTCTAGCAAAGTTTTTACAGATTAATCTCTGGGTGGAGAGATTGTTCCTTTGCCAATTCCTCAAGTTTGCTGACAACATTCTGTGCTGTATCACCATATGCTTTGGAGATCACAGAATCAGGTGCTGAAATTACAACAGGGACACCTTCATCGGAACCTTTTCTAATGTCTACTTCCAATGGTATCTGAAAAATCATAATGTCAATGAAAGTTAATTGCTAGTTACAAATCAAGTAGATTCATCAAAAGGAAGCGTTCATCATGTCCAACGTAAATCAAAACATAAGACAGCTTGGAATGTGCCGAAGATGCAACAAGAAGACTAAGACAAGAAGAATATCAGAATTCCTCGTTTTCCAAAAATACCGAACCAAGGTCCAGCACCTCAAGGACACTTTAAGCTGTTTTTTTTTTAAAAAAAAAAAAAAAATTGGCATACCTCACCGATTAATTTGTAACCCATTGAAGCAGCTGCATTTCTAGTTCCTTCTTTCCCAAAAATGAATGAAGGCTCACCACAATGTGGGCATTTGAAGAAACTCATGTTCTCTACAAATCCCAAAATCTGTAAACGTCATTAGAATACTTATAAATAGATTATTTAAAGCAGGTTTTATTTCCTTTACTATAGAAGATGACAAACAATAGAATATAAATCCCATATCCCTCCATGGCAAGTAGCAGATGCACTTGATTTCAGTTTAGGGACAGCACATGCATGCAAGAGAAACATATCCATCCACCAACGGATGCTAGCATGTTTCACATGCATATTGAGCCCCAAAACTTATAAATGCATTGTCTGTTGTAACCATTGTGACTTATAACCAAAAATCTCATGGCACCGATCATAATAAGCTTTTATGCAAGATCCAATAATTCTCCATTATCTAAGCCAAATTACTGATTTTTTTCACTAGTTACTGAATGAAATGACATCTTCAGATTTTAGCAAAAGAAATGATCATACAGGAACATCAACTTTAGAGAACATATTAGCTCCTCGACGAGCATCCATCAAAGCAATATCTTGTGGAGTTGAAACAATCAATGCACCTGTACAAGCAGAATATATGTTACCGAATCAGAGTCACTTGTTGACAATAAAATAAGAAAAGCTTTCTTTTTTGGCCCCTACTTGGATATAGGGTGTTATATAACATGTGGAAAACAGGCTGAATGAATCAACAAAAGCACCTGGAGATCATCACAATTTTTCCACTTAATTATCAAGGCAAAGGTTTTACTGCTTATGGAATGGTTGGAAAGAAACCAATATATATCCACAACAATATAATGAGAAAAAAAGCCAAATGAAATATTCAGCTAAATCATTTTCAATATAATGGTCACAGTGTCAGCATAATGGCAGTCATCAATTAGATAATTAAATCAGCAAAACTTCAAAGAAACCTAAACTGGAAATGGAGAGCATTGCTTCTTTTTTCCCTTGGCTAATTGAAAAAAGCTTTGCTCACCAGAGAGCTGCAGATTTTGAGTCATGGTTAGTTGTGCATCGCCAGTGCCAGGGGGCATATCCACCACAAGAATGTCAAGATTTCCCCAATCAACTCCCCTAGTCATTTTGGCAAGAGCACTCATCACCTGCACTAAAAGAAAAGGGAAAATATCATCTTTACATTAATTAACAACAAATTGTTGAAATTTTGTTTAAGTTGCTCATAAAAGACCACTTAATGTAGATCGCATCCCATCTGAAAGATGAATTAACCTAATGAAGGAAATATATAACAGACTAACGTACCATGGGACCTCTCCATACAATAGGGGCATCCTTCTCAACAAGAAATCCCATTGACATGCACTTAACTCCATAGTTCTCAATTGGAATCATCTTTTTATCTGCAAGAGTGAGCGAGAGGGAAGTTATGTTCCTCTCTTACATGTGTTTGGGTGTGATCTTGTATGACCTCAAGTTCCCACTAGATATTAAATTCACACAACTTCTAGCCATGTTGAAGAATACTGATGTAAAAGAAATTAAAAGAACAAGAACTCATTCTCTGGCATTTGCATCTGCCATGCATGAAGAACGAGGGTGAGAGGGGGGAGGATCAAAGATGACTTACAGGATAAATTCACTTGCTCGTGTATTTCAGTATGTTTTCAAAATACACATTAAGCAAGGTACAAAACACAATACATAATTCAATAGTGAAAATGAGAAATGAGAACGCTGAAGTATGAAATCGACTAAAGTTAGGAAACAACCTTAAAATAGCTCAGGAACAACTTCTTACTATCTCAAACCCCTTGCTATTACACTTACAAGATCAACTTATTGATATCCATTTAAACTGCTACCATAAATTGACAACGTACCTTCTTGAAAATATTAGAAAATTAAAGCATTACCTTCAGTAATATCTGGCTTCCTGTCAATCTTCATCATCATAGGAACAGATGGTCCATAAACATCAGCATCAAGCAGGCCCACCTTTAGTTGGCAATTCTTTGCAAGTGCAACAGCCAAATTAACTGCAGATCCAACAGTATGCTTAAATGAATCCAATCAATCAGCATTTAACCATATGTATAAAGACAAGGCACATAACACGGTAATCGCATTTAAATTCAAAGAAACCGATCTCTAGTCGCATAACTTACAATTTGAAGTTAGTTTCCACCTTCCACTACTTTTTACAACATCACATAAAAAACAAATATTTCAAAATGAAAACTAATGAAGTAGTCATTTCACAAAAATTAGCACGATCATTGACCCAGAAGTTGGAAAATTATGCAACCACCTAATTGCCTCATCAGCTCAGCAAAACTGACAAAAAGAAAGGAAAATTCTCCTTCATGCTAACATCTATCACCTGCCCCAAATCCCAACACGTATCTTCTCCATATTAGTCTGATAACACTAAAAAAGACTCTTCTTTTTAACAAGAATCATGAAAAAAAAGCTTGCTTAAAAGCTCCAAATGAAACAAACCCTTTCAACTCAAGTCCCCCGAGCCTAGAAAGTAGGAAAAACATGAAAAAAAGAGATGGAAACCAAAAACAAATACCAGCAGTGGTGGATTTTCCAACGCCACCTTTACCAGAAGCAACAGCAATAACATCCTTAACCCCTTCAAGCCGCAACTGTGATCTCTTAAACGTCCCTGAGTAGCCTCTAATACCTCCAAGCCTCTGCAATACAAACCCACCTCATCATCATCATCTCCATCAAATTATGAAAACCAAAAAAGTAAGAAATCAAATACAAAACACAAGACTTAAACTTACACGTAAAGGTCCCAAGAATCCCTTCATCAATCCAACCTTGCTCAAGAGTGGAGATGAAGGAGGGAATATAAAGCTGGGCCAAGGGATTTACTTACCTGGACTGGGTCATTGTGCTATAAAAGGCCCGTGTAGTAGGTTGGCGGTTCGCTCAGGCCTAGGCCTGTGTTCGCCCAGCCCTTGTCCAATTAATACTAATTTTTGAAAATGATGGGCCTTGAACGTGATATTATTCTGTTAATTGGTTTGGGTTTTTTAGAGAGGGGTGACAGTGACATCGAAAGTTTCTTGTAAAAACCTCCGTTACAAATATAAAAAAGCAAACTTGGTTGGACTCGAAAAATTAACTTGGTGATTATTAATTCTAGAATTTAGTTTAAATTAGGTTTTATATTAAACTAGAATAAAATTAACTCAGTTAACTTTGTAAGTTAATTAATTAATTTACAATACCAAATAAAAATCTTAATTTAACTCTTTTTTTCCCATAAAATATCATTTTAAATTAACGGTTTCATAAATTAAAAATCTCAATCTGATTTACTTTTTTATTTTTAAAATTTTTAAAAGCAATATTATTTTAAAATTAATTTGGATTAACTTGGTTAATCCACTTAACTTGTGAGCAGTGTAATTCAATCCTTTAATCAGCTACTAGTTTGATAACTTTGAAAAAAAAATACTAAATTTATATATATCCAAAAAAAATCATGATTGAAGTATTAAATGTCTATGATGGTAGTATTAATGTGATGAACACCATTGAATTTGAACAAATCGGCATTTGTAGCAACCTCTAATGATAGGTTTGCAATGTTCGAAGATTATGCTGATCTTCCGACCCATTTTTTAAACCCAAATGATTTGTCAGAATCGATTATTGAAATCTGAAAGATTCTTCAAGCCGGAAAAGAAACAGAGCTAATTAGAACTCTTTGAAATGTTCCATTGCTGCTTTCAACTATCCACTATGAAGATGGCTAGATGTAAGTCGCGGGGATCCATTTTCTGAACAAAAAAGAAAGCTGTGCGTTAGTAGTTGAGGTCCATTTTCTTTCTTTGCTTTGCATGATGATTTTAGGCATTGAAGCATAAGATATTAATCATGATTATTTTTATCTATAACAAGTAATTTATCCTTCGATATAAGCTCGATTCCAAGCCGAGGGCCTTCCTTGAACAAGATGGTAATAAAAACAAGTTATAAGTATAACTTCATGAACATTTCGGTTAGAAAGTTTAGATCTTTCCTTTTATCCTATTGAATTCAGAACTTAACATTAAAATGTATGTAATTTATAAGTAATTTATGTTTAAGAATGTCTTTGATTACACTAAATATGTTAAATCTAATGATATCTCTAAGCCTGGAAAAAGAATGCAACAATTAAGGTTAAACACCTGTCCAGAGAGTTGGCAGATGGCATTTGTATTTCTATTTTGGCAATCACCAAACCATTACTTAAATTCTAAAGCTTTCCCTTTATTTGGGAACCATATAAGTACCAAAGACACGGTCACTCATTTTTCTCAGTAATAATCAACCACCTTATAAATCTCCCTCTTATCAGTACTTTCTTTTCTCTCTTTTCTAATTTTGTTCTCAAATTTGTAATCTTTTAATATGGCTGTGTAGCCTGTGTTCTTCTATTCTCTTCCTCTATAAATTCCATCGTGTCCCAGGTACATTTTATTCCTTCTCAGGTTTTCATTTTGTTGCCTGTCATCGAAACGCTTGTTCTAAAGTGCAATTTTAAAAAAAAAAATATTCTGTGTTGTAGTTGCCTTGTACAGTGTATTTCTCATTGACCCTCTTGCTTTGCATGTATAATGTTTGGTTTAGCCCGTTCTTAACCCGTCGGCATTTGTGTTGTTAACGTTGAAAAGGTGCAGATCATGCATGCAGAAATGTTAGTTAATTCATGATTATGAGAAATTCAGAAGTAATAATCTGTTGTTTTTTGTTTTTAATTTTTGGGAGGGACTAAGTATGAAGGCAATCTCAAAAGTGAATCTGGTTTTGGCCTCTTAGCATTAATCGGTTTGGTTTGCACATTTAATTTGATGTTTGTCATCATTATGGTGGTTGTTAGCTGATTCTAGTATTATGTTGTGCAGTTGGGTTCGGTGGAGGATCTTTTTCTTTATGGTGATTAGTATTCTTCTTGTTGGTTGCCGGTTGATTTCATTACTGCATTGTGCAACTGGCTAGGGCTAAATCTGTACTGTTTTTCTTTTGAATTCAGAGCCAGGTTTCCATCTCTTTGAAGGTTATTGAAGAATTTGTTCCAACTGTCCATTCTTATGAGGGTTTTTCCCAGTTCACGATCCTTTTATTTGTGCCTTATTTATCATTAAAACATGTGTAAGAGTGGACAGTAGAGTTGAGTATCCTTTTATTTCTAAGATATTTCTACTTTATTAATTTTTCAAAAGCATCGCTGCAGATTTATTTGTAATTTAGGTATTTCTGAGACTTAATTGTTTCTGGTTTCTGGGGGTTGTGGCAACTTGCTGCTTTGAATTTAGACAATATGCATTTGGATGATTGGTGAATTCAGTATTTTGGTGAATAATAGCCTTTTTTTCTATTCAGTGAATTCAGAAATTCATGAAGTGTTAGTGTGTTTCTGGTGGGAATGGCTGCAACTGGCACTTCATTTATTAAAGTACAGAGGAATCTGCAGAGGTTCACAACAGTTCTACAATCTGCAGCTTGTGAATGGTTTTTGCTCTGTTGGCTGCTTATTGATGCTATACTGTCGTATCTGCTAACAAAATTTGCAAGTCATTGCGGATTGCAAATACCTTGCATGTTTTGTTCCAGGCTCGATCATTTTCTGGGAAATGAAAAACCTGGATTTTATAAAAATTTAATTTGCAGCAACCATAGATCTGAAATATCAACCTGGATTTCTTGTCACATTCATGGGAAGCTTGCTGATGGCTACGGTATGTGTGAGGAATGCCTATTGTCATCCACTATGAAGAGTGTACCAAGCCCAGACATAAACAGGCTGTTGATGGGTAAGTTTGGGTTTGATATTGGTGCTCCTGGTTTCCAGAACTCATTGCAGAACATGGAGCTTGTTTCTGGTTCTGTTGTTACGAGGATGTGCTCATGTTGCAAGAGATCAAGACAAACTTCAAACAGAAAAGCCCAACTGAAATCACCAAGGAGTGGGATGACTAAGCTCAATATTCCTTTGCCCCGTCATCTGACCCGCCGTGAAAATATGAGGAAAAAGAGAGAGAAATTTCCTGGGTGTGTAACATCTCACCGTCTTGTAAGGTGTGATTACAATCCCCGCTCTCATGTAGGATACGCTGAGCTCAAGTTCACTTTTGATTCTGGTTCTGAATTTCCATTTTTTGATGATGATGAAGGCAGTAGTATTGGTAACAAAATGAAAGAGCTGAAGGAAGAGTCCACAGTTCCACCCAAAACACTGACTGATGGTATAAGCTCAGAGAAGATGACGCATCATTCCTTGAGAAGCTTGGGTTCTGATGTTGATCTGAACGGGCAGCAAGCTGATCATGAAAACTATCCTTCTGCACTACCTGAGCTTATTTCTTTAGATGATTGTCCTTCATCCATTGTAATGGAGGCTCCTCCTGGAGTGTCATCAGTGAGAAGTGAGCTCAAATTTCCTTTCTTTCAGAACTACAGTCTTTCTGCACTCTCTGACCTCATGTCACTCGTAGTTCCCTCATCATTTAGTGCTGTTGAAGGTCCTCTGGAAGCATCAGAAAGGAATTGTAAGTTCTCCATATCTTTCTACTTGTCTTTTCTGTGTGCTTGTGTGAGGATAACTGTTTTATAAGCAACTTATTTCCATCCTGGAATTGTTTCTAGCAGCAGACTACACTGGAACAGGTGACGGGCGATATATATCCATCAACAAGCACAAGGAAATTTCCAAATTAACTACGTCAATCAGAGGAGGTGATCAGGTTGCTACTGAAGTACCTTCCATAAATTCATGTAATGTGGATCTGATTGATGTGTGGAAGCCCACTGCGAATAGCGAGGAAGGAGAAGCACACACTTTTATGGCAGAAAAAGGGACTGCGAATGAACATGAAAGAGTTGATGAAAATTTGGAGTTGCCAACAGAAAATGTTTTCGCCGAAGTGCCTGATTTATCACTGAATAATAAAATCAATGGGGTGGAAGGTAGTGGGGATGAATTGGAGATGAATGATGCTTTGGGGCCTAATGGAGTTCAGACGCTCCAGACTGAAAGAGCTGAATCATCTGGTCTTGAATCTCTCGATGGAAGCTTTGCTAGTGACATTGAAGGTGAAAGTATTGTTGATCGGTTAAAGCGACAGGTGGAGCATGATAAAAGACGCATAAGCGCCTTGTATGAGGAATTAGAAGAAGAAAGAAGTGCTTCTGCGATTGCTGCAAATCAGGCAATGGCCATGATCAATAGGCTGCAAGAGGAGAAGGCAGCACTTCATATGGAGGCCCTGCAGTACGTAAGAATGATGGAGGAGCAAGCAGAGCATGACGTAGAGGCTCTTGAGAAAGCTAATGATCTTCTGGCTGAGAGGGAGAAACAAATACAGGACTTGGAAGCAGAGATAGATTTTTTGCAATTAAACACCCCCGATGAACCAATGGCGGAGACAATACATGTGAAAAGTTACGACCTGAAGGAGAAAAATATGATTTTAGAGTATACTTCTGATGTAGAACACGTTGCAGCCTGCATCACTGATTGCCAAAGAGAAAGCTAGCTATAGTTGAACCAGCAACAAACAGCTCGTGGCAGAGAGAAATCAGGAGCAGCAGCTGGCTTTTCCAATCTATCTTAGGACTCTCATTTTATGCTTTAATATTAGAAGTTAATTAACGTCAGAACTCTAGTATGTTTTTTCCACTTCAGTTATTTCTTTCCTAGTAGTTTAGTCCTAGTTGAATTAGGATGTGCAGCTTATATAAGGGCTGCTTAGTTTCATTGTAAGACAACTTTTAATTCAGAATTAATAAATTTTCTCTTAGAGAATTCCATTCTCTGGCTCGTGGAATCGAGCATTACTAGTGTTCGTGGACTCGAACGATTACTTTCTTTCAAAACAGACGGTGATCTGTTTTCTTCAAAGCTTACGCTACGTCAACTTCCAAAGGCGATGATAATACCAATGTTCCTTGTAGCTCATCGTTTACGGAGGTCTTGAATGACAGTGAAAAACCTGCTACTGTCAAATCTTTGTTGTCAGAATATGACGATGAACAGTTGCTCATTTCACAACGTTTGAAGGGTTTGGAGAGGAAACTTCACCAATTTGCATCTCATGGGGCTTCACAATTCGTGTCTAATGGTGATTATTCCGAGGAAGCTCATGGAGCTCTCAATGAGGGAGAATCTCTTGACTATGAGGGGAGTCGATCAAATAATCAGACAAAGGAGGATACTTTGTCAATGCAAAAGGATTCACCTGTATCTAATGGAAGCCTCCCTGCCCAGGAAACGTCCAGCGCTTTAATTGCCAAAGATAAAGATGTTTGTAACGAAAGTGATCATCCAGTTTTCAATGGACAGAAATCCTCCGAGCAACATAACGAGATTGATTTGGTTGTTCTTGAAAAGGGAATCCCAGACCTTAATGGAAGATTGGAAGCACTTGAATTTGACAGGAATCTTCTGGAGCATGCTTTCAATTCTCTTCAATCTGGAAAAGAGGGACTGCAGTTTGTTCAAGAAATAGCTCATCATCTGCAAAAATAGCGGGAAATGGGGATGAGAAATAGTGACCAATCTGTTCCTTGAGTTTCTATTCTTCGTTATGAGGTTAGTATATTCATTGTAACATTTCCTTTTGCTTCCATGTGTGCATGTTATTGTTCTAACTGCTCCTACAATTGCTAGCTGAAACATGATAACCTAGAAAAGCCTGTTCCAAATAGAAACATCCATATATTTGCGAGCATGCATGCATGCACTCCCTCACACACATTCAGTGAGAGGGAGAACACTTTCTTGTGCTTTTGATCTCACATCAAGCCCCCTCATGGACGCAATTTCGATTCTTCAGTAGATCAAGATGACTGATGAGAACTAATTAACATTAATAAAGCCTTTTTTCTACGCACAGAAGATGAACTGGAATGGTAAGCTTAACGGTTCTTGTAAACATTCTGCACACGTATGATACTGTTCCGTGTCTTGATTAACAAGGCGAGAATCCATGAATTGCTTCAGGACAACCCTGAAGTGCTTATTCAGAAATTAGTAACGCTACAGTCCACATCTTTACGGGCATGCAATGGGAGAGTTTTTGATGAGGGACAATAAATAATAAGAATTAAAATAACAAAAAAAAAAAGTTTTAGAGAAAAAAAAAACTAAAAAAGAGAAAAAAAGGGAATATGTCTGGAAATCATATGTCTGGGCCACTACTAACTTCACGTGGAAAGTTCTTTTGCAATTTGCAATATATATAGTCTCTGTCTGATCATGCCTCGAAACTGCTCAAAATTAAGTCCCATTTATTGGGAATGGCGTGCTTAAGGCATAATTAATTAAGAAAATGATCATGATTTCTTTTGCAGTAATAAGGGGCGGGTCCCATGTGATTTTCATAAGCGATTACGCTAATCAATATTCGAACGGCCTGGCCATGCCATGAAACAAAGCTGGACGAAACAAAGAAAATTTTAATTAATAATTTAAAAGATATTATTAAATACAATTAAATAGTAAATAGAAGCAGGAGGAGAAGACACAGATAGATTTTTGCGGAAACCATGAGAACGACGAGGGCGGCATAGATACAATTTACCTTTTAGTTGGGCCATCTTGGCACTAAATTAGTTCCTTTTAATTTGAACATGTTCTCGTAAAATCATCTTAATAACTGATGATTATTAGCTCGATCTCAATTGTAAGGTCTTAACAGTCAAGACATTATAGCTCATTTATAATTCTCAGTTAAGTGTTGAAGATATTAAAAATCTAATTTTTATCGGATCCAATGGATCCAGCCTCCAACAATAAATATAAATTAAGTTCTGGATGGGTTAAAGAATTGTCTCTATATCTTTTATACATGAAGTATTATATATTTTCTAAGAAAATAAGAAAATAAATCAAAAAAAAAATTATATATATATATATATAATAATAATAATAACTTAAAAACATTGAGATTTTAACTTACCATAAACTTCTAAGCTCAAATATCTACAAGCTACTGCATCCTTTTTTGATGGTTCTCCAAGTTATATGTGGATTTTTAATAAAAAGCTTTAATGATATTGTATCATGCCAAAACAAAAGGAAATTGTTACTAGTTAAATATTTTTATATAATACAATAATATTTTAAAAAGTTATCATATAAAATAAAATTTTAATATTTATTTTGAGAAACAAATAGAATGGATCCGAAAAATTGAAGACTTTACATTTTCATGGTCACCTCCTTATATAATTGTTCAACTATACACGCAGATTGTATTGCATCATATCAATCTGCCTTTAGTTTACTTTCTTCTTCAAGCCGTTGCTTCTCCTCATTCATCAAGCGGGTGTTCTAACTAGCTAGCTCCCCCCACACACGAATGACCTTTTTGTTTGCAGGAGGGCCAAAGTGGCCAGACACATAAGCAGTCTCTTTCGTGTTCCTCTCCAATCCCTAAATAGATCGATGATCATTTAAAAAGAAAAGGAGAGACCTCTAGGAAAACATAGTGTCATGATCAAGGGCGCCCACTGCAAAATTCGGGAGCCATCCACCTAAAAGTTCGCCTCATCGACACCGAGTCGCCGCCCACATGAGAAGTTTAACCGCCCAGTTTTTGCCGAGCAAATTTCTAGTTTTTGCCCAACGATTATACCAGACAACCTCCTCGTCCCTTTAGCTACTCGATATAAACTGATACACCAGCTGGGAATCAAATTCCAGTTTCAACATTCGGACTCCTTCATTCTTGTTTTGAGAAAAGTAGATTAGCATACATAGCAAGCAGTGCAAAGTCACCCCTTGGAGGGGAAGCAGTTAGGTGAATTAAATTTAACCCAAAGTTTCCAACATTTATAATTCAAGAATGATATAAAGCATTAACCAAAAAAGTAATGAACACGTTTTATTCAAACAGGCCAAGATATCAACTTTATTACAGCATAATACATGTACATGTGCTTAGAGAGGAAAATGAAAACTCGATTTATTCATGATTATGGCTACCGATTTTGTTTGATAATTTTCGTGATGTCCCTCCAAAACGGTGGACTACTAATAAGTGTGCTATATCCTAGCCAATCTGAGGAACTCGAGTCACAACCCCTTGTTCATTGACCCAAACCCAAACCCTGTTGCACCTAAAATCCTTGGTCACTGGAGTTCCTTCTCGCAAGACAATTGCATCAACATTTCTGTTCTCTCTCTCAATGGTAGCCGCCGCGGCCTCCCCATATGCCCTAACCAGCTTTGGCCACGAACTCTTACCTGAAAGTTTCCATCATAATGATATTTGCTATCACAATGTATAACACTTCAAACTCATAGAGGAAAACAAAAGGGCGTGCATAATTTCCTTAGCCTTACCTGGACACCGAGACGCCATTGCTCACCCTTCGCCCGGCTGCTGATTGTGTTGAGAATTGAGTGAGTTGTTGCCCCCTTGATGAAGATTATATACACATACAATAGCTAGCTAGGTTGCTTTTCAAAGCAAGATCTGAGCCGGTATCTTTGAATGTTAACATATATATTGACTTTGCCCTATTTATGCTCCAATATTTAATGCATTGGCTTTTGTTCTTAAAAAAGGGCCTCTGTATACAGTTTTTGTTTGACTTTGATGCATTTATTTTTAATAAGATTTTTTCTATTTTTTTTTTTTTTTTTGCATTTTTGCTCGTTGCAGACGTGTTCAATTTTGTACGTAGTGTTTAAATTGAGACACCGTTACAGGCGGAGGTGTCCTCCTTTGCAATCTTGCTACGCCCATAATCTCTACAGGTGTTATGCTACTTGCATGGCATTTTGTCTTCAAGCTATTCCTCCATTAATTATAAGCGACGACGCTGAATGTGTGGCAGCATGGGATGGCCCCAACCCTTGGCAAGTGTAAGAAGAAAGGTCAAGTGATATTGATAAAATATATAAAAGGTTAATCATTCAAAGAATAGAAGACGTAGGCTTTAAAAAGTTATCAGTAAAAGTTCAAGTTGCTAAATAGAGATTTTAAAATAGTTTTCGATGCTTTAATCACGCAAAACTACTATGCAAAGACTTCCAAACATACTCAATTAATTATCATGGAGAAAGAACTGCATATTTATATGATCATGTATATTATATTGGCAAAGTTTTCGCGCTCTAGTGTACATAAACACACCAAATTAAATTTGCATAGCTAAATGGTAAATGATGAGGAATATAAATTGTCTCGAATTTATTTCTAAACAGAAAGTTTCCCGAGTACTGCTTTATGTGGCTTACCGGTGCAAAAGTCATCTGCCATCTTTCCTTTCTCTTCCGGTGCGATGGGAAGGGGAGGAAATGGAACTGTATATATAGGCGAGAGGCAGGGAGAGTTTTCTACTTTGAGATTGACATATTGGGACACTATCTTTATTATTTTTTAACATAATTATTTTTATTTTATTGTCTTACTTTTTTGTTAGATAAAAAATCCTAGTTAATGTAGGCATCTTTATGAAAAAGGATTTGTGTTAGACTAGTTTATTAAAATTCTTGTTTAATTGGTTAGTTAAAATCTTTATTAGATTATGATAGTTAGAGGATTAATAATCTCCGCTATGTACTCATAATAATACTCATGTGGAAGAGTGTGTTGATAAGAGTGATTTATCGATAAAGCTTGGGAGGTTTATCCAAATACATGTGTGTTATACTTTTAATAATTGGTGTCAGAGCTTAGGTTAACGCAACAGCCTTTATCTCCCTTTGATAATAAAAAAAACACAACAATGTTTTTGGCAATCGTAAACGAACTAGAAGCCCTTTTCTCCCTTGAAGACAAAGTTGCAGCAGCAACAAAACCTCCAAAGTAGCAGCTTTGATTTGTTATTTAAACCATCAATGTTTATCCTTCACATAGCATCGAGACGTGCAACAGCACTCACAACAGTAATGTTCAACAGTCCTCCTAGTAGCAGCCTCACAACGTTTCAAGCAACTAGAATTTAAAAAATTATTTTTTTCTTGGCTTCTGATAATTTTGTTCAACTGCCCATTCCTTGCTTTGATGGTCATTGTGATAACTGAATCATGTCAATGAAGAATTTTTTAAGATAAAAAAAGTATTGATAAATCGTTTCTCAATGAATAATTGAATTGAAATACCATACAGGTCAACAAAATCGAATGTGAAAAGAATAGAGATAAAAACGCAATGATTGAAAGAATTCAACGCAAAGAATTATCTTTTCCAATAAATTGACCGATTAATCTTAGAAACCATTCTTTGTAAGGAAATCTCCAAAGATATTTGGGATTCAAAGAGAAATAAGTACCAAAGAACAACTAAAGCAAAGAAGTAGCAACTTCAAACACTTAGAATAAAATTTTAATTGCTTGTAATGAATATGAAAGAGTTAGTCATGTACTATTTTTAATGAATGATGACAATCATTAGTAAGATGCAAATTCATGATGCTAAAACGGTGGATATAACCATCATTGAGAGAATTTTTCGATCATTAACACAAAACTCAATTTTATTGCATGTTCAATAGAGGAAGCTAAGGATATTGATAAACTTTCCATTGATGAATCACAAAGTTCCTTGATAATTAATAAGTAAAAGTTGAATCAACAAGACAATGAGGAGCAAGCTTTACGGGTTTTATTTAATAATTACCTTTCTACCTCATAAAGAGATGGACAAGGAGGAGAAAGCAGCACCTATAACAATAACAGTAGATTTTTACCATGTTAGAAATTTAAAGATAAATCACTTTTTTAATATCAAAAAAGAGGAAAAGAATATGGCAATGATCTTCAACTTCTTACAAGTCAAAGTCAGTGAACAAATCTAAGATTAAGTGTTTCAAGAGTCAGTGGCATGTACATTGCAAATTTGAATGTCACTGGTATGAACAAATCTATTTTAGCAGGAATGGTGATGAAAATTTTAATTTTACAAAAAAAAAAAAAAAAGTATATTTATTGGTGGCTTGTCATATGAATAAGAAAAACAAGACGGAAAAATTTGAAACTTACTAGGAGTTGATTAACAAATAAAAAAAGAATTCTCGTTGAATCGTTTTCATAAGATAGTTAAACAATAGAAGTTAAAAAAATTAATTTTCAAGAAAACACTTTTCACCAGCTAAAAAAAGGGAAGTCTCGGTCTCTTCAATCATATAATTATCAGAAGAGAAGTTGCCCTGATTATCTTGACTTGAGCGGATAGAAAGGCATAAATCTCTGACATCGTAACTTAAATCTTGTTAAAGAAACTAAACCTTACTTATTTTAGTAAAAAAAGTTAATCTAATGATTAATGATTGACTATGACTTATTTAATAATCGAAGCAATTTTCAAATCGAATCTAGCAAATATTCGACAGCGACACCACCGCATCGTGGAGATGACCACTTGGCCATGAATAAATAAAATGACAATTGCCTGGCGTAATAGTGATCGTGCGTTGATGGAATCCGAGCACTATACCTCTGTCTGGTTATATGGGGGCAGGCATGGGGTCCATCTTGGGAAGAGGGAGAGGTCCTCCTGGCATGGTATGCAGGTTGTTTGTAGCATGCTCTGTGATTTTATGCGTTTTGTGTGGGATTGATGATGTCCCAAAATCGAAATCAATAATCATACCTTTTAATTATATCAATAATCAAACGGCTAAACATCTATAAATCCATGCATACATGCATAAAATCCATTATATCAACAATAAATTATAGAGGCACAAGCTATCAATTTATCCCTACAAAGGTGATGAAAATCAAGGGAATTCTTGCTCTTTAATCAGCTCTCTCTTTGAACCTCACGGGAAAACCACCCTTCATCTTGCTCGTCAAATCAGCAATAAACACGGGCTCAGAACCATCCTCTGCCACTGGTACGACCTTAAACCTCCGTAAGATCCCGGCCACCACCCTCTTCATTTGCAAGAAAGCCATGTCCTTACCCAAACAAATCCTTGGCCCAGCCTGAAAAACAGGGTAGGTAAACGGGTCCCTACCGACAAAACTCCACTTCCCATTCTTATTAGCTCCATCGGCAGCACTCTCCAGCCATCTCTCTGGCTTGAACATTTCCCAATCTGAACCCCACAACACCTCGAGCCTCCCCATTGCGTAGGGATGGTAACACACTCTCGAACCTTTCTTAACCACAGTCCCATCAGGCAAAACATCGTCGTGCTTTGCAACCTTGCTATCTATTGGGACAGGAGGGTACAGCCTCATGCTCTCACACAAAGAAGCATGTGTGTAAACCATGTCCTTAACTTCTTCATAAACTGGACTCTCCGATTTCTCTTTTATTTCCCTAAGCACTTCCTTCTCCACTTCTTGGTTCTGAGAGAGTAGCCAGAAATACCATGTTAAGGCAGCAGAAGTCGTGTCCCGGCCTGCTAGTATAAAACTGATGATAATATCAGTGACAAAGTCTTCATCAGAATGGCCAGAGCTCAAGAACCGGGATAAGAGATCGACTGATTCGAGTGATGATTTTTTGCTGAGTTCTTGCTTCTTTTCTTTGATGATGTTTTTGGCGAACTCACGTATTTGAGAGGATGCTTCTTTGAGGCGTTTCTCTGATCCAATATTCAAGAACTTTTTAATCTTCCAAAGATAGGGGAACACAGAATTGAACCTCTGGCTGCTTATGTTGACAGCGTCATCGAAAGTTTTTGCAAATTCTGCTTCAGGGAGATCAGGCAGCAAGTATGCAGGGTCGTATCCGAAAGCGATCTGGCATATGTTGTCAAAAGCGAATCTTTGAAGTATGTCTTGCAAATCAAGAACTGCATTATCAGCAGCAGCGGCGGAGAGAATCGGGATCAAGCGTTGAGAGAGTTCAGCATCGACAACGGTCTCGACGAATTTACGCAGTGATTTGGTGTTGAATTCATTGCTGGAAAGTTTCCTTTGAAACTTCCAAGAATCGCCATTAATGTTAAAGATACCGTTTCCAAGAAAATCGAAGAGAATCCGACGAGTTTTGCTACCTTTCTCATAGTTGTGAAACTGGGTCTTAAGCATATGCTGGACATTTGCTGGGTTTCCTGTAAGAATATGGCTATCGTCCAAGAAGAAACGGTGGAGAACAACAGTGGCGGAGGGGGAGTTTTGGATAAGATCTGATATCCATTGGATGCGTCGGTTTCTATTGGCAAAGATGGCTAAAGAGGATCCAACTAGCGGGTATGATTTCGGGGCATTGGGATTTGATATTGATGATGCTTTGGACTTGGAACTTTTGGTGAGATAGAAGAAGATTGGGAGCAGTAAAAGGGAAATCGATGCTAAGAGCTCGGTAAAAGACATGCTTTGGTCTGGTAAATGGTACTAACGAGTGGTGTCTTCTGGTACCCTAGGAATGTGTGTGTGTGTCGATACATCTACGTGAAATTTGAGCTGCTATTTATAAGCTCGATGGACTTGCGAAAGAAAAAATAATAATGATGTCATTACTTATGTCATCAAGCTGGCAAGGATATTCCTTTTAATTTTTTTTTGTGGCTGAGGTTATGGTTACGTATAATTCAATTATACACAAAATTAAAAATTATTTTTATTAATTTTTTTTTAAAAAAAATTCCATACTCAAAACTCAACTTTACTTTTTACTTTTTACTCTTTTTTTTTTTTTTTTGGTGCCCGGTGCACCGCACAAACAACGAAGCCTTATCCTCACATATACATGGGACCGGCAGCTTTTTTATTTTATATACGCCTGCGGGCAGTTTTGAATCTTGCTTCGCCTACTCTAGGTAAAAGGATGTGCGGTTGACTTTAATAATAATTCTTCTTCTTCTTCTTAGTAGTGTTATTGTTAAATTATTTATAAAAGCTTTTTATGAAGAAATTATTACAGAAATATCTAAAAGATGTGGGGGAAGTCAATGGAACACACCTCACAAACGCTTTTATTATTCATACGAAACATGCTCTCTGTTTTTTTTGTCATTTTTTGTCGATGATTGAATTTTTATTCCTTACAATTTCATCAAGGTTTTTAAAAATGATTCGGGTTTTGATTATGAGAAATCATAATTTAATTGGGGTTAAAAATAAAAAAAAAACTATGAGAATCAACTTTAATAAATAACAAGCTTTATTTAAAGTTTTTATTCTTTATTAAAATTGGTCCTCGTTCAACAAAACATGCTCCATTAGATTCGACATGAAAAAATTTAATTTGATTTTGGGATTTTGAATTTTGTAACACCTGATCCATGATGTTCTAGAAATTCATGTTTTATATAATATCAAACTTTACTTTCTTCAAGTTTTGGTTTTATCCATGTTGTTCTAGCAATTCATGTTTTATATACACATCAAACTTTACTTCTTCAAGTTTTGATTATTGGATGTTGAGAAATGATAAAATAAGAAGTTATTTAAAAATATCGGTAATTACATTCCAACTATAAAAAAGATTGATTCGTCAATAGCTTCATCTTTTTTATAGAAGTTTAATAAAGGTGTTTTTCTTCTCAATAACCATGCCAGCAAAAATAGAGCATGATCCATTTATCTTTTTTTGTATTTGTTTTGGAGTGATTAGAGGTTGTTTTGTGATTAATAATGAGTTTATCAAGATTTTTATGATGTTTTTTTAGGTATTTTCATATAAAAACAAGTTAAAAAATAAATTTTAAAATCTAAAAACTCATACCCTAATTTTTTAATCACTAGAAATGATTGTAAAATAGGTCAACAAGCGACAAGATGCTTGACGTGTGGTCCTCTCTCTAAAAAACAAAACAAGCCTAGCCCAACAAAACCCAACCTCTTTCTTTCAACTTTTGATAAAAAAAAAAAATTAATTAATAACCTCCCTCCTTTTTATTTATTTTTTACCTTTGATTATTTTTTATTGAAATTTTAACTAATACTCTCTAATTTTTTAAATTTTCTGTTCACCTTTTTATTTTTTTAATTTTATAACACTTGTAACCTATTTTTAATTTTTTTATATATATATTTTATATAAATAAATTATATTTTCATCATGTATTTGTAAAAATAATTTTTTTTTTGTTCTTGGCTACCATAGCTAACCTCTAAAATAAAATATATGAAATAAAAAGGATAGCCATAGTGAAATATTTGCATGTATATTTATATTTTAATAGAAGTTTTTCATTCTAGTATTTAATTAGCTTTTTATTTTATTTTATCAGTTCATATATTTTTTAATTTATTTTATTAATGCAGTGTTTAGCACTGCGATCGGAAAGCACTATTGAAAAAAATTAATTTTTTTTACTTTAAATTAATATATTTTTAATGTTTTTAAATTATTTTAATGTGCTGATGTAAAAAATAATTTTTTTTTAAAAAAATATATATTATTTTAATATATTTTAAAAAATAATTTTTACCATTCTTTCCAACCTTTTTCAGTGTACATAATATCTTCTGATTTTTGAATTAAAAAAAGTCATAATATCGAAGAACAAATCCATCATTCTAGCGGTTTTTTCTATGATATTATAAATTAATTTAAAACCCCAGGAGCTACGTGACTAGTGCACTACCACTTCATGGAAAGAAGCTTTTTTTCTGCGCCACGTTTTTCATGTGACATGTGTGAGCTTGGAATCATTAAATTAATAAAGGTGTGGACCCCACTGACAGGTACTTCAAAAGCACATGTAGGAATGGAAACATTACAGATACACAAATCGACTCTTCAAGATAGTGGCAACTGCTGCACCGAAAAGAAAAATAAACGTTGCAAATGTGTTCTCTTCTTCTTGCTGTAGCCGTCATGGATGTACGCAGCTTTTAAATCCACTATGCCACTTCGAGAAATTTTATATTATTTTATAATTAACTGGTTGCTGACTAACATTTCTTTTTCCAGAGCGAATGCTCACGATAGTAGTTTCTGCGTCTTAGTTGTTGTATGTTTTTATATCTTGAAAATGTATTTAAAAAAATTTAATTTTTTATTTTATTTTTTTAGATATATTTTAGTGTTTTTAGATTATTTTAATGTGCTGATATTAAAAATAATTTTTAAAAAATAATAAAAATATTATTTTGATATATTTTTAAATAAAAATATACTTTAAAAAACAATAACAACCACAATTTTCGAACAAGTTTTTAATATGAGTTGCTTCCCGTCATGTCTTTAATTTTCATAAATTTTGTATTTTCTTTAGTAATAATGTCAAGCCTAATGTAGATTTTATACTTTGGATATTATAGAAGTCCTCTCCCTGTTGCATCTCTGGGAAAGATATCAAAGGCTTCCTGTCACTTACAGGTATAGGAATAAAAGTGCAGTGTTTAATTTGAAGAGGAATAGCTTAACTGATTAAATTTTAAGTTTATTTTTTAGAGGTCATCAGTTCAAGTCTTATAAATCTTAAAACTACTAGAAGCTTATATGATTATTAATTTTAGAGTTCGTGAGGATTAGTTAAGATGCATACAAATTGATATAAATACTCATATTAATATTAATAATAAAAAAAGAGTGTTTGCTTCCATTCGAGATAGGATATGGAGAAATCGCATGCTATCAAAAGCAGGGAAAACAAAGATGATTATATCTTTCGCTCGAGCTCTTTCTACCTTGTAGTATGGGTGTTTTTCTACTGCCCTTTACTTTATGCGAGGAGGTGCAAAGAATGATGAACAATTATTGGTGGGGCAATAATGGAAAAAATGGACAAGGCATCATGTGACAAGGATAGGATAGACCTTGTCGAAGAAAAGACAACGGTGGTATGGGTCTTCGTAACTTACATTGCTTCAATATGGCACTTATTGGCAAGCTAGGATGGAAATTAACAGTCGAATAAATAAATATTTAGTGAGTAAGATCCTCGGAGCAAGATATATATTTCCCTGGAGAGGATTTTTGATTGCCAGTTTAGGACATGACCTAGCTTTGTTTGGCAACAAATCTGTGCAGCAGCCTTCTGCCAGCAGCAGCAGTCCAAGATTCAACAGCCTCGTTTCTCTAGTTTTCTCCATTGAAGAACAGCCACAGCACCGATGTCGGTTGTGAGCAGCAGCTGAAGTTTTCAGCCGTGAAAAACAGTTTTATCTTCACCCATGGGTGGCCGTTTAGTTCAAACCATGAGCAGCAGCGCTTTGACCCCACCGTGAACAGTAGCAGAGATATTAAGTCCCGACATCCTTAACTCTCCTTTGGTCTCCATTGAAGGTCCTTTTTCTTTTTTTATTGATAATCCGAGATGTTCAGAGTTTACGTGTATCACTATGATACCGTGAGAGTAACAAATATATATACTAAAATTCAAACCTAGAATGCAAAAAAGAGAATTTCTTGCCAGGACCGACAGGCCACGAACCTCAGTATTGAAGGACCCCACCGTGAACAGTAGCAGAGATATTAAGTTCCACCATCCTTAACTCTCCTTTGGTCTCCATTGAAGGTCCTCCGTTTCTTAAACTCATGAAGCACGACCTCTTTGAAATTAGTGGAATAAACCATGTTTATTTTTTTTTTATTAGATTTGAGTTGTGAATTTGACAAGTTAACTCGAGTTAATTTTAGTTGTTTTTTAACTTTTTTTAATTGATTTTTTTTATTTTATCTTTTATCATTGACCTAATTAAAAACTAAGATCATTATTTTTTTTTTTTTCCGATTTGCTTTCTAGAAGTTGTCATAGTCTTATAAGAAAAATTATAAATTTAAAAGGTTAACTCGAGTTGACTCATTATGTTGTTGTTTTAATATTAAAAAAATATATTATTTTAAATTTAATATTTTAGTTAAATTATGTTTTTATTAGTTATTCAAATTATTTTTAGATTTATAAAGTTGATGGAGTAACGTCAGGTTAACCAATACATAATCTAAAAATTTTTTTGTTGGGAAAAATACTTGAATATTTTTTATTTTATGTTTATAAAAAAATCTAATCTGACCTGTATCTAGCCAGAATAATTTGATTTGAGCTAAAAGGACATTTTAAGGATGGCGAAAGTTATGTGCACTGCGTGTGGGATGATAACCAAAATCAAAATCAACAATCATACATATTTATTAGGTACAAAATTTTAATATTGTCGTGGGGTATTATTCAATGTGCGTGTGTATATATTAACAAACTATATGTTATATTTATTTATTTATCATTAATACCAACAATTGAATAAAACAAATCCAACAAATTCACTTAAAATACATATATGATAGAATTATGCTAATTATTTATATCAAACAGCTAAACATCCATGCATTATGCATATATCCAACATTTCAATAATTAATTATAGAGGCACAAGAATCCTCTGAATAGCTCAATTAATTACATTTTGGGTTCATGTTGGAGTTAACTCTTAAAATTACTAAAAATTTATATAATTATTAATTTTAAAACTCATAAAATTAATCAAAATAAGCAGATTAACACAGAGAGGAACAAGCTACCAATTTATCCCTTCAAAGGTGCTGAAAATCAAGGGAATTCTTACCCTTTAATCAGCTCTCTCTTCGAACCTCACAGGAAAACCACCCTTCATCTTGCCCGTCAAATAAGCAACAAACTCGGGCTCAAAACCATCCTCTGCCACTGGTACAACCTTAAACCTCCGTAATATCCCGGCCACCACCCTCTTCATTTGCAAGAAAGCCATGTCCTTACCCAAACAAATCCTTGGCCCAGCCTGAAAAACAGGGTAGGTATACGGGTCCCTCCCCACAAAACTCCACTTCCCATTCCTATAATTAGCTCCATCGGCAGCACCCTCCAGCCACCTCTCTGGCTTGAACTTTTCCCAATCTGAACCCCACAACACCTCGAGCCTCCCCATTGCATAGGGATGGTAACACACTCTCATACCCTTCTTAACCACAGTCCCATCAGGCAAAACATCGTCGTGCTTTGCAACCTTGCCATCTATTGGGACAGGAGGGTACAGCCTCATGCTCTCACATAAAGAAGCATGTGTGTAAACCATGTCCTTAACTTCTTCATAAACTGGACTCTCCGATTTCTCTTTTATTTCCCTAAGCACTTCCTTCTCCACTTCTTGGTTCTGAGAGAGTAGCCAGAAATACCATGTTAAGGCAGCAGAAGTCGTGTCCCGGCCAGCTAGTATAAAACTGATGACTATATCAGTGACAAAGTCTTCATCAGAATGACCAGAGCTCAAGAACCGGGATAATAGATCGACTGATTCGAGTGATGATTTTTTGCTGAGTTCTTGCTTCTTTTCTTTGATGATGTTTTTGGCGAACTCACGTAGTTGAGAGGATGCTTCTTTGAGGCGTTTCTCTGATCCAATATTCAGGAACCTTTTAATCTTCCAAAGATAGGGGAACACTGAATCGAACCTCTGGCTGCTTATATTGGCAGCGTCATCGAAAGTTTTTGCAAATTCTGCTTCAGGGAGATCAGGCAGCAAGTATGCAGGGTCGAATCCGAAAGCGATATTGCATATGTTGTCAAAAGCGAATCTTTGAAGTATGTCTTGCAAATCAAGAACTGCTATTGTGAGCAGCAGCGGCGGAGAGAATCGGGATCAAGCGTTGAGAGAGTTCAGCATCGACAACGGTCTCGACGAATTTACGCAGTGATTTGGTGTTGAATTCATTGCTGGAAAGTTTCCTTTGAAACTTCCAAGAATCGCCATCAATGTTAAAGATACCGTTTCCGAGAAAATCGAAGAGAATTCACCGAGCTATGCCGCCTTTCGCATAGTTGTGAAACTGAGTTTTAAGTATATGTTGGACATTTGCTGGGTTTCCTATATGGACACGGCTATCATCCAAGAAACGGTGGAGAACAACAGTGGCGGTGGGGGAGTTTTGGATAAGATCTGATGTCCATTGGATGTCTCGGTTTTTATTGGCAAAGATTGGCCACAGAGGATCCCAATTGACAAAATGGGTATGATTTTGGGAGATTTGGGAAATCTTTTGGATTTTGATGATGCTTTGGAATTGTCCCTCCTAAAGTAGAGATCTTTTTTGGTGAGATAGAAAGTATCTTGAGAGTCGAATCAAATTGACAACAAGGAATATTCTGATGCATAACAGCTCAATAATAGACATGGTCTGGTGATCGGTGGCAATGCCGTCAAAGGAAGCTGATTGATGGATTCTTTGGTCTATGATCTCATTTTCCAACAGAAGAACCTATGAGGATCACTATGTCTTTGTAATTAAGCTCCATGGACTCCCCTACAGATCTGATCAGATAGACTCGGTTATGCTACTCATTTCAGGATAAAAAATAATGGTCTCCTCCTATATTATCAAATGGAATTACTACTTCTTTTGGAAGCCAGGCCCCTCTGGAATATGGTGTAGCCGACACGATCGGATCTAAGCTTTTGATTAATCGTCTAATATTATTAGATCCAGATTTGGTTTAGACAAGCTACACAAACTATGTAAATAATTTAGTAGATATTTTAATGAATTAATAAAAAAAATTTAGATTCAAGGAAATGATTAAGATAAGTTAGTTTTTTAAAAACTATTATAATAAAAAATCCGATTATTAAATCAAACTTAAATTTTACAAGTAATTTTTTCTATGATAGCCATTATATCACTGAATGAATTGCAAGATTTTTCAAATTCTTGTTTTGAGAACTGATGTTCCTGCTATGGTAGTTTTTGTTATTTTTTCAAGTTTTTTAGATTTTATGTTTTAATTCAGATTTTTTTTTTTTTTTTTTTTTTTTATTCCTAGTTGTTTTCTAGTATAAATAGAGTTTTCTGATTTATTAAAAAATTTGTAAATTTTTTACAAAGTTATCCGTCATAAATTAAAAAGTCATCCACCATAAATTTTATTTTTCAAAAGAAAAAATTATAAATTCAAAGTTTATATCTATAACTTTTTTTTTCTCATTAAATTTTATATGTTTTTTTCTTGCGATTTTCATGTTGTTACTGACCTACATAACTTCCGCTTGCATCAATATCACATAAGAGAGCCAACTTTTTACGTAATTCTAATAAGATCATCACTGAAATTTCCCACAAAAGATAAGAGCTCCAGTTGCCTTGGAAGGCATGCAGAAATGCCTGGGATTTTGATTTGTGGTTTATTTTTTGCGGATGCTGCTGAAAGTGCTTGTTCAAAAAGAATCTAAATATATAGCTATTATTTATTTTTTACTTCGCGTCAAAGCACTTGTTAAGATCTCAACTGCAAAAGCATCTGGTCAAATAGAAAGTTAAACCTGCAAATAGTATAAAATACCAAATCCAACCTTTAAGATATTGGCAACTGTTCACGGAAAACCAAATAAATAAATGTTGCAAATGTTTTTCTTATCCTTTTCTGGTATCATAAATTTTGTTGCGTTTTTTTTTTTTTTTTTTTATAAATTTTTTTCGAGGTGAACTTAAAAAGTAACCAATAGAATACTATTAGTTTAAGTGGAAGGAAGATTTTTTTTTTTTGAAGAATTATTGATATAATAAAATGGAATTCTGCTCATTTATGCTGTTATAATTCAGAAGAACACATTGACTCATCCATTATAAAACTTTGTGATGGCCGCTGAAGGTTGCCAAGAGGCACTGGATCTGTCAAATCTGAAGGTTGCCTCATAATCTGTCTGGTTGCCATATCTTTTGAAGAGTGGCTGTTTTATTTTAAACCAAGATAATTAATTCACAAGCACCAAGCGAAAAGATCGGTGAAAAACAGTAATATAATGGGAGATAACCTATGGCAGCCCTCCCCAAAAAGCATAAACCAACAAGGCCTGGATATGTGAACAAGAACCCAACAAAAGCATCAATGCAGGGACGAACCTTGAGAAAAATGAAACAATATGGTGCGATCATGTGGAGATAAAGGCATATATGATGGATACATTATATATGCAGTTGAAGTTAGTCTCCAACCTCTTCTCTTCCTTCCCGTTGTGATTATCTTGAGATCAACTAGATTAAGAGTATGTTTGGCAGTGTAGTAGCGATTGCTTTTCGAATAATTTTTTGTGCCGAAATACATGTAATGATTTTTTTTTATTTTTTTAAAAATTATTTTTGACATCAGCATATCAAAACGATCCAAAAAATACAAACCATATTAAATTTTAATAAAAAAAATTAATTTTTTAAAAACATGATTTTAACCGCTTTTCCAAACGCTACTAAAGATGATAATACCAGGAAGGCAGGAACTGATGCCCAGTGATAAAAAAAGGGCTGAGCTTTTTCTGCACTGGGCTAGTCTAGAGATTGGCTCTGGGTTTCTTTGACAGACTCCATCATGAAATGGCTTTGGGCCCTTCCCTGTGCTCAAGAAGAAAAAGACCAGCAGTCGGATGGGCGGATTAACCCTAACAGCGTGCCTCGGATGTGGCAAAAAATAAAAGGAAAAGTGACCCCCGGGTAACATGAGCACGCCATAACCTGTTATGACCCCATTTAAATAATAAAAATTAAAAAGGAAAAAAGGACCGCCCTAGATATATCATCAGATCAGATCAAATCTTGAATCAGAAACACCATGTGAAGATTTTCAGACAGGTGAAACTGAAGAATCTTTGAAAGCTGAAAAATTCCGACCATACAAACCCAAAGACATAGGTGAGGCTTCCTTCTCTGCTTTTAGACAAGTACTTGTAAACTTTCTGTAAGTCGACAACTTCTTGTTGTGCTGTAAGAATAGGATCAACATCTTGTCTTCTTCATAAGCTTTATTCAGTTTGCTACATGTGAAACTTGCGGTTCTGTTGAGTTTGTGTGATCTTAAAAATTCTTCCGGGAATCCAAGCCTTGTAATTTTTTTACTTAATTTTTGAGTGGGGGGTCATGAATCAAGGGTGGTTTGGATATTAGAATGAGAGAATTCAGGATTTATGTAGGATACAACTTTTGAGATATTTGAGGTTTGTTTGAGAGGGAGACAAACATGGGTGAGAAATTTTGGGTGAAAGAAGAAAATCGTATGGTGGAATCAGTGCTGGGTGTTGAGGCCTGTGAATTCTTGATCACGTCGGCTTCTAAAAACATATTGAGTGATTTGGTTTCGCCACCTGTTAATTTGGGTGTGCAGCAGGGTCTTGGTAAGGTTGTAGAAGGTTCTCATTGGAATTATGTGATTTTCTGGTATGCTTCTGGCTTGAAATCCGGGGGGTCTATATTGGTCTGGGGTGATGGGATTTGCCAGGACCCGAAGGGTGGAGGGGTTGTACATGGAAGCTCCAGTGGGGATGGAAAATTGGAGGGAGTAGAGAAAAGAAAAGTGAAGAAGTGTGTGCTTCGAAAGCTTCATGCATGCTTTAATGGATCAGATGATGGTAGTTTTGCGACCAGTTTGGATGAGGTTTCGGATGTGGAGATGTTTTATCTAACCTCAATGTATTTTACATTTCGGTGTGATTCAGCATATGGCCCTGGAGAGGCATTCAAGTCTGGTAGATCCATTTGGGCGACTAGCATGGCTAGCTGTTTGGATCATTACCACTTGAGATCAGTTTTAGCCAGATCAGCTGGGTTTCAAACAGTGGTGTTTTTACCTGTTAAGTCTGGAGTTCTAGAGCTCGGTTCTGTCAAATCAATTCCCGAAGAGCATGATTTTGTGGAGAGGGCAAAAGGTTTGTTTGGGGCTTCTAATAATGCACAGGCAAAGGCAGTTCCAAAAATTTTCGGCCGCGAACTGAGTCTGGGTGGCTCAAAACCACGATCAATTAGCATTAACTTTTCCCCAAAGGTTGAGGATGAACTGGTTTTCTCTTCAGAATCTTATGCAATGAAAGCAACAAGCACGAATCAAGTTTATGGAAGTACTTCCAATGGGCGCCCTAGTGACAAGAGTGAAGCAAAACTGTTTCCGCATCTGAACCAAGCACTTGTGGGTTTCAATACTGAAACAGTGGTTGGTGGTTTGGAGCAGCCAAATGATGACTTGTCCCCTCAGGGTGATGAGAGGAAACCAAGGAAGAGAGGAAGAAAGCCTGCCAATGGAAGAGAAGAGCCACTGAATCATGTGGAAGCAGAGAGACAGAGGAGGGAGAAGCTTAATCAGAGATTTTATGCTTTAAGAGCTGTTGTCCCCAATATCTCTAAAATGGACAAGGCCTCTCTGCTTGGAGATGCCATTACCTTTATCACTGATCTCCAGAAGAAGATTGAGGCTTTAGAAACAGAAAGGGGGGTAGTAAACAATAATCAAAAGCAGGTGCCAGTGCCAGAGATTGATTTTCAACCTGGACAGGATGATGCGGTTGTGAGGGCAAGCTGCCCTCTGGATTCTCACCCAGTTTCTAGCATCATAGAAACATTCAGAGAACATCAAATTACAGCTCAAGGGTGCAATGTGTCCATGGAGGGTGATAAGATTGTTCACACATTCTCTATCCGGACTCCAAGTGGTGCTGCTGAGCAATTGAAGGAGAAACTGGAGGCTGGACTTTCTAAATGATCTCATCTCACCCTATATTTCTATTTACATCATCAGACTATCTCATGCATGTCCCGGTCCTTGTCAAAAATGGAATTCTGTATCGATAGATGATTAGCTTCTGTAGTCAAGTTTTAAAAGAGAGCAATCCGTGTTACGATCTTTGCTGTATGGTCGTGTAAAAAGCTACCAAATAGACAGGACAGAATGTATGTAACGAGACTAGCAGTCTAGGAGAAAACTCTGCAATTACTCCTCAGGAAAGCTCCAACTGGGAAGTGGACACCATTATTGCAAAACAGTCTCAATCATCCACCTACGTTGTTCTGTCTATTTTCTTGCTTCAATGTGTTTCTTATGTGGATCTCGAGGATGACAACGTAGTGTATTAGACCCTACTTTCAGAACATTGCGTGAAATGCTGGAAACAATTAATGTCGCACTAGGCATCGAACATGAATGCCACTGCCATTTTCTGAGATGAAAATGTGTTTGGATCGATGCAACATCAAACGACACCATTTTCAAAATGAAGAATTTATGTAACTGCATCAACATTAGAACACACTTCCTTTGGTCTGTTCAGATGAGAAATTGGTTGTAGTATCTAATTTCCTCAGTTCCTTCGGGGAACAAGATAACGAGATATTAAAACCTTTGCTTTTCTGGTTAAAATTATGAAGAGGTAGTATCGTGTGGGCTGTGGGCTGCCATCCTCGTTCTAGAGTTGTTAAATCCCGTCTGGCCTCTATCAATAAAATGTAGTTTTATATTTTTTTTAAATAAAATAAAATAATATTGTTTTGTATTAAAAAAAAAAAAAAAAACTAAACCAAGTTCTGACATCATCGACCAGATTGTAAATTAACCTGTCAATCCGGGCTACTCTTTTCCTAGATTTGTGTCGTTTTATTCATATTAATTAACAAGAACTAATTGAGGAGGGAAACTCACATGTTATTGGAACAGTAGCATGTGTATCTTTTTCTTCTTCTTCCTTTTCTGTTGTTTTTTAACTTTCATATTTCACTTATTAGAAATTAAACTTGGCTATTTATTTTAATTTTTTTTACAAGGTTATTATAGTCTTGAAAAAACATCTTAACACTAAGTTGGTGCTTAATTTTACAATCATCTACTTTTTTCCTATAATATTATTAAATAAAAATGGTCTATCATATTATTAAATAAAAAATGGTTCCCAAAAAACATTATTATTATGATTTCAGAATCACAATTTATTTCGATTTTTTTTCTATGAGGTTATCACAATCATAAAAAAAAAAATATCAACATTGAGTTGGTGCTCGACTTTTTGAGCATTTATTTTTTTATCATATTATTAAATAAAAAATTATTAAAAAAACATAATTATTGAGAATTAGGATCCATGATTTATTTTGATATATTTTTTATAGGATTATCTTGATCTAAAAAAAAATCACGATATTGAGTTGGTACTCAGTTTTGCAAGTATCTATTTTTTTTTATCACATAATTAAATAAAAATAGTTTCAAGAATAAAAAAATTATTAAACTCAATAAAATTCATGATTCAAGAAGCAGGTTTGACAAGTTGATTCGTGTTGATCCAACATGTTACCTTTTTAATATTTTTTTAAGAAAAGATGTTATCTTGAAAATAATTTTAAATTCAATTCATGCTTTTACTAGTTGTCCATATTTTTTTAATCTGTTAAATTGACTTGGTCATGCCAAAATAACTTTTATATATTTTAATTTGAAAGTCAAGTTAAAAATATATATATATTCAAAAGGTTTTAATTTTAACCGTTGCGTTGAGTTAAGGTTAATAACATTCTCAGAGAATTTCTCCTGGTTTGGATATTATTCCTAATGTAAAAATATTTCGGCCCCATCACGGCGCGCGCGGGGAATTGTCTAGTTATTCCTATATATGCAATGTTCGTTCGTTCAATTGAGAGTATGGTTAGATTTCCTTGGATAATTTTGTTAATTAAGAAAAAATCATAACATTCAAAACACTATGCATGCAGTCGTGTAGATTTTGGTTCTCCGATTTGAATTCAATCCTGTAACTTTTGGCTGTCCAATTTGGAATTCAATGGTAAGGAAAAACATCGGAGCCAGCTTAGTCTTGCCCCTTCTTCCCACGCTAAAGCTACTTTCGTAAACAATGGCTTGCATTTTTAGCTTATATATAATGTAATATAATACTACAAATTTTGGCAGTGTAAATCATAATTAATTATTTCCTTGTGATGATGAACAGTTTTTTGGGGATCAACATTAAACATAAACCTTTCTGCGGTTTGCACGACTGCTGATTCGGGGTCTCAGCTATGCAACGGACTTTGATCAATTCCACCTCCAGTTTCAACCTTCAAACCCATGGCTCGGTCAAACTCAGAAACATCAGAAAGTTCACAGGGGCATCGGTCAAAACAATATTAAACTCTTAGCAAGGGCAAAAAGAATGCTGAGACGTCTCCATCTTTATATATATGAGTTCGTATCCTCATTGTTGCACCACATCAGAAGCTTAATATCTCCCTCCATCTCAGAAAAATTAGCAGTAAATTAACAAATCTCCCTCTGAACGGTCTTCTGCTTGAATAGCATTAGGTACTGATCAATTGAGGGGGGAAAAAAGAACGAAGAACAACATTCTGTTCTTTTTCTAGGAGATGGGTTTATGCCTCAGGAAAAATGCGTTCGCCACCTTGTTCATGGTGTCGATTCTTTCAGCTTCTCTGCAGCTCGGTGAAATGAGGCCATTAGGAATCCGATGGCTAAAGCAGGAGGGGTTGTTGTTTCATTTCCTCCAAAAAGGGTCGGTGACTCCGTCCGGTCCTAATCCATGCACTTATATACCAGGAGGCTCCGGCACTTGCAAATTGAATGGGATGAACATGGCTGGGAGTGTTGTTGCGCGTTCACCTCCTGCATTTTCCGAACATACAGCACTGGATGTTCCCGTGGCTTCTTCTTCCATTGCTGAAAACACTCGTGATCAGGATCCAAGTTCTTGATATTGCTTCTTTCGATCTGGCGTTCTAATTATTGGTTCAGTACTGCAAGTATATACAAGCTTAATCCCAAAAATGGAGATGATGAGGCATATGTACAATCCTTGCAGCTTCACTACTCCCCTTCTTTCTAAATTATATTTCAAGTTTGGTTGTGATGTAAAATAAGGAAAAACTGATGTTACACCAGAAAAATAATGGATTTATTGACTCGTTTTTAAACTTAAAATTAAGATATTTTTAATTTTCGTCCAATATAATTAAGTGCCTTTTATTTTAATTATAATTTGCCTCCTGAAACGATCCTTTCGCCACCAAAAATATTTCATGAACAATTATTTATTTGTTGATTATTCGACTAAATGTGGATTAAATTGACATATATCAAAACCAAAATTAGAATTTCGGTAAACAAGGTAGAAAAAATAAAAAGTCAAAATCAGCCACAATCGCAGTCAGCTATAAGACATGCATGTATGCTACGAATAGACTAGTATTTAATTACGACGAGAGCAGCAAAGAAAAAAGATCAGTCAATTTCAAAATTGAATTCAAACCAAGATCTTGGACATTGTCGCATACCGACCTGTGGATTCATTCCATGTTCACGTGATCCCTATTTTATTTTTCTCTTGTGAGAATCTATAGAAAAACTCCTGTGGATCTTGAGCCTCCCCATGCAGCTGATAATGTACTGGACTGCTCTGTTATTACAGAAGTTAAAAAAATCCAACTAGTTCATAAATAGGATTTTTGGATTTGATAATCGATTACTAGTAATTTTATCTATATTTTTCGGTCAATGTGATTAATAATTTGTATTTGATGTTTGATAAATCAAAATAACTTGTGACTATTACCTGCAAATAAGTATTTTTGGTGAAAGTAAAATCTCTCATATGCTTAAATAAGTATATTTTTTTTAAAAAAAAAAAATACAATAAAATTTTAGAGAAAGATGCTCTAATATAATAAAGAACGAAGATTATGAATATTTATTTTAAAGGACTAATGGTGTATTTATAGCTTATTAGTTTTTTTTTTTTTTTGTAGAGATCGAGGAAGGGTTGTAATATAACTTTACTTTCATCATATTTTGAGTTGTATTTTACTTATTTTATCCAAATAAAAAATAAAGATATGACGAGTTATGATAGACTTTAACACACCTAATAAACATGTTTAATTAAGCATATTAGTTGATAAATAATTCTTTTATGATTTTATGTAAAAATCTATAAATTGATGGTGCTAGATCCAATTATCTTTTGGATTTGGCCAACACCAGACCCAACATGCCTAAATTTAACACGCTATCAGCTCCAATTATTTTTGAAGTCTAACTAGTACCAAACCCAACATACCTAAACTTGATGCACGGCTAGTATAACTTACTCATGAAGACGTAGCCTAGTTTATTGTAAGGTGACAGTACAAGCTGCTTTCTAGCTGTAAATATAAGTTAATTTATTTGATGAAGAGTCTCATGTTTATTGGTTGTGAAAATCAATTATTTTTTTTTTTTTATTAATATGAGTATCCAGACCAGTTTGAGTATACTTCAACTAATCTCACAAATCTTAAAATTAATGACCATGTAAGTTTCTAGTGACCCTAAAATTTGTAGGATTCGAACTGGTGATTTCTAGTAAATAAATTCATAACCTAATTAGTTAAGCTATATCTCTTAAAGTTATAAAAACCAACATTTTAATTGGTTGTTCTATCAACCAATGTATATATATATATATAAAAAAACCATAAATAAAACATATCTTTTAATAAATCAAAACATTGAAATAAAGAAGAGATAAAGGGCAAAATGCAAGCAATAAAGGGTTGAGGCAAAGTATAAGGTTCAACCTGCACGTATTTTTATATAAAACTTTTATAGATTATTTTTGTATGCTATTGGCGTTGTTTTGTATAGACGTCTAGAAAAAAAGAGAGGATGTTTCGAATACAGATATTATCCAGCACGCCATAGTTGAAATCTCATACGTACTGTTCAGAGATGAAGATGTCTAGTGGAATCGTGTAATGATCTTGCATGCTCAAATATCTCGCAAGTGCGATTCGATAAAAAGGTAAAAAGCTCATATGTTCAAAATAAGTTTCCTTTCCATCCCCTGTAAAAGATTTTATATCATAGTTGTTTAACCTAGTTTGTGATTCAAAAATCTTGGGTTTTAAAAATTAATCAGCTCTAAGATTTTAGTTAAATCAGATCAAATATTGATCGTTCAACTAATTTTGTAGTAATTTGTTGAATCAAATCAAACATTGATGTGACTAAATTTATTGAATGAATTTTATAGTAATTTAACTTTAACTTGTCAAATTCAATAATTGAACTTGTCAAATCCAATCTAAGAGGATATTTAAAAGTGTAATGATAGTTTTAATTTAAAGTATTTTTTATTTAAAAATATATTAAAAATAATATATTTTTTAATTTTAATTTTTTTTTTTAATATTAGTATATTTTAAAAAATAATTTTAATCATTTAAAAAACATAATTTTAACCGCGTTGAAACCACGAAAGAAAAAAATGCGATATCTTTTTAATAAAACTATTTTATCCACTTTTTTCGAAGTAGGACCCATACATACTGGATAAGGCCACTGTGCTTACCTCTGTTTAACAAAGGTAGGAGGACGGACGGATGAGGGGACAAGGATAAGAAGTGGGGAATGGAGTGTAATTATTTATTTATTTTTTTGCGAAACAAAGAGGATCTAAAGTACTATCGTCCTTGCATCACTTGGATGACTTTTAGTTAGCAATTCATAACAGGGGTTTTTGAGTCCTGGCCCTTGACAAAGTTATGCAAGAGAATAGAAAATTCAGCTGTTCTAAAGGAAAGAATCCTATCCGAGTTTTTCCACTCGCATCGAGTGCACTCAACTAGAGTGTCAAAACTTCACCTGCATAAAGCTCGCTGGATGTTAGAGCCACAGAGAATGCCCCGAAAACGAGAAGAAATTCAAATGGGCATATGTTATTTCCAGCACCTAAATACTTATTTGGACGTCTTTTCCTTTACAAAAGCTCGATAACACTGTGTTGCTTTTATGCACACTACATATTTATGTAAGAAAACGTTGTAGTTACATTCATTTAAAATTAAACCGGTGCCGTACCGTGCTTCATCGTTCTGTATGTACATTGGCCTCCACCATGTGCTATGTGCCACGGACAAGGTTCAGGCAACATAATTATTACATAAATCGGGTGGCTGTAACTATGATATTCACAAGATGTAATTGTCTAGAGCCGAATGGTGCACATAATTGCAGTCTTGAAATCCAACAAGTGATAGAATGGTGGTCTTGTAACGAGTGATCTCCATGTCTTCTTCTTAGGATGATAGATTTGGATGAAAAGTGTTCCTCCCCTCTTCTGCTGCCTTGACCTTCGAGTTTTGACTAAATCATCTCCTCGCAGAAAAGTCATTACATGTAGTTCCCCATCCAACACAGCAAAACCACATGAGGAGTTGCGAGGAGCTTTTCGAGGTACAATGGATTCTCTCTGCCAACAGTTTGAAGCCATGTCATATCTGCAATGAGAACACATGAATTAGCACCACCAAGGAAACATCCAAAAAATCAAATAAATTAATTCGCAACAATGACAGCAACAGCCAAGCCTCAATCTCAAACTAGTTCAGATTGGCTACAAGGATCCTCGTGTGCCATTTCTATGTGATCATATAACAAAAACCCTCAAATAATCTGCTGTTACAGAGACATAAAAAACACAGCCCATATTTGTTTACCAGCATTTTCTTTATACCTGTACCTACCAAAAACAAAAGTGTCACACTACCAAGTTGATTGTATAAATAAGGTAATCTCAACATATAGAGAACTTCAAATTAAGCATTCCACTGTTATTAATACAAGAATCAAATCAGATTCCAATATCACAATAATAGAACTGCAAATCAGAATAGGAATCTGTACTTTTCAATGAACATGGTGGAAACACCTGAAAACAGATGCTGCAGTTGTTCTAACCATTCCATTTTAAAATTTGAATAGCTTTGACAGGATGAATTAATAATAAAAAGTATTTAATCAATAAGACATATACACAAAATATGTCAAATACACACACACACACACACACACACACTCACACACGTGTGAGTGCTCGCAAGGACTCGACCAGAGGACTTCCCTCGTAGAGTGGCGTCTTTTATAAGACTCGAGTCTCTCGGTGGGAGTTCAAGCTCTTTTGGCTTTCTTTAAGCCACGCGGGGCGGCTACCCGCGTGTGCTCCAAAGTGACATCCATTTTTTGCTAATGGGTTGAGAGAAAAGTTTTGAATTCAACCTCTCCTTGTTTAGGACACCCCCCCCCCCTCCCCAAAAAAAAAAAAAAAAAAAAAAAAAAAAATTTGTAGCGCCACAATAGTCCAAACAAAATTATCCTCCATGCCAAAAAAAGAGAAAGAAAGTTACTAGGCTCGACTATGTTTTGAAACTTAACAGAGGGCTGTAATGGAAACACAAACCAGATCATTGAATGGTTAGCAGAGAGTGCAAAGGTCAATATTTATAGCCAAACACAACACATATTAATCTGCATCATCTCCTATATGAATGACAGTGGTAAACACTTCAACTGACCTCCCACTCATAATAATTTTACATTCAAAGAATTCAATGCAAATGAGTTTCAAATGCAAATCCTGACACCAGAACAAACGTTTCTCTCTCATTGCCCAAGGAACAGGGGAAAATTTTCTTTTTCTGGGAAAAGAAAACAAGAATATGTCATTTGATGTTTCATTTGAAAAATGAGAGTGGAGAGAGTCTGAAATATCCAAGGGTGAGTTGAAATTGGAAGGAATGGTTTTCAAATTAGCTTAGATGGGCTAATTTGAATTGCAAGGCTTCTTCAGTGGGATGCTATTTCAGTATGGGTGATGTTCTTAATTTCTTAACTACTGTTTTTGAATTTTAAGAAAATCCTACCAAACATTAACCCTGACTATTTAAAAAAAACTCAAAATATAAGAAGCTAAAAGGACTAGAAGACTCACAATAGACAGCCATTTACAGAACCATATGCAATAGCCCCCACATTGCCTAGCTAAGCATACCGGCAGTGATCAGTGACCAAGACTTCTTATAATCCAATAATATTAATACCAACTGCAATTACTAATTAAAAAAAACTTGAAAAGAGAAAGCATATCAAAGAAAAAAAGGAAACAATATAACCTACTCTTGTTTATGTGTGATGTGCCATTAATTCATTAAGATTCTTGATCGATCCTATTTAGTATTCATCTTGTTTTAAGCAATCTGTTATGGAATACGAGGGCAAATGAGTTTGTTGCATTTTTTAATAAAATTTCTTGACAGTTGAGGTAAAGAAACACATAAGATACAATACAGTGAAGACAACAGATGATATAAACACAAGAAAAAACATGTGTTTATAGTATTTTATTGATTAATGCTACCGTATTTGGAAATCTAATAACCATGTATAAAATTTGTGCAGTTGTGTCCACCCCAAACCTGTGCCAGCTGGCCTCAGAGACACTATTCTGGAAAACTAGAAGTAGCCCATGCATGAGCGACGATTAACCAGGACCAATAAAGCACAAATAAGTTTTCCTGGCTGGAAGGACAAAGCTGCTCAACTGATAAACCCCCCCCCCCCCCCAAAAAAAAAAAAAAAAAAAAAGAAAAAGAAAAAGGAAAGAAGTTCATATAACAATCACAAACACGAGTAGGCAATTCCACTTACAAGCAATGGCAGGGCTTTTCTGCTAGAAAATGGTTTTCCCTTTACTTACTAGTAGGGTGTCCATGCCTACTTGTACAATCTACTCTAATTAATTTAAAATGCTATCTAGTTCATTAAATGAAACTGAATTGTTGTTACTTCTACGTAGCACAACAGAATCCGACAGAGAACAATCAAATAACATCTAAAAGAAACATTACACAGCAGAATCCCTAACTATAAATACCAATGAGGTAGTTAATACTTCGATCAGATAGCTGTCAACTCTTACTTTAAAGACAGAACAAACACTAACAATTCAAAAAACTTCACGGCAATAACAGGACAAACAATCTAATGACTCACCTGAAAATCTCATTCTCATCAAGCATAAAAACAGCAGGCCGGCCCTCATCCCCCTCGACAACAACAATCTTCCCGAGCCTCCCTCTACCCGCATCACTCCACATATCGCCAACCTCCCTCCACTTCCCACATCCACTCTTCTTCAGGTCCATCACAACAGCATCCTTATAATACTCATCCACAGGAAAAATCCCCGAAATCGTCCTCGACTCTCCATAACCTCCCATCACCCAAAACTCCCTTTCCTCCCCATCCCCACTCAAAAAACCCACACACCCTGCCCTGTATCTCGGCAACCCTTCTATTGCCACCCACTCACCTTTCCCAACATCATACCTCTCCACCGAACTTATCCTACTCCCCGCCGCACCAAACCACGCATGCCTCGACCCTCCTCCAGCCACAATTATCTGCCCCGAATCAGGTACCGCCGCACAGGCAAAAGAACCACGCGGTGACAACATTGGACACAGTTCCTCCCACAAGAAATCGACAAAATTAAACCGAAAAACAGACGATGTTGGAGAAGGGCGATCCATGGGGAAAGACCGGGTGTCGAAGAGAGACCCTCCGAGAACATATAGATTAGGGCCCATCGAAATTGAAGTGAAATTGCAGAGTCCATAGACGTTAGGGTTACATGGCATGTGTGGAAGTGGACGCCAAGCCAGGTTTTGCGGGTCGAATAGGTAAGGAGCAGAGATGGATGGATCCTGCGGGAAGATTATTAGGAGGTGGTTAGAGCGGCGGGGATGACGGCGGAGTGAAAATAGGGCTTTGGTTGAGGAGAGAAAGGCGTGCCACGATTTGCAAGTAGGTTTGATGCGGGCATGGTGCGAGTATGGGATCAGTGACAGAATTAGTGATGCGATGTCGTTTGGCAGACCTGGAATTAGGGTTTGGGTTTCATTAATTTGAAGCTGTGATAATGATGACGAAGCATATGTCTCCATTTCCTTCTTCTTCTTCTTCTTTCTTCTCTTTTCAAGCGATCCTTAGCAGCAGCAGGAGCTGCTTCTTTTTAGCTTGTTGGGCAAGAAGATTTTTGAAAAGGCAAAGGGCCTTCTGTGCATTTGACATTTCCTTTTTATTTGACACGTGGAAGCAGTGAGCATCATCCGTATCTGACTTTTGGATTAGTGAAAGGCTAATTGGTGATTAGAATGGTTGTTAGTCCTAATCTTTGTCCTAATTGCTCCTTCTAAAGTCAGTACAAGAAACTAGAAAGCTTTAACGCAAACTAACTGTACTTGAAATCTTGAATTCTAAGTTATTTTTTTAAAAGTATTTTATATTTAGAAATATATTAAAGTATTTATTTTATTTTTAATATTAATATATTAAAATTATTAAAAAAAACTAATATATAAATTAGTAGATATTACTTATTATCAAATAAAAAAATTATGAAGTCTCGACATGACTTTCTAGGGTGACAATTCAAGTAACCCAGTTAGGTTTACTAAAGAGAAAAAAAAGTAGTAGATAAATCCACTATTATGGGTTAAAAAGGGTGTTAAATTGTCTTTTTTAAAATATTAATATTTTACATTGCTTAAAATTATGTGTATATATATAAAAAATTGTATTAGTTACATTTTAGTTTTTTTATTTGAAAATAGTGAAACACTAAGAAAACCTCTAAAATATATTTATTTCAATTTTATAAAAATTTAAAGTGGAAAATATTACATTTTATTAAAAAAATTTAATTTTGTATTTTTCATCGCAAGCTAGAGGATGTTTGAGTTTTAAAAATTTTGATTTATTTATTTTAAATTATTATTATTTTATGTTTTAAAATTATTTTAATGTTTTAATATTAAAAATAATGTTTTTTTTTTAAAAAATATTATTTTAATATGTTTTTAAATTAAAATCACTGTAACACCCTCCCCAAGTGAACACAGCCATATCCATCACTTACCCAAGACCCTAGTTGTTATTGTTGTCAGGGTATTGCTGAATCTGTGTTTCATGTTCTTCGTGATTATCCTGGTCCAAGCTCCTCCTTGATGACGAAAAGTAAATGTTTTTCTCATATTATCGGGTAGATTGGTGTATAAGCAACCTTAAAGGTTACTTAAAAAGATGGTTTTGCTGTTTGGAGCCTGTGGAGATGGCGAAATAAGTGAGACTTTAAGGATATCTACAACCTTGCTATCATGAATTTCATGGACATCACCAAGACACCAAGGCCCGCCTATTGGGAAAACAAGCGGTGGGAACTAGCAGCTACACTGAAAAACTAATAACATGAACGCCTCCTCCCAAGAAGTTGATAAAACTCAATATCGACGGAGCTAGTAGGGGCAATCCGGGAGACGCTGGCGCTGGAGGCATTATCAGGGACTGGTGTGGTAGGTAGGTTTCTAGGGGGATTTGCATGCAAATTAACCTGGCACCTGCACATCAATTAAAGCCTAGCTTTGGGCTGTCATTCATGGATTAGAACTTGCATGGGACAAAGGTTAAAGGAAAATCACCGTGGAAAGTGATATTCAACATGTCATTACTATGCTGCGTAATAGGGATTGGTCGCAGGAAGCTCACTCCCCCTTTCTCTGAAAAATCTCTCAACCTAGAGGAAGGCCATAGGAGTTCATTTTCAAGCAGGCGCGCATACTAAAAGAGGGCAACATCTGTGCTGACTGGGGCGCCAGGTTTGGAGATGATATGGACCTAGCGATGAAAAGACTGATGTAGTTCCAGAGGAGCTCTGGACTCTCTTGTTGGCTAATTCCATGGGTCCTTTTGATTTCGGGCTTTGGCCCCTTGTAGCACCAAAAAAATCTTTGTGGTTTTTTTTTTCTTCTTCTTCTTCTCTTAAGAGAGAATAATAATGATTTTAATTCAATTTAATTTAAATATAGTTAGGGACGGGTGGCATTTTTACCCGCTTCTCCGTCGAAAGCGGCTCAAGAGACAGGCTACAAAAATGGAGAAATTGATGGTTTCTGCGACAGCTCCACACCAAGATAATTTCTTTCACGATAATTTGGGTAAATTCGGTGCCGCGTTGGGGACAAAACTGGAACTGGAATATGGCGTCTCTCTCTTTCATAGATTTCAATGGTTTTTTAATGCAGAATTAATCTGTCGATACCTAGAAGATTATAATGGTATGTGATTTTTGATCAATTTCTTTGCTTACAAGATTTATTGGAATTGAAAATTGTTGATATTAATTATCTCAATTTATTCCATAATTACATTTGCATTATCAAGTATTTATTTATTTTTAGTAAATTCAACTGTTGCAGGGAATGCCGGCGAATGTGGAAATTGGTTCTCATGTTTGGGTTGAAGATCCTGAAGTAGCTTGGATAGATGGAATTGTAATTAATATTGAACAAGATCAAGTTGAGGTTCAAACTAGTGATGGAAAGACAGTAAGGGATTTTCTTCGTCGTGAAATTGAATTTATTATGATAGTTGTTTTGAATTATTTATTATTATGCAGTCTAATTTGTGCATTTTATTCTCATGTTGAGCAGGTTGCTGTAAGTTCATCGAGGATTTATCCGAATGATGTGGAGGCTCCTTCCGGTGGAGTTGATGACATGACTAGGCTGCAGTATTTGCATGAGCCTGCAGTCCTTCACAATTTGGCAACTAGATATGAAATCAATGAAATTTATGTAAGATTACCTTGTCTTTTAAGTTGTGTTGATTGATGTTCGTTATAGTAAGAAATTAATTGCTTCATCAAGTGTGACTGTATTTTAATGTTTTGATGTCACTGCAGACTTATAGCGGAAACATTCTAATTGCTGTCAATCCGTTTCAACCACTCTCACATTTATACGATGATTACATGATGGAGCGATATAAAGGAGCCCCGATTGAAGGACTAAGCCCTCATGTTTTTACAATTGCTGATGTTGCATATAGGTGAGCATGTATCGTTTGTGTTTCACTTTGTATTTCTTGCTTGACAGATTATGGGAATTATCTACCAACACATGAAACAGGGAAATGATCAAAGAGGGTAGAAGCAACTCAATTCTGGTCAGCGGTGAAAGTGGGGCTGGTAAGACCGAAACAACTAAAATGCTCATGCGCTACCTTGCATATTTGGGTGGCCATTCTGGTGCTGAAGGACGGACTGTTGAACAGCAAGTTCTAGAAGTAAGTTGAATGATAAATCTCTGGTTCATGTTAGTTAATGTTTTGAAAGGGCCAACACTTTATACAAATAAAAGTGATAACTAAATTCTTCAGAGAAGTGTACGAGGCATGAAGTCTCTTAGACATATAGATGGTATGTAACTGAAAAAATACACTGCACTCACAGCAGGTTGTGACTCGTTGGCAAATTAAATATGCACCATTCCAAGTGTGAACATATACATGCATGTTAGTGTAGCATAGTACACCAAAAGGAAACATGCAAGTCCTAATTTTGTGCTGTGATCCTTTTGTGAAGTATTAGTGTAACTGAAATAAATGTTCTAATCCTCAATGGTTTCTCATAGACTGGAGCGCAAATTTGGCATGCAGAACTGCTTACCAAAATATGGTACTGAACAAATAATAATAATAATGAAATAACATAAATTCGGTTTTCTATAGAAACTCATGAATAATTTTAAAGAAGTGGACAACATACAAATCAAGCAGATACCATTGCATATTTTTTTTAATGCTTCAAGAAAAGGATATTTTCCCAGAATAGGACCCGAGGCACCACATATGATGCAAAACTAGCTAATAGCATCCTACAAGCCATCATCCCAGATGTGGACCTTTATATCAGAGAACAGGAAAAATTAGGCAAGGTTGATATTCAGTTCTAGTGGTTTATTAAGGTGGAGTTCATGAACTGTTCTTGGTCTGATCCTTTTGCTTATAGCTTGGATATACATTGTTCAGTAATGAATTATCTTGGTCATGATTGAATCACCTAGGTACGTGCAGCATGGTTTAAAATTTTAAAGTCAGTTTTGTCTTGGTGGACACATGCTGCTTTATGTAAGCCATCCTGGTATTATGTAGAAGCAGGAAACTGAGTAGATTATCAAGGACAATATCTTGGACTAGTTGGCAACTTTAGCATGTTTGATTAGGTAATGCTCTATGGGTGGTTTGTTGTTGATCACAGTGTTTTTATTGTTTTGATCCCTTGTACCATTGAGCTTTACATAAGTTGGATCCCTTATACCATTGAGCTGTACATAAGCACATTTGAAGAATTCTAGAGTTAAATGTATGACAAACATGTCTTCCTATATTTGAGCTCAATGTAGGATTTTCCATGCTTATTTGCATTTCTTTTTCCTATTTTAATGAGACCCAAAGTTATTAATTTTTATCATTTGTAAAAACTGAAGCTGAAATGAATGCCAGATGGTTGCCTCTTTTTTTCATTTTAGCTATGTTCTTTGAATTTTTAACTTAGAAAAATTTTAAGTCATTGTACTAACTAGTGTTATGCAGTCAAATCCAGTTCTTGAAGCATTTGGCAACGCGAAGACTGCTAAAAATAACAATTCTAGGTGAGAAATATCATGCCTGCTTTTTCATCCTTTTAGTTTGTGTTGTGCTTGTTGCTTAATCAGAAAATACTTTGTTCAACACTATTTTCTAATTTGATTTTCATGTATATAGAAGCAGATCCCTTTCAGAGTCATTTTTCTGAGTAATCTTATTTGTATCCTGAAAGGATGGAAACATTTAAAGAATGTCTTTGCATCTACAAGTACCACAAGCTTTTACATACTGTGACCTCACATACTTGCAGGCTTGCTAATTAACTTTGGAAATAGTTACAAGAAAACATCAACCTATTAGTATCTAGATTATACCTCCTCTATTTTTTCACATGTAATTTTTCCAGCTGTTAAGAGAGAGTGGATGATTGTGAATGTGTTTCACTCATTTGCATAGTTGGCAGTCTCTATCTTCTGATGTCATCTTGACTGTTTTGTTCAGCCGTTTTGGAAAATTTGTTGAGATCCAGTTTGATAAGAAGGGAAGAATATCTGGAGCAGCTATCAGAACTTATCTTCTCGAGAGGTCTCGTGTTTGCCAAATTTCTGACCCAGAGCGCAACTATCACTGTTTTTACCTTTTATGTGCTGCACCACAAGAGGTAGTTAACTTAGCTAGATATTCTTTTTTCCTACCTTTGTAGTCAATCAAGTATCTAGCCATCATTATAGCTAATAGACTTTGAGTCTTGTCAGGAGATTGAGAAATATAAGCTGGGAAATCCCAAGTCTTTTCACTACCTTAATCAATCCAATTGCTATGAGCTGGTTGGTGTTAGTGATGCCCAAGAGTATATCACCACTAGGAGAGCCATGGATGTTGTGGGGATAAATGTGAAAGAGCAGGTCTGGCCTCTGCTATTGATACTAATATGCTTGTTCTTTTCATTTCTTGTCCTGTATTATTTAAACTCGTTATCTTGAGGATGATGATATGTCTATAGTGATAGAATTATCTGTAAGCATTTCATGTATCATTATTGTTCTTTTGTGCTTTGCCAATAAAATTTATCAGCTAGGAAAGTGTTAAACTTGTTTGTAAATGATAACTGCAATCTCTCTCCCAGGATGCTATTTTCAGAGTTGTGGCTGCGATTCTTCATCTCGGTAATATCAATTTTGACAAGGATGAAGACATTGATTCAGCTGTAGTAAAAGATGAGCAATCCCTATTTCATCTTCAAATGACAGCAGAGCTTCTCATGTGAGACTAGAGATTCATAGATTTATGGTTAGATTTCATTTCACTTTCATATTTCAATGTCATATGAGTTGATATTGTTTCAGGTGCGATCCTCTTTCATTGGAAGATGCACTATGCAAGCGTGTAATGATAACCCCAGAAGAAATCATCAAGAGAAGTCTTGATCCTCATGCTGCAGCAGTCAGCAGGGATGGTTTGGCCAAGACAATATATTCTCGCTTGTTTGAGTGGTAAGCGGGTAGTTAATGGATCATTGTTACAGGCTTGGTAGCTTATAGAACATTAAAGTGGTTTCTTAGTCTATGTTCCTCTAAGGATGCATCTACGCTTATTCTGTCCAGGTTGGTGGATAAAATTAATGTCTCCATTGGGCAAGATCCTAACTCAAAGTGCCTGATTGGGATCCTTGACATTTATGGTTTCGAAAGCTTTAAGGCTAACAGGTAATGCCTGATTTTATGAACGAATAATGCTCATACATTCACACAAAACTAGGTACATGCATATACACGTGCACACATAATTGGATAGATAGGCAGTTGGATGTGAAAATGCATTCCTATGAAGGAAGGGACCATGGTATGGCACTATCTTGATCGATGGTGCAGTTGTATTGGCTTGAATTAGAAGATTCACAGCAAGTTATGGTGTGATATTTTATTTAGGCTTACAATTTTCTGAATTGTCAAGAATTAGTGACTTGGGTTACATTATACTGCCATTCAGGATTGGGGGTCCTGAATCACAACTCATTAGGATAGTGGAGAATCTCATTTCTTATTTTGTTATTGAACAAACAGCCATAGGGAGCCTTGAGCTCCTACCCTGTTACAGTGAAGAAACTTGGGAGTCCTTCCACCTTTGAGCAGTCATTTTACAGTTTATGTCAACATCTGATGTCATATTACATCCTTTTGGAATAAATTTTTATTCTGACCTGAATTAATTCACCATCATTTCACAGTTTCGAACAGTTTTGCATTAATTTTACAAATGAAAAGCTGCAACAACACTTCAACCAGGTATGAGGTTAGTCATATTTGATTGTCTTTTAGTTGCTCATGTTTCTCATCCTATAATCTGAAAGCCATGTTCCATTCAGCATGTATTCAAGATGGAGCAAGAGCAGTATGCAAAAGAGGAAATCAGTTGGAACTATGTGGAATTTGTTGATAATCAAGATGTTCTGGATCTTATTGAGAAGGTTTACACACTTGTGAATTCTTCAATCTTATATATTCCTACATGGTTCTCTTTATATTTCCCTGTAGTTATAAATTACAGTCTAGCGGTAAGGGAGGTTGGGCTTACATGATTGCTTCATGCCTGATATCCCTTTTAACAGAAGTAGTCATTAAGTGGAACTTGATTTTGTCAATAGGGGTTTGCCCCACAGAGAAGTGCATTTGAACAATATTTAGGTTCTAGGACGTGGCAACATTTTGGTTGGGCAATGTACCATGTTGTTTCCATGTGGAAATTCCAAGACTGTTGTCTGTGAATGTATCCCAGGACTCTTTACTGTTTGCACCCTCTGTATATTTTAGCTTCAGATGTCAGGTTATAAATCATAAAGAAAAAAAGATGAAGGGAATGGTATTCATTAAGGAAAACATAAATCTGGTGCATTTTCTTTATCATCCTTTTTAAGTCAGTGGATGAATTTCTCTTTCAGCAATTCAACAGTTAGTAGATGATCTGGTGACTGAAATTTGATGCATAAGATCTCTAATTAGTTCTTTTGCAGAAACCGGGTGGGATAATTGCTCTACTTGACGAAGCATGGTATGTTTATATATTTTTTGTCCTAGGCCTGCAGAATTAATCATAGGAATTTGTTTTTTCTGTGCAATTTTCATTGTGATGTTATCCCACTAAAGGTTCTTTCTTTGCAGTCCTCTAATTTTTGTTACTGAATTGCTTAAGTGGTGAGCATTTTTGTCTTGCAGCATGTTTCCAAAATCAACTCACGAGACATTTGCACAAAAGCTCTACCAAACATTCAAAGACCATAAGCGGTTCATCAAGCCAAAATTGACTCGCTCGGATTTTACCATTGTTCATTATGCTGGAGAGGTGAGCTGTTATTCCTGCATTATACTCTACAATTACTTGGCTAGCAATTTTAATAAGCCATTATCATTTCATGCACTTATTTTTCAGGTTCAATATCAGTCTGGTCAATTTTTAGACAAAAACAAATACTACGTGGTTGCTGAACATCAAGATTTGTTGAGTGCTTCAAAATGCTCTTTTATAGCAGGCCTCTTTCCTCCACTTTCAGAGGAGTCAGCCAAACCATCCAAGTTCTCATCCATTTGTTCCCGTTTTAAGGTCTTCTTTGCTATCTTCTCTTTTGGAACCATGGTGGAAACTTTACCACACTAAAGCTTCATTTATTTACTGGATAATTTCATATATCATGAGTGATCATAGCACCTAGAATCATGGTACTGATGTTTTGACCTAATTTGATGCAGATCCAACTACAGCAATTGATGGATATACTGAATTCCACAGAGCCATACTACATTAGATGTGTGAAACCAAATAATTTATTAAAACCTGCCACATTTGACAATATCAATGTCATTCAACAGTTACGTTCTGGTGTAAGTAAAATTTGGAATTTTGTTTGAATTCTTGTCTAATACTAGTTGTATGTGTTTCAAGGAAATAGTAATTCATGTAGGGAGTTCTAGAGGTAATCAGAATCAAATGTGCCGGTTACCCTGCTCATAGGACCTTCTCTGAATTCCTAATTCGATTTGGTATTCTTGCTCCAGAGATTTTTAAAGGGAAGTAAGTATTTCTTTATGTTCCAAATTGAATAAAAATAATTCTCGTGTTTTCTTCTTGGTGAACTTAAATTTTTTGCAGAATTTTCCGGGTTCATGTCCTAAGATCATTTGTTTTGTAGCAGTTATGAAGAAAAGGTGGCATGCAAATGGATTCTGGAAAAGATGGAGCTCAAAGGATATCTGGTAATGCTATAACCACTTTCACGTTATACAACTTCTCATTATCTTCAAACCAGGAAGTTACAATTATAACCTTTGACGCTAGTGCTTCGGATATGCATATCAGTACTCACCAACATCTATCGTGCTATAAATGAGAACTGTGACATCGTTTAATAAAAAATGAGAGCTTTATTGCTGCTGATGCATGGTTAAGCTAAAAAATATGCATTGCTGTGACTGCTCTTGTCATTTTGATTCTTTCAATGCTAGAAATCACTAAGGATAAATGCTTTGCAGATGGGGAAAACAAAGTTGTTTCTAAGATCTGAACAGATGGCTGAGCTAGATGCAAAAAAAGCAAGATTACTTCGCAACTCAGCTACAGTTATCCAAAGGCACATTAGAACTTACACTACTCGTAAAGATTACATTGTATTGCGGACGTCCTCTATTCATATACAATCTCATTGGAGAGGTGAGTCAATTAGCAACCATGTAGTCTGTTTTTTGGATGTTGACATGTATCTGAATTTCTTAGCTGATGTTCATTATAGAATTTAGGTGGAAGTTTTTTGTGGTGACTTGGTCACAGCTTGACTCTCTTGTTTCCTGAACAGTGCATTTTTTTCTATCTGGAGATTTGATCAGCTAGTATCAATAGTTCTTATTTCTTAGTTCTTATATCTAATTTCACGCTAATCTTGACGTATAGGAAGGCTTGCTCGTGAATTATACAAGTACAAGCGAAAGGAGGTGGCAGCTGTCAAAATTCAAAAGAATTTGCGAAGACAATTGGCCAGAAGGGCATATACCGATATTAGAATATCTGCACTTGTGGTGCAAACAGGTTTTCGGGCAATGGCTGCACGTAAGGATTTCAGATTTAGAGAGCAAACCAAGGCAGCAACTGTTATTCAGGTTATTTACCTAGCTGATTTTATGTTCCTTGACAAGTGCAATTGCAGATCTAGTTGTTAGCCATGTTCTACCAGAAAGATCATTACTTAAATTAAGTATTTGCAGACTTGTTGGCGCTGTCATAGAGCTGTGTCATACTATAAGAAGCTGAAGAAAGCATCAGTTATTTCACAAAGCAGATGGAGGGGAAGAACGGTCAAGAATTCAGAGGCCGCAACTATCATTCAGGTTGTTACCCATCTGTTTATTTGCTCCTTGACAGATTTTATACCTGGCTGTCTGTGATGTTCTGCCAGAATGATAGTTATTTTAAGATATTTTCAGGCTTACTGGCGTCGCTATAGAGCTGTGTCTTACTATAAGAAACTAAAAAAAGCATCAGCTATCTCTCAGTGCACATGGAGGAGAAGAACTGCTGGGAAGAAGCATTCAAATGTAAAGATGGTAGGTATATCAACATAAGATAAATCTTTAGTAACTAGTTCGTGCTTCCATTGTCATGTTTTCTTGACTGTTGATGTACCAGTTAGAAACTATCACTTGTAATCACTCACTTAAATATTTATTTCCTTTAAGTACTTATAGAGGTTCTATGAGTACTAAATCTTTGATTATGGTATAGGAGCACCTAGTACCCCTAGATTGGCTCAAATCAGAAGCTATTCCTAGTCTGGATCACGGGCTTCCAAGTCACTTCCACTTCCATTCTTGAAGCTTCCATGTTAAAAGCCCCCAAACTTCTCTAAAACTGCAGAGAACTTACAAAAGCAGCTGTTGGAACCTTTCCCTGCATGCTTCAACGTCCAGCACATTCCTCTCTTTTATTTGGAAGTCGTGCATATTCAACAGTAGATGATCTGTTGGACGAGACGGTGAATAGTGGGTGAGGTTCTAGGTGGGTTCGCAGTTGAGATGATCTTGGGTTGCCTGTTGGGTTCCCTTCTCATGTCATATTTTGGTCTCATTAAGGATTTCCCGTGGAACATCAGCAATAATAGACTTTAATCTGAGAATTGAGAAGTGGTTGACAGGTTGGATAAATTTATTTCTAAAGGTGGGAAGTCAACGTCTCATTTTGGAAGATTTTAGTGAACACCCATATAAAGTAAGAATAAACATAGCCCCTTGGGAATTGAGAGGCGTGCAAAATACATTATGTTTAACAGATAATTAAATTAATTGTATCAAAGATTGATACCTTTCTATGAATACAGCTTCTCTGTTTTCTTTCCTGAGTTGTGTGTGCTATTGTGCATTTTCTGTTTTCCTCAGGCAATAAGAGAAACAGGTTCAGATGAAGAAGAAAATTATAAACTTGAAAAACAAGTGGAGGAACTCAGATGCTGTTTTCCATCAGAAAAACATCCAAAGGTAAGATAAGATACGAATGCCATATAAAGCAACATGTTTTTTTGTTTGGAAAAGATTTGTATCCTTTGGTTTTGTGCTTTTCCTTGGGGGTTGTATTGACTGAAATATTGGTCATTGCTTCATACAATTATTGGCCTTAGTTGAAATCATGTTGTTGAAGATCTTTTCTTACCAACATATGTTGAGAATGGTAGTAGCCCTCGTGAGTTTTAGGAATGTGCCTTCAGTATTTTTGCGATTGTATGTGAGTGACAATCTTTCTAATGTTCAAATTTATATATTCAGATGGACTTGGAAGAAGCAAAAGCACAAGAAATAGATGTTTCGTGGTTTTCTCTACAAACTTCCCAAAACAAAGTTGATGAAACAAATGCATTGCCTCCGGAGGAACATTGTGCTGCGCTGAGAACAATTGCAGTTCATCCTGCTGTAATAGAAACCTCAACTCCAATCTCAGATTCTAAGAAGGTTGAGAACCTCAATGCTGAAGTGAAAAAATTGAAGGTGATGATATCCACTCACTTCAGAGCTTTGTTATTTGCCAATTTTCAATTTCACTCAGTTCAAGGGTATGATCAGTTTTAACAATTAATAGTAGGGCCAAATAGAAGGTGATTAACACAACACAAAGGCGGCTATTTCAGAAGTTTCCCGCTAATCAGGAACAAGGTTAATCACACAACTAGCAAGATGCTTTCACTGTAATAACTCGTGGGGAAGAAAATCACTTTAGAAAAGATTCAATATTCAGGAGGAAAGAACTGAGAAATTCGGCTTTTAAGTTGAAAATGTAATCAATGTTAAAAGATTATGGGGCATTTCTCCATTTGAAATTATTTTTTGTCTAATTGTAGAATTGCTTAAATTTTCATTTGGTTTATTCAATTTGTAGCAACCGTGAAATTCATGAAAATAAGGTTTACAGAATGCCAGTATTTCATTAGGAACTTTTATTCTTAAATTTCCTCCTATCCTCATCTTTTCAGGGTGTTGCTGGTTAAAAGGCAGCATTTTTGTTTTTGCTAGTTACTGTCTTTTTACCTGGTATTGAAAAGAAATCAAAGTGAGAAAACAGTTTATGACATTGCCAATTGAGAAAACGAATATAAATTATCACAGTTAAATGTATGAGTAGGTTTGTCAGAATACTTAAAATGGTGAAAGCATCTTACTAGGAGCAGATTTTGCTAATAGTCAAAATCTCTGTCCTTGCTTGCATACTTTTCAAGCTAGAATTTGTAATTTATATTGTTTAAGAGAAATGTGATTTTTGGTTTCTAAATCCTATAGTTGGATTCTAATAAATGTAGGCCCTTCTTTTATGTTGGACAGGCCTTGTTGTTGTCAGAAAAACAAAGAGCTGATAATTTTGAAAGGACATATGCAGAAGTCTGCAAATTAAGTGAAAAAAGACGCAGAAAACTAGAAGAAACTGAACGAAGAGTCTATCAACTTCAGGCCTCACTGAACAAGTAAGGATAGTGTGATAAGCTGAAAAGAATAACTTTGCCTTAAGATTTATCTTTTCAGATTTATTTTGTATGTCAATTATAAAGTGCAACATACTGCATCCTTGACAAGTAATGTATGAAATAAGGTGCGATATATCTATATGACAGTTTGAACCACTCCTCACACTTTGTTGGATCTCTGCACTGTCACGTCTGCTTTGTTCATGACAATTTATAAACTAATCCTTAGTGTGACTAATACTTGACCTGTTTTAGCGTGTCTCAGGATGTTATATTCCATGTCCGATCAATTTGCAGAGCTGAAAATGATCTTATATGCTTCATCAAACTCGAATTCAACTTCCCTGCCCATTAAAATTGATGTTCAGGCTGATGTTGCTCCCGATAACTCTGATGCCTCATCCAGTGACTCTGATTTCACTTTTCCAGTTCCTGCCCTTACCTCAGTTGACTTCTCTTCCCCTGATCCTAATGCTTTCCAGCTGATAGTTCAGGATCTTTCAACAACAGAAATTTCAGGTCAGCTTGCTTTCCTGATTGAAATTGTATCTGCAGATTTTCATTAAAATGACAGTTCATTTCATTAAATTCTTTCTTCCACAAAACAACACATGATTCAGAAATTCGTTACAATATTATTTTCCCCTTGCTTCAGTAATGAAGACTGACGTTTCTTTCTATTGATGATTCACCGTGCAGGTTCTGATAACGGTGATAAAGAGGGTGCATTTGATGACTTCTTCTGATGGAACTTATTTTTGTTTTCCTTCCTTTTTAGCTATTCAGTCTGTACTTGTTGGCATGGCAGAGTAGCTCCTACAAATCCCTGTTGGCTTAGATATGAACCACATTTGCCATACAGAGCAGGCTCCTCCGCTTGAACTTCTACACACAACATCATATACATAGCTAGTGTTTCTCTCAATATTTCTACAGTAATTACCAAGGTTAAACGGTCAAAAGGTTACTTCTATCGAATTGTAAATTCATTGTTGGTACTACTAACACCCAGGATGAGTTTACCTTTTCTCCTAACCAGGGCTGAAAGTGAAAAACACAGGTCTCTCAACTTGCTGTATGAGTTTGCTTAGCCTTTCACTTTGAATTGCTTCTTACTTACTTTTCAACTATGTAAAAGTGCGAGGGAATCTGCACTGCTTCATCAAACTCGACAAGTTCATTTTAAGAGAAGGAGCATGAGAACAAGGATTTAATTTCTCATTAACTTGCACATGCGGCGGAGCCCCAAAGTAGCAGCTCGGATGCCGATTTCCTTAAGGGAAACCACCTTTGGTTTTGAGATTGTTTTAAACAAGAAGGATTTCTAATTTTTCCAAGTATTATTTTCACTTTAAATTATATTTCATACCCCCTTTCGTTTATGTCATCAACTGGGACTTCTGTTTAGTCTCGGAATGTCTGAGGCTCTTTGCTACTTAATGTATGATCTCTGTTGTTGAAGTTGCAACATGCATTCAACATTTTCTGGCTGTATTAATTCTCATAAGACGGTTGTGTTCAACTTGGAGGTTTTGGAGCATCTTCGAGGGGAGAATTAGCTCATCTTGTCTTTATAATTTATGTCTAGTTTCCAACATATTCCTATAAGTTTAATTACTTTCATTTTTTTTCTCTTAAATATTTATCCTACTGTCTAAATTTTATTATTATTATTATTATTATGTTTCCTTTTTTATTTTGAGAAGTCAAAAACAGATAAAAAAAAATTGATTAGTTTGCTAATTTTTTAATTATTTTTTCTATCACAAACTAAACATCTAATTACATAGCGATCATTTAATTTTTGTAAATAAAAATTATCTAATGAAAGACAAGATGATAAATGTATTTATGAAACACATTTAATGGTTGTAAAAAATGTAATTTTTCAGACATGATTTTTGAGTTTTCACCTTCATGTTTTTATATTTCTTACATATATAAGATTTTTTTCTCTCATAATATTTTTCTTTGGATTTATAAAAGAAAGGAATCAGTTAAAAAATAAAAATAGTCAACATTTTGTTCAATTTTTATTTTATTTTTTGGACTAAAATAAAGTAAAAAAAATTGCAAGCGTAAATATAAAATTAATGAAAAAAAATACTTCTATTTAGTAAATGAATAAAAATTTGGCAAAATCTTTTTCAGTTTTTGTATAAAATTTGAACCAATAAAATCTTGAAAAGTCCCTTTAAAAGTCAAATGTAGCAAAAAAAAAACAAAAAAAGATTTACTATAGATGGATGGACTAACACTTCCTCACATACCAAATCCTTCAGACTCAATTGTTCAAATCATCACCTGAACATATATATATATATATATATATAGTGTCATTAAACCTAACACATAAATATATATATATATATAGTCACACATCTAGCTAGTTCCCTTTGTCTTGAAAAGTTAGGGGTACTTCACAAACCACCATTTATTAATGTTGTAAGAGAACCATCCACTAGATCTCCCCTGGATTTAGCAAAAAAAGAACACTGGCGCCCTAAGTTTTCAATGTACCTAATTTGCCGAGGTAATAAACAAATATAGCAGTAGACATTTGCAGGTGAGTACACTTGCATTGATGGGATTTTCAGTTTCTGGTTCATAACTATAGCCCGAGAGTTTATGAAGCAACAGCATTTCTCACTTCATTGAACTTTCTCTCCCCTTTTCAGCCTGCATTTAAACTAACTGGTCTTGTTGTTAATTTGATCTTCTTACGTTGGATTGAACCGGAAGTGTATGTGTATAGCCATGGACAGGAACTATCTGCAGAAAAGTACCACTGTTAAAGACAAATGGGAGTGGAACGACGTGATCTTTGAAGGAGAACATTCAACTGGTATTTCATGGCCGAAAAGAAATTACACTTGCAGCTTTTGCAAGAGAGAATTCAGCTCTGCTCAAGCACTTGGGGGACATATGAATGTCCACAGGAGAGATAGAGCCAGGCTAAAACAGCTGCCTTCTTGGTTTTTTGATTGTCCAAAACCTACTTCCATGTCTAACCCTAAACCTTTACCTTATCCCTCATCCAAGTTCTCTCCGTACCCTGATCACACTCATGATCACTCCTTGCTCTCTCCATTCCTCGCTTCTTTCTCTTCACCTTCTTACCCAGAAAAGAAATCCATAGTTGAATGTTCTCGGAGTATAAATTCAACAAGGAAGATAAGCGATACGAGAGCTGTGGTTGGGGTTGGAGAATTGAAGAAGAATTTCGTACAAGATGGTGATCAGCTTAAAGTTTCGAGGACAAGTGGGATTATTAGCTTGGACTTGGAAATGAGATGTGAAGATCCGAAGGAGGTTTTAGATTTGGAGCTTCGCCTTGGCTGTTTTTAGTAAAAACAATTGAGTACTGTCCATTAATATCCACTCTGAGTTCACACCAGTAGCTAGATCTTTGGTTCTATCGATCTCTAAGCAGCCTGATCAGCTTGCATCTGCCATGCATGATCTTTTCCGTCTTCGTAATCTACCATACATTACTGATGCGCAATATTGCTGTTTATGTATGGCTTTAATATTCAGCCAAGTATGTTTTTAATTCTAAACTCATGATTAGTTTGGGGAGGCGTTGTCCTTGTTAATTAGGTTAGCTGTAACATAGTCGAAGATGAAGTTGTTGAGATACATCTTTCATTGCTTCCATAAAAGTCGTAATTAAGGAAGATGAAGAGGAATATTTCAGTTGAGTATTTCTCTTGCCAATTAACGCAAAACTATTTTCCCCCGTAAGAGCTCTTTTTTTTTTTCTCATCTTAGAGCTCATTTTCCTGCTTATTACCTTGCGCGCAGTTGAATTGCTGTTTAACCTGTTCTTATTTTTTTGTTTTAAATTATTTTTTTTCATATTTTTATATATTGATTTCAAAAATTAAATTTAAATATATATATATATATTTAATATATTTACAAATTAAAAAAACTTCAAAATATAACCTATACTACACTTTTAACCTCCAAACAAGTATTAAGGAATCAATGCTTAGAATTTTCCACGCCACAACCTTTTTCAAAAATAATTTTAATTTAACCTGACGAATCGACATGAAAACTCGTAGACCTGGATGGCTTGTTTTTTATACTATGATATACAGTAACATCTTCAAACTATAACTCTAAGTCTTGGCTCAATTTATAGGTCGAGCTATTATATATAGTGAGTAAAAGTAGACCCGCCTCCCATAATCTTTATTTATTTGAACATGAAATAATGACCTCAATATTAAGCATGCATTGATTGATCAGAAATTATTATTGACAGGTTAAAAGTGTAGCAATTTAAAATATTTTTTTTAATTTAAAAATATATAATTTGATATTATACTGAGTTTGATATTATAGTAATGATTATATTTTAAGATATTTTTTAAAAAAAATTATATCAAAATAATTTTTTTTATTTTTTAAAATTTATTTTTGATATTAATATATTAAAAAAATAATTTTAAAAAAACAAAAAACTTTAAAACAAAACGGGTTATAAGAATTAGTATGCTGTAGCACTTGGGACCATTGCCTTGGTACAATGATTCAAGATTTTATAATATTGAGGTAGTGTCTCTTCAGAAACATTGTGTTTCCCAATATCTGACCCTTCGCACGTTCCCAGCATTGTCTGTGCTGGGAACATGATGACATTTCCTTAACAAGACACACAGAGCTCGCTGTGCATAGCTGAAGAAAGTGACTTAATTCCATCAATCTCCTCGTAAATAATAAAGTGATGAGAGGGAAGGAGCGATCATTCAATTCAAAGGACGAAAAGGTGTGAGCTTTGAAGTGTCAGGTAGATTACAGGGAAGGAAAATTAAAAAAAATAAATAAATAAATAAAAGGGCAAGAAAAAATGGACATGGTGGTGTCGAGCAGAACCTGCCAAAGTGCATAGTTTAGTGAAAGAGAGAAGAGAATTAATGGGATGGAGAGGAAGCTATGATCCATCCTCACGCATCCGTGCTTTCTCCCCCTTTTCACCCACCACATTTATGCCCCGGCATATCTTGTCCCCGTGCTATGGGCCTGCTCCGCCCTAGCTTCACTCCACGAGTCGGGGCTCCTCTACCCAGCTCCGTTTTATATATTTCTTCAGAATTTTCTTGACGCAGCTTCCCTCACTAGCTCTCGCATCAACCTATGGTGTGGAAGGTTGTTGAATGATAAAAATTTAAAATTAAAGTTTTTGTTTTTTTATGATTTTAAATTCGAGTCATGTAATTTAGTTATATAATAGCTATTAAAAACTTACATTAGCGTTAACTTTAAAGTCCGTGAAATTAGTTAAGGTACGCGCAAACTGGATCCGGACATCTATATTAATTAAAAAAAAAAAACTTACAATGTTTCTCATTTTCTTTTTACGAGCCAATAAAAGAAAATTCATGTCATTTTGATTACTTCCATCAACAAGTCAATTGGCACAATGAATTTGAGATTATTTTATTTTAATAATGAGGTGCTTCGTTCTTTAATTACGACCGTAAAACATCAAATTAGACCACGAGAAATTAAGATATTCTCGTTGTAACAAATAATTTAATCTTAGAAAATCTAATAAAACTGACCCGAATATAAAATTAAACAGTAAAAAATAAATAAATAATAAAAATAATATGCTGTCTACTATTTATATATTTGGTCTAGGGACTAGGACGGCTTCTTTTAATATTCAGGAAAAAGGAAAAAATCGATTAATTGAACTTTATTTTATAATCCAAATTCCAGATAACTTATCATTTTTGAATAATAAAACTTCATTTTACAATCCAAGGAGTTGACCAGAGAATGTGACCAATGACCATGCCCAATATTCAAATTGATTCTTCAATCAAATTGACCGTTTGAATGATATGGCATTTTGCATCTACGTGCTTGACCTAATGGTCAGAACGTAGATTGACCGACCAAGCCTGTGTTTCCAGCAATTTCAATTCATTAATGCTCTTGATTTCCTTTTTTTATATATAATTATAATTCTTTTTTGTGTAAGTACGTCCATAGGCCTTTCAATCTCAACTTATCCTACTATATTTCTTCTTTTTTTTTACATCAAATTATATAATGCCTAGCTCCCACAGATAATTTTAATTAATACCTCAAATATTTAATTATTATTATTGCTTTCGGTGTTGCTTATTTAGTTATTAATTTTACCCTTTTAACAGGGTCAACTAACATTTGTTTCGAGAAACGTTATATATATATATATATATATATATATATATATATATATATATATATATATATATATATATATATTTCAAAAAGCAGAAGGTTGAATGACACTATAGATTTACGTGATATTGATTTTTCATCCGTTTTATTTTTTTTCTTTTTTTTTTACTTTAAGGGTTGGTCCTGATTTTTTAAGAAATAATTAAAAAAAAAACTACGATCTTTTTATTTATATGCATCTGGATTATTATTTTTCGAGAATTTTTATTTACATTGAGTTTTTTTTAGTTTTGAGAATCCAAAAAATGATAAGAGTTTTTTTTTTTTGAACTTTTTATTTATTTATTTATTTTGGAACTGTTAATATTTTTTTTATGATTTTTTATAATATGTATTCATCAGATTTTTTCCTGAAAGATTAATTTGAAAATCATGCATACAAAAAATATATATAACTACTCTATCAAAAATGTTTCACATTTTTTTCTTTCATTGGATAATATTATTAGACCATTTTTTTATTCATAAAACCCACATAATCACTATAATATTTTTCTAATTAGTTTGTGATAGAAAGAAGTTAATCAGCTTTTATTAGTTCTTGACATTTTAAAATAAAATAGAAAATTTTTCTAGGGTCAATAAAAAAAATTCAGTATGCATATCAATAAAAAAAATTAATATATTTATATAAAAAAATTAATTATTCTTTCTGGTAATTATATAGAACCAATGTATAAGAATTTAACACGTTTTTCTCCATATTTAAGAGATAAAATAAATAAAAATTTTGATTGACTATAGATGGAAGGATTTGTGATACCTAACAGACTAAACTATGAAGACTCAATCGTCTAAATTAAAAGTCACAGAGATGTCTTTGTCAAAAACCAATATCACAGAGGCCCCTGGTGTCACTAAACTAGAGGGAATGTGGAAGACAATATTAGTGTTGAAAATTTAAAATCCATTCATATCAAAATGGCATTAGTTTATAACTTAACATAGAGATTTTTTAAAGTGTGGTTATAATTATTTTTTAAAATATTTTTCACTCAGAAATATATTAAATAATATATTTTTTATTTTTTAAAAATTATTTTTTATATCAGCACATCAAAATAATCTAAAAATATTAAAAATATTTAATTTTTTAAAAAATATTTTTAAAATATAAAAATAAATATTGTACATAAAGATGTCGATTCCAGCTAGATTAGGATCCAGCTTTTGTTGTCCTTGCTATCATGATATCATCATTGATGAGGGGAATAATAAGTTTTGAAATAATAGCCCCTTCATCCATCATTAGATTCCCACCGAATTCCTGTGATTTTCAAGTGAAAATGTCAAATTTTATGTGCTCAGGTCTCTTCTCGATCGAAACCAGCAGAGGAGGGGATAAAGGTTGCCTCTCCGAAGGCGTTTTTGAAGAACAACAGCACTAAAAACACTAGAATTCTCAGCCATCACTGGCCCTCACCAGGAACATTTATAAAGTTCCAAAGTTTTTATTCTCATGTTTACATCTAGCAATCAATAGAAGTAAAAGAAGGCTGATTTGCCAGAGAAATGAAGGTCGCGGCAGCACTCACGTAGTTGTCGTCCATTAACACAGTCCACGTCTCTACTGCCCAAACTCTTCCTCTTGCATTTTTCTTGGCACAGACCATTGACTCAGTCAAGTTCGATGCCCTAAATCACACTCCCATTTTCGATATCCGGTGATGCTCGAATGATTCGAGTGCTGTGTCTGTTTCTGGTCTTTCGAACCACTAACTTGCCTTTTTGTCGCCCACATCAGGAAAAATGGAAAATTAAATCTTCTATTAGATTTAAATAAATCTTCCTAATACATAGGTGCATGCCATGGTCTTCACTAGTGACCAAAAGGGTACTACGTTAATTGTCAAGAGAATCAACTCAAATAATTAAATAAAAATAATTTATTATTATTCTCTAGCATTAATTAAATCATGTATATTAACGTTTTTTCCTTGTGTGTGTATATTTACGAAACATTACTGCATAAATTAAGTTGATGTAGAAATAATTTTTAAGTATAAGATATAATTCCCTGGCTGCCACTTGTGAATAAATATTCGTATACATCGAGACTGATGTAAGATGCAGTTTTATTTAATGATCTGACGTCCCACCAATCTCAGTGCTGCCATTTTCCAAGCACGCTACATTAACCTATACTCCAAAAAACAAATCGGCCTGCACATATATACATGTGCATATATTACCACCTTCAAATAAAATTGAATTTTGAGGGATTATTAGGAGAGCTAGCTTGGTTTAAATTATAGATCAAATTAATAGTTTTCTTTAATGCATGTTAATATTTTTTTCCATATTGTGCTACTTTAGGAAAGCCAAGATTATTTTTTTATTACCAAATTAGCTTCTCAAAATTGCCAAACGCTCTCTAACCTACCAAATTAAGCAGGTTAAGATCACCAAACCTTCAATTCTATGAAAAACATGTAATTTTGAATCACCTGTGATGATATTTATGCGAAGTTGACTGTGTGGTGACATAAAGGTGATGTGTTTTCCATTAGTTATGGGCCTATACTTGAAGACAAAGTGTAAACTACAAGAACACACTGTTCCTAGGTCATCATATATTCATTAGGAAGTTTCCTACACCTTTCCCTTGTGATATGTGAAATGCAACCTCAATTATAGCATAGACTGCACGATTATATATGCAAAAGACTATACATTTTGTGCCCTTCTTGTTTTTGGCTAAACTTTCTGTGCCATGCTTGCGCTTCCCCGAGTATTTTGATCAGACCAGGCAACATATACAGGTAACGGTTGACCACCATGGAATAAACACTACAAGCAATAAGATTTTGAAATTAATTAGCAAATATAAGTAACGGTTTGCCCCTTTTAGTCAAACCATTTGATATATATATATATATATATATATATATATATATATATGGAAACAAGTGAGCATCAGAAAGCTCCTTCAATTTCGCTCGATAGAGCTAATTAATTAGCAATTCATAATTTTGTCGACTTGACCTAATTAATTAATTAATAAATTTGGCAGGCCCGTTAATTGTGAATTGCAGCTAGCTGATTTCTTGGCAAGAAGTGTGTGATGCAATAGATACTTGAGCTGACTATCCAAGAGAACTTATTAATTGGTAATGTAACCTTGATCATGGACTTTTAACCTTTTGCATGGACTTTATGCTCTCAAAAGATACAGTTGTCGACCATAAAAAATCAAAAGAAAATGTTTTCTTTAATTTTTTATTCAATAAAATGTTGATTTCATTCATAAAAAGAAAAATAATTACCAAAATAATCAAGCTCAATGGAAAATAGATGTGAAATATATGTATAACATGCTATGGGATGCTATATTTCCATGTATAAAACTGAATTAGAGAGAAAGAAATAACAAAATTAAGACCGCGTTAAGGAAGCCAACATAGACAAAAGCTACAGGAGGTGTCATAAGGAGACAAATGAGGAAGAATTGTCCTTGAACAAATGACTGTCTGTAAAAGATGGATATTCCACTAGTTAACTACAGCCGGCTAACAGAAACCCTCTCCTAGCAAAAATCTAAGACTTTTCTCTCTCAAAATACCTTCTCACTAGAGCTCATCACTTAGGTAATGTCTATGTCCTTTGTCTGTCTCTTGTCTCTCACCCTCTAAACCTTTACATCTCTATAATATACCAACATCTCCACCCAGTCTTCCTTGCTCACTAAGCATTATCCCACTATTTCAAGTGAGAATCTTTCAAGTTTTATCATGGAATCAAACCAACATGATGAAGACTCGAAGAGCTCAAGTGACGAAGAGGAAATTACCGACCGATCCGATCAAGATACGGGCACCGGCCGGTCTTATGAGTGTGTTTTTTGCAAGAGAGGATTCACTACAGCACAGGCCTTGGGAGGACATATGAATATTCATAGGAAAGATAGGGCCAAGTCAAGGCCTAGCACAGTTCCTTCACTTTCAAGCAAAGTTGATGAGGATTATGAAAGTTTTCAAGGCTATCCTCCAATTCAAAGCTACCCACCTCACTACCCTACGCCTCATGAGGTACATATAAATCACCAAACGTTTTTTCCGGCATCGACAACATGGGGTATAGGATCCCCATATGCACAGCAACACAATGGTGATTTCCATGTGCAAAGTCCGCATCATTTGTATCCATTCGGGGACGATTGGAGAAGGAGTCTAAGCCTGCAAATCGGTCCGTCCCGTGTAGATGATAATACCACAGAAAAAATAGAAGACGACATTGGAGCAGATGATGAATTGGATTTGGAGCTTAGACTTGGTCACGATCCATAATATTCTAATTAGGTATTTGAAACTTAACTACTTAATTATATAGCTGTATTTAATTTATTGTGCAGCTGTGGATTCTCCGATATTTTCATCGAGTGAGTACAAGAATTTTATGGTGTTTAATTAGTTTGCTTCAGTAATTAAGTACTATATTTTGGAATACATGTTTGTAGCAATTGATGTGCCGAGAAGACATGCATGGTAGAGCTAGGGAGAAGGAATAATTAATTAAAGATTTTCTTCTCTTGGCCCCTCAAAAGGAAGGAAGGGGGGGATTACTATTTCACTCTATGATCATCAATTGCAGGCTACTGACGTTGAAGGTAGTTTTGTTGTAGCCTTCATCCAGTGTCTAATAACCCTAGATTCATTTAGGGTTCTGTAAGTTTTCTTTTCTTTACATGTGCTGTCAAATTATGATGTAATTCTACTTATTTAAAGAGTACTTAATAAAGTTTTGCATTATTTCATATTTCAAGAAGCTTAACTCCTTACCATCCTACAACGAATTTCCATTAACTAGCTAGCTAGCTAGCTAGATGTCAGTGTTCATGCTAATTATTAAGAGTGGAAATATATATACCAAGTTAAATTTGCTAGAAACCCTAATTGCTTCCTTAAAGTGGAAGGAATGCCTATATATATACATGACCCACCTAAATATTAAGTGTTGTATATCCTTTTAACATTCTTTTTTCTTTCTCCCATAAATGATCATACAATTTATCCTATCTACTTTATTGATTGCAAAAGAGTTAGCAGTTACTAAAAAATGTTGTGGATATACTGTGAAGTTGATTTTAATCTTAGAAAACATAGAAATGAAAGCTTAATGGATCATTACTGAAAATTAACTCGTTCTAGATTGGAAGTATCCGGTTTCAAATATCTCTAGGAAATTATATATATGGGGCTAGCTTAATTTAATAATAAGGTTTTTAATTAGTGATCAGCTTGAATATGCCCCTTCCCTTTCAAGGACTAGATACTGCCTGTATAATTGAATAAGCTATGTATTGTTCGTATATGCTTAGATTCGTGTGTGTGTGTGTGTGTGTGTGTATGTGGAGTTATTTCACTTAGAGAGATGGGGCAAAGTTGTTATTTTCTTATCTAAAATGATTGCTAGGACAAGTAATTGCCCTAAGATCCCAGTGTTCCACCGTCTATCTATAGTTCACAGTGCTTATGCATAAACCTTATGGAATCTTACTATGATTTATGAGCCAGTTCTCTTGAAGCTCTCTGGTCATCATATGATTAATTTAATTCCAAGTCTTTTGCTCTCTGGATTGGTAAATGTCTTGCTATGTTTCAACTACTCTTTTTTCTTTGTTAAGGTGACTTTGTTGTGTTTCCATCCTCTTGTTGGTTTGTGTAAACTTTTTTTAAATTATTATTAAAAATTCTGATCTTATTTAGCAAGAAAGGGGAATATACTTACTACTTTGAACATCTTTGTCATGGTTGTTATCAGATTAAACAATGTGTATACATTTTAATGGTTATGATCCACTTGAAGCTGGTTCTTTTCTATCTAGTACATTGATGATATGCGAGATAATTCTGAATTTCTATTTGCAAAAATTGTGTTTATTCAAGGAAATCTAGATATAAATTTCAATATAGTTTGCTTTATTATGATGCATTTATATATTGGATGCATGTGTAAGTGATAAATATATATCTAGCGATGAAAAAAATACAAAAAATAAGGTTTTTTTTATATATATAATAAGGATCTATAATCTATCAATTTAAGTTTTTAAATTGAAAATAATGTTCATCACTGTATGGAAATCCTTATGTGAACAAGTTGAATAAAAATATAAAAATCCATGCTTCTCCTCAAATACTTAGAACTCTTTAACAAACTAATATCAAAGTCGATGGTTCAACTTAGGACAAGTGGCAATTATAGTTAGGTTTCCATGTCTTTATTTGCTTCCTCCATAGTTGAGCTAAACTCCAAGATCTACATATCACACTTGAATTGCTAAATACTTTTGCTAAAAGGAGAGATTTATTAGGTAATATATACAAGTGATAAATATCTTCTATTAAAAACCAAAAAAAAAAGGTATTTATACATAAAATAAACATATATACAAGCCATTAATTTATGTTTTTTTTAAGTTAGAAGTAATATGCATCATTGTTTGGAAATCATCACACATGCAGGCTCAATATAAACATAAAGACTCAGTGTATCTCCTCAAATATATAGAAAGCTTCCTAACACACACACTCATTTTTTTAATTTCTTAGCAGGGAAAAAAGATAAGATAATTGGCGTGACCCCCCCACCCCACACACACACACACACATTTTACTATATTTTAAAAAGCATGAAAAAACAATGTACATTTATTGTGAACATAGATTTATTATATTATAGACCACACTATAAACATAAAGTATATGCACTGTGAACCACACTGTAGCATCATGGGGGCGCTGTCTTTTCTGTTTTATGTATCAAAAGTTGTTGGGTCTGGTTGAGCAACCAAACCCAAAAAAATGCTTCCAACAGGTGCTGAGTCTGTCTTGGCAACCACACCCAACGCTATTTGTTGCGGCTTTCAGCTAGACCTAGTTATCTTCAAAAAAATTTTTATCTCTTTAGATTATTTTTTACACCGCAAAGAGAAAATAAATTGATGAGACTTTTTTATATTATACAAAATTTGGGTGATGAAATTTTTTTTTCATTTGAGATTGGGTTGGTTGAATTTTTTTCTTCTTAGTGTTGGGCCCTATTGCCAAGCAGGACCCGATGCGTTGGGTTGCTGTCAAATCCAAAACACTTAATATATTATCTATACTCTTCATATTTTTTTTATATTTTTTAAAAAAAATATTATTGACATGTTGTGGAGCGCGGGCCAATATGTTAGTGTGTGTGTGTGTGCACGCACTAGCAAGGTCGAAAAGGGTAGTGTAATTATTAGAAAATAATATAAATAATGTCTTGAGATCTCATTTAACAGCTTAAACTATTGAGTTGAGATGATTTTTTGACATGTTATCAAAGCATTGATAAACAAGCGATCATAGTTCAAATCTCATCATCCCTATTTATTTGATAAAAATTAAACATATAGTAGTATGAGTCTATATAAATTTCTCATACTACATTTTTTGTTTTCTTAGAATGTACTCAAGACTATATATTAATTATTACATAACGTCCTTTCTAACTTTGTAGCAACTAAAATTTTGTTTGCAATTGGTTTTTGTTTCACACATGCATGGTTGTGTGTGAGTTTCATTCTTCCCGATGAAGATGAAGTTCCTTTATGAGTAATTAAATCACAAAATCTCAATATAAATACATAACACAGAAGTCACCAAATTACACCCAGATGATGAGGTTTAGAAGCCATATATATGTGTGTGTCTTTTTGGTTTGTACCTATACCAAATTAATTTTGGAAGTATGTTCTCATGTGATATTTAAATAATGAAATAAAAAAAAAAAAACCACGGGCATGCGTGATATAAGATCATGATAGGAACTGATCATTTCTGTCTTTTGCTAGAGTAAGTAATCAGTCTCAAATTAACATACCCATGCATCTTATCCACAGCTGGAATAGAATTGCTAAAAATATATATAGTAGCATTTTCTCCAACGAGGGTTTTTTATGATTAAATTGTTGAAAAAAAATGACTTTATAAAATATAGTTATTGGACATATAGATAGGATTTAATTAAATGAATCCAGTATTATTTGACTTTGAAAAAATAATTAAACATTCTTTGAATTAATTCTACACAAACGACCTCCACTCAAAAGAATTCCTTAATTTTGGACAAGTACTTGCTTGCCAATTCAATTATTCTTTTATATTATGTTTCTTTCTATTTTTTCTTCTCTTATTTGTAACATAATTATTTTATTTAATTTCTTGTAAATACCCATTCAACTTTTCAAGGGATTATCTTCTAAACGAGTATATATCTTTTAATTAATACACTTCATTATTATTAAGATTTAAGTTTCATTTTCTTTAATTTCTCCTTTCAACCTTAGTACATTAAGGACATGTAATTTTCCCAGTTTAATTTAGAATGCAATATAAATTCAGTTTGGGAGCGCCAATGCATGCTTTAAACCTTGTTATTTATTCATATTGGAATTGAAGAATTGGGACTTTGTTATATATATAACATGATAAATTCAAGTGGCAACGCGCGGCGAGACTCAGTGCGAAAAAAGCCAAATGGGAAGCAAAAGAAAGAAGAACGCAGATCCATATATAATTAATTTAATCAAGCTAATAAACATGCAATATTAGACTTGGTCTTTAACTAGCTGCGTGCTTGCTTAGAAAATGGACTATTAGACTTATAGTTAATTTGGCTCAATAACTGAGTTATGGGTTAACTTAAGTTATGTTTTTTTTATTAAAAAAATCTCCAAAACAATGTTATTTTAGTAATAAAAAAATATTTTGTACCAAGTTTTAAATCAACAAATTATCAAGGTAAACGTATGCCCGGAATGTTCCCCCTAAATGGAGCAAAAATTACTGTCACCAAGAAATCTAGGTAAAATCGTTGCATTTTTTCCTAAGGGGTCAGTCCAAAATTATTCGAAATTGTATATTTAGAGGTCTATAAGAAAACAGATGTATAACATATATTTATATATATATAAAAAAAACGGAAAATATTTCATCAGAACGCACCAGTGGTCTAGTGGTAGAATAGTACCCTGCCACGGTACAGACCCGGGTTCGATTCCCGGCTGGTGCATTGTAATTTTGAGCTTTTCCCATTGTATTTTTATGACTTCATCCCCGTAGCCATGCCTTAGCTGATTTTTTATGACATTGAATTAAATAAATGACGGGTCGTTTTTTTATTTTTCAACCACTGAAGGCGTAAGATGATGGTGATGTATGATGATGAAGACTGGAGTACCAATTGAATATCTATAAACGAGGCGGTAATCGTTGCGGAGTAGTTGGGAGTTATTGCTTGAAATACGTCCACCTGGTTTTACAACACAAGGAAAGACAAAATCTTATCGTTTGTTTTACCTCCAGCACTCATATCTTGTTGATTATGACATTGTGATGAATTTCCACAGAAACGCCGTGGGACAACGACCAGGCTCCAAATTACACACCTCACAATTCCAACTAACATTTTAATTGCTCTTTGGAGGGATGCAGCTGCTCGTGAGTCATGATTTTGCCGGCTTCAACGAAAGCTTCTGGTTGGCCTAAACAATGCCCAGGCTAAAAGGGCGAAAGCAGGGTATGGGAGTTCAGAAAAGGTAGCAATCAGGTGGAAAACCTGCTTTAAGCAAAGCCAAGACCGATAATTTCTTCATATTTGTGTTTGCGTTTCAAAAATTGTTCCAAACGAGCTCGAAGCTCGAAGCTTTGGATGAACTTTGCGGCCTGGTACTTGCCTCAAAAGATTATGCAACTGGCTGAGGCAATGCAACGGAAAACAAAAACAAGGGGTGCGAGGACTTTACATCCATTCCATGCATTTCAACACACTTTTACGAGATGGAACAATCTTTACACAAAGCATGCCCGGGAGAGTATATCACAAACATGTAAAATGGGGTGTTCCCAGTTCTAACACAAGGCCAGCGGCTGTATCAAATCCATCGTAGCAATATTACCTGGTGAGATAGTATATAATTAGGAATATGACCACAAATGACGCCACGAGTGTAAGCATTCTACGGCTTGATTTGGTTTCAAATACCTGAGTAAAACAGACTGACCATCAGTCACGCGGCCATTAAATGAATTTGGCAAGAAAACATGTGTAAGAAAGAAACACAAAAGAGTTGAATCTGCAATTACTATGAGAAGCAAAAGAAGGAAATCAAGTAATCTACATACCATCTTAAAGCGATCCATGGTTCCTGACAGCACTCCCCTGGAAGAATCCATATCATTGCCCTAAATGCGAACAATAACAGATTATTTTAACAGCGAAAACAAAACAAGAAAAGTAAGCTCATGGCTGCAGCATCCATACCATTCTGTCTAGCATAAGATTATGGCTGTCCACCTCTTCATTTATATCTCCTGACAGCTGCATGACTAACTTACATTAACATATGTTGGGATATTTTACTAAAGCAAGAAGTGTAATTCATGTGCAAATGAATTTATATGAATTCTACCAGCAGGACACTATTTCCAGCTTTAATTTTAATTCCGGATACTAGGTAAGCTTTCAACGGCTAGCAATTTGAAATTTGGATAAAAAGCTCATCATATAGGTATGGCATGCTAACATGAAATTTAGAGATCATAAACTCTTCTTCCTTAAACACAGGATGATTTCCAAGAAAGGCTAGCTACTGAATTCAGATTGTTGAGAAACCTGAGAAATAAAGAATTTAGGAATATTATGAGAAGCTTTGCAGCTACAACAACTGGTAAGGCAAACCTTTCACTTATTTTCCCTCTCATGTTTGTAGGTCTCAACAATGAAATGGCAGCATAAAGTAGCCTACTAACAACACTACAATACTCTCATCATTTGCATTCAGATTGCTGAAATCCAGAAAAACAAGAATTTAGGAATATTCAAAGAAGCCTTGCAACCACAAAGACTAATGTTTTCAGGTCTCAACATCCAGAAAGCAGCATAAACTAGCCAGATAACGATACTACTATGCCCTTATCAATTGATTGATAGCCTACTTTGCTAGCTGGGAAACTCACTCTCTTCAGCAGACTGACTCTATCCTCCAACCCTTCCAAAGCTCTTTCATTATCTTGCTCATCAATCTCGTGGGAGGAGTACAAGGACGAAGCTCTGATGCCACCCTCCTCGATGCCATCAAAAAGAGCAGCCCTATTGTTACGAACATCCCTGTGCAGAAAAGGATTCTAGTAAGATGCCAAAAATCAAGTTGATGCCGCAAAGGCACACACAGTATTAGGAGTAATATTAGGAGTAACTCAAGTAAAACTAGGAGGGTAGTTGATAGGTCAAGTTAAGTTTCAGTCTCCATATTCAATTTTCCAAGAAATTGTATCATGCTTAACTAGTAACAAGTGTCTTCGCTTATACCAGAACCACCAGAAATGCATAGCTTTTTCATGATTGACGAGGATATTAGAACAATGACTTCTGTCACAATGCAAAATCAAAAGGAGAACTTATGGTAAGCAAAAGGGTGGAACAAAATATTAACAAATACATTTTCAGTGTATATCTTATCATGTTTTCATGTGTGTTGGATAGGGGGGCACACAATGTAAAGCGTGTTACAGAATGATTTTATATCAGCACACTCACTTTATAGAAATTCATGTTGTGGAGAACCATCTCACACCAAGACATATTCTCCATGGCATAAGTTTCATCAGAGTTCAATCCAGGAAGGCTTTCATCACTACCACAAACAAAGTCGATGCATTATCTAGAACCAAACTTTTTAATGCACTCACTTTATAGAAATTCATGTTGTGGAAAACCATCTCACACCAAGACATATTCTCCATGGCATAAGTTTCATCAGAGTTCAATCCAGGAAGGCTTTCATCACTACCACGAACAAAGTCGATGCATTATCTAGAACCAAACATTTTAATGTATTAGACAACACTGGAGAGCTTTTTGTAACAGCACGCCTAGTGGCATTAGGTAAGGGAAGGAATAAATTAGTTTTGTAAAGCAAACCTGAAAGAACAAAAGTGGACAGTTTCTTGCTACCAATGATGAGGGTAACCTTAGAGAGACAGAGAGTGGTAAAATTTATGATCCCAAGTGACCAGAGTTAGTGATAGCATACCATATTTAAAGGACTTTCTATCCTAGGCCAAAACTCTTAAACAAATGAAGCATCTATGTTACATTCTAGCTATCAGACAATAAGAAACCAGAAAAAAAACCTAAAAAACCAGTTACATCTTCAAGAATTTATCAGACAAAGTTTTACAGTTGATGCCAGCATCACGTAAATAAAATGACTCCTGGAAAATTGCCACTGGCCTCGTGCTAGATCAGATACTATGGTGCTTATTCAAAGTGATGTTTGAGTTGTAATTTTTCCTTATTCTAACAATCAGAAGAGTGTCTTATGGCAGCTAAGCTCTTCCAGTGATTTTACTGGGAAAATCTTTACGGGATCACATCAAGGAGATGCAAGTTAGAGTAGAGTGGTATAAGTTAGTATGGGGTTGTTTGCACATACCAATGCATAGATGCATCGCATGTTTAACCATTCAGAACAGACTCGCCACCAAAACTAGACAGATTAGAGCAGGAAGGACTGATATAAATAAATGTCTGTGATATGTGTCATCGAAGTCCAGGAGACAGAGATCACTTGTTTTCCTCATTACAGACTTGCTGCTGGTACAAGAATTAAATATGACTCGGCACAATGTATGAGCCACTTTGACAAGCTCAAGAAGGAAAAGGTTCGTTTAATTTGAAAAAAACATGAGTCGCTACTCCGCAAACAAAACCCTAGAGCCTCCCTTGATCACTCATCCATACCGTTCAATTGCATCAATTTGAGAGGAAAAGGGGCGGGGAGGATAGAGTAGAAATAGCTAACCAACTAACCTCCGCGAATTCATGGCTGGAAGATCACAGAACGTGTACCTTCTCTTGTAGCAACAATCTTACTCAGCTTTTGAAAATGCTGCAGCCAAAGAAAAAATATTAGATCTAACTGTGATGGTTACAGATTATAAGTTAGAGTTGCTGTTGAGATTCATAGAGTAAGAAGAGATTGATGATCAATGAAAGCGAGAGAGAATCAAGATCTTATAATGAAGGAATAGCACAGAAAGTAAGAGATGGTGAAGAGGGAGAGGAGTGAGGACTCCACGAAACGTTACCTTTTGGAGGGAAACAGGAATTTACGCTGCGGCAGGTAGTGGATGGGGAAGAAAGAGAGGGGCAGTATTTTACTATTTTGGGATTTATATATTTATAGGGCAAATAAAGGATTGAATGGTCAAAACGGTGAAAATTTGTGGGAGGGGTCCCGCAGGTTTGCCTACGAGGGTAAAAAATGTGCACGTGGGAGGGTAAAGACCGTGTGTAATAAAAAAAAAATCAAGAGTTAATTGTGTTAAATGTATCACTGCTATTATTAGAGTTTATTTAGTTGGACCCCTCTATTACTAATTTGATTATTTGGATCCCTCCAATACTTAGTTCTTATGTGTTGAAGACTCTTAACCTATAAAACCGGTATAAAAAAAAATCTGCTGTCACGTAGTTGCATGACATCGTGTGTTGTTATGACTGGGAATAACAGGTTATTTGAAGGAAAAAAAATCTAGATTATTTATATATAAAAAAATTAAAAAAAAAATGAAATTTATAAATACCCCAGTTCATAACGAATTCACTCGGACACGGCAGTAAAATTGGAAATTTGAATTTTCGAGAAGAGATCCCCTCCAAAATTCAAATTTCCGATTTTATATCATTTAGAAAAAAAAAAAAAAAAACTAGAAATTTTCCCCAGCAATGCTTATATTGTATCTGATTCAAGCGTAGTTCATTAACTTATCCATGTGTATGGCCGATTTAATATTTAGATTATAAATTAAATGAGTTAATATAAATTTAAAAAAATTGAGTGAAATAAAAAATACTAGTGGCACTTTTACAATTTTTTTTTTTGTTTTGGTCTACGGTGAAACCAAAGTTCTTTTAAGGCCCATTTATTTCACGTAAAATATTTTATTGAAAATATTTTTCAAATTTTTGCATATCTATTTTCTAAAAAATGTTTTCTTATATTTATTTTTTATAAAATATTTTAATGAAAAATAAGTTAATATAAAATATTTTACAGATGAACCTTCAAATTTAATTTATTTACTAGAAAATGTTTTCAACTCATAAAATTTTATTATAAATAGTAATTCACTCATAATATTATCTAATTATTTTAATTGTCATCATTATTATTTTTTCATCATCATCGCTATATTATTATTATCCCTCATCTTTATTATTATTATTATTATCGTTTCTTCCACCACTATAATCCTCATTTTTTTTTTATTATTTTTTATATTATTATCATTATCCTTATTATTATCATTATAATTATTTCTTTCATAATTATTATCATTATCTTATCACAAAGATGATAACTTAATAATTATATGAATATTCAAACCAAACATTAAAAAATATATTATATATATAAAATACTTTACATGTTTTTCACTCAAAAACACTCAAATTCTTTAAATTTATTAATAATTTAATACAAAGGTGAGGGAAAAAACCAGTGCATCGTACTCTTTACAAGTAGCTTGCAAAAGCGGCAGCAGCAGATTCTTACAACTCTGTGGGTGTCGTGGTTGTGCCACTGCAACAAAAACAACTCCAGAGCAGCCTTGCCTTTTTAGCACCACCACAACCACTGCAATCTCATGGGTTCCCTGGACACAACCACCCCAACAGGATCCCGGTCCAACATGGAGCAATTTCTTTGTGAACGGTTGGTCGACCAGACCCAGCCTATCCACGAACGCTTTAGAGCTCTCTTCTCTCTCCGTAACCTCAAAGGCCCTGGACCCCGCAACGCCCTCATTCACGGTTCCTCTCTCTTTCTCTTGTTTGTCATTAACTTTACATTTTTTTCGGTTTCTTAGCCAGAGAAAGGTGTCCTATGAATCGCTTGATGGATTGGGCTTTCTGAATCAAATTTTAATTCTTTTTTTTTTTTTTTGCTGACTTATCTTAGAAAAGAAATTATGATTACGGAATTTGAGTTTTTGGAGCATGTATTGTTCAGCAATCGCTCGTCGAAAGAAAGTAACTGTCTTTGATTTTTTTTTTTTTTAAGTTGAATTTCTTCTCTATGGATAAGTTGGTTAGATACATTATGGGCAAGAAGAGTTTGATAGCTTTTACTTGCTAATATGCTTAAAAATCTTTGGAGAATATAATTTTTTATTTTAATTTAAATTTGTAAATTAAGCAGTTGTTTTTCTATCTAAATGAAGTTTATTTTGTTTTGGAGAATAAAAGTTCTGATTTTTAAGTTAAAATTGTAAATTAAGTAATTGTTTTCTTTCACTATTTTTTTCCTCCTAACCTCTTCAGCAACAAGGGATTCTTCAAATTTGCTGGCCCACGAGGCTGCCTTTGCGTTGGGTCAAATGCAAGATGCTGAAGCTATCCCTGCTCTGGAAGCAGCTCTAAATGATCTTTCTTTGCATCCTATTGTCCGCCATGAGGTGCGTTCACATCAAGTTATAGAATTTTTTTTCTTGGTAATATTGTTGACGTTACTAATTATTTCCATATTGTTTATGCTGTTATATTTAAGGCTGCTGAAGCTCTTGGTGCAATTGGCTTAGACAGTAATGTTCCTTTTTTGAAGAATAGTTTGACTAATGATCCGGCTCAGGAGGTTAGAGAAACTTGTGAACTGGCTCTCAAGCGAATTGAGGAAATGAATTCTACAAGCAATGTTGATGGATCATCAGTAACAGAAAAATCACCTTTTATGTCTGTTGACCCAGCTGCACCAGCTTCGTTTTGCTCTTCTGTTGATGAGCTGAGGTATTTTGTTTATGGACTTGATATTTTTTTCCCCTTACGTACTAGGTTTTGTTAGGTTGTTGACTGAACTCAATTAACTTTTAAGGGGAGTTCTTCTGGATGAAAAAAGAAGCATGTATGAGCGCTACGGTGCTCTTTTTGCACTTCGGAATCACGGTGGGGATGAAGCTGTTTCTGCTATAGTTGATTCTTTGGCTGCAAGTAGTGCATTGCTCAAGCATGAGGTTTGTTGAGCTTCCTTAAACCTAGTTATGTTTATGCTAATTGTGGTTTGTCCTACTTTGTCTTTTCAAGTGGATAGTGTACATAATCATGTAGATATTCTAGTGGAAATTTCAGCTTGTCTGATATTTGGTGGGTGTTCTGCGTTGGTAAGTAGAGATAGCGTCTAGTGAAAAGCACCTCAGTTCTTCCTTTCTGAGTTTATTTGGAACTACAATGTCTCTTTAGCTTCAATTTGATTTTTTTATTGCAAAACACCGGTTCATGTTTTCTGAATACCTTTTCTGTAATTTTTCAGGTTGCTTATGTTTTGGGCCAATTGCAAAACAAAGTTGCTTCCGCTGCACTTTGTAGAATACTTAGAGATGCAAATGAACATCCAATGGTCAGACATGAGGCTGCCGAAGCTCTTGGTTCCATTGCAGGTACATCATCTGATCTTCTCTTTGTTGTCTTCCTGTGATTTTTCTTATTATGATCACGATCCTAATCCACCAAAAAAGGATGAAAAATTCTTCTAGTTGAAATCTCTGAAATGGTTGTAGATGGTATAAAAAAAAGCATGGAATAACGTTTTTGTTGGATAAGTTAATGATGCTCTGATATAACATCCTTGTAGTGATCAACATCTACGTATTGCTTGAGGTTTGAAGAGAGATGGGAGAATCTTGTGATGCTTCTCACAAAAGCAACCCCTTGCAATTACATGCGGGTGATGATTGCTGCTCATTTTACATAAACATGAAATTGCACACAACATAGATTTTTTACTATAAAAGAGAAGGAAAAAAAGCCACCTGTGTTCTTATTTGTGAAATATGTGAAGATTCTGTGTTTCTCTTGCTAATTCCCTTTCTTAACTGTCCTGGTCTGGGCGGTGTTTCCTGTAGCAGTTAAATCCGGTCCTTTTTCCGTCTCAATGTACTGTGCAATCATCATCGCACCTCGTTTTCCTGCATGTTTGCGTGCCAAATGACCTTTGAACCTTGACTAGTAGACTATATTCAGTCTGGCTACTCTAATAGGTATTGTTTTTTTCTCTCATAGATGAGCAAAGTGTTGCACTTCTTGAGGAATTTTCTAAGGATCATGAGCCTCTGGTTGCACAAAGCTGTGAAGTTGCTCTGAGCATGCTAGAATTTGAAAGATCAGGAAAATCATTTGAGGTATGCATTTGAACATTAAACATTAGAAATACATTACATTTACTGTTAACATATTTTCAGGAGAAGTGATTGTTACTCTCATCTTTGCAGTACCTCTTCATGCAAGACCCTCTCGTGCAAGCTTAAATTAACTGCACCTCTTCATGCAAACTCCACCACTTATACACGGTACAAGTTTTGTTTTTTATCTAGTCAATGGATTCCGTCTGCGAGGCAGTCGTTTTGGGATCATAAGTTGGGAAGAGTGTCATGGATCATACAGAGACTCGTCCTCTTCAGGGTCATGGCCTTGCTGATTTATTTATATAGGGATTATATAATACATTGATGCGTGGGAATATGATTTTGTTCAAGTTTGTAACAAATAAAGATTGCTTATTTTAGTCCTTCTATGTACAAGCAGGAGCCATCTCCATCTTGCAACCTCTTGTGCTTTCTTTTATGCATGATAATGTAAGAGAAAACACTATCTTGAGAAGGACTGTCGTGCTATAGCCATTCGATTTTAACCAGTTAATACTATTCACTTCAAGCAAAATTACCAAGTAACCAAAATTTAATTTAACCCGAAATCTTCTCATATAGGCAAGTTCAGATTTTTTTTTTCCCCGAAGAAAGCATGCTGTATTTATGATTGATGCACGCCGAATGCTGATAGCCTATAAATGTCAAAACCCACTATGATATTTGCTGCAAGTTATCACATTATCAAGTCATGGTTGGTAACTCGATGTTTTTCAAGTTACCCGAGGAAAGAATAAGAAAATCGGAGCCAAAAAAGGAACCTAGATGTGTAAAATGTGCACAACTAAACGTGAAAGAAGAGGAGCAAGAACAGCTCATTCTTGCTTTAGCTTGATCAGGAGCAAGAAAATAAGATCTCTAAGCTGTCGTTACTTGATGAAGCTAAAACAGGGTGGACTCTCTCTCTCTCTCTCCCCCCTCTCTGTTTTTTTTTCCTTTCTTTTTTGTTGTGATGTCTGTGCATACACTCGTGGATTCATAGATGCAGATCTACGTTTGAGTTTTCACAAGCACTACATTACATCTACCTAGCTACTCTTCTGCAAGGCTGATGATTGATCACTTTGTGTTAGTACAGTTTCCAAAAGGATTTCACTTTGCTGACCTTGTCAATGAGGGTTCTCAGTATTGTTAAGTGAAGTTGCCTTGGGGAGGTCCGTGAGCTGAAGAAGACAATGGTAAGTGCACGTACCATGATGGACATGTGTTTATGTAAAGCACTCGGTGCATGCTTTTCCTAGACCTTGCGCAAGTTTGAATTGGCAACTTTGTGTGCACCAGTGGACATTTCAAAGAAAGCCCATTATCTAGCTATGGACATTTTAGAATGTGTGTTGTTTTCATGGATGAAGTTAATGTTGATGTTTGAAGTTAATGTTGATGTTTTATAATATGGCTCTAGCTTCTTAGCACAATTTGGTATTGTGTTTTAAATGAGTGTTGGATAAAATTTAAATTTTTTTGTTTAAAATTAATTATATATATATATATTTTTTATTGTTTTGATGTGTTAATATTAAATTTAATTTTTTTTTTAAAAAAATATTATTTTAATATATTTTTAAATAAAAAATATTTTAAAAAATAAATCTTACAACTCTCATCTAGTGAAGTTGCCTCAAGTAGAGATACCCTCACTGGCCTCCCACTGTTGGCCCCTTGTCCAATCTGCTGCATGGTTTTTGAAATTAGCAGGCACTCGATTCTTTTTGCTCGGATCAATTTTTTTCTAACAATTTTTTTTTTTAAAATGATGGTACCTTTAATAAAGTTAGGTTACCTTGATTAATTTATGATCTAAGATAATTTTAAAAGGAAAAAAAAAGAAAAAAATAATAATAAACCCGCTACTACACTCTCAATTGAATTGGGTTTAAAAAAAACTAGCTAAGAATTTTACCTGAAAAAACTTGGTGAACCTAGATAAACTTAGATGAGACCTGACTGTATCAAACCATTTAAAATATGAAGAATTGAAGACAAAAAACCCTAATTTCTTCCATCCTTAAAGTCATATCAGTTGCAAAGAAAAGCAGGGGAATTTAAGCCACATACAAAAAAACTTTAAGGCAAGCTTGTTACTTGTTTGGCTTGCTGTAGTTCAGATTTACGAAATCAAGGTAAAATTAAGTTGTAATTGTTTTTCTTCAAGTTTTTGTTCTTTATCTGGGAAACGTATTACTAACTCGCTGGATTAAAGCCATGGCTCTATCTCCAACCTCCTCTTCCGTTATTGTCAAATAAAAGATTAAAATTCTGATTTGATATGAAATAAGAGAGGACATTTCGGGTTTTATTTACCGTTACAGAACCAAGAATTAAGACCGTGCAATTTTACTTTTTACAAGAAAAAAACATAAATCAAAGAGCAATTTGTATGAGTGAGGGGTATGGGTTGTGTCTACAACTTGCATACCTTTATTGGTCTGTAGCAGCATCAAACGCTAGCCTTCTGGTTTTTTAGGGGCATCTAACATTGGTTCCAAACAAAGAGTAATAATTACTAATAAAGTGTTGGTGTAATGGTTAAGATATTATTATATTTTTGTAAGAATAAAAACATAAGTTTAATTTTTAAGAAATGTATTTATTGAAAAGGATAACCACAAATCTCGAATGAAATTAGTTTTATTTTTTTAAAAAAAATAAGAACATTCAGATAAAAAAATAAAATAAAAAGTAATAAGTGTGCTTAGCTGCGACATAGACCCCACAACTTGCATATTTTTAGTGGGTGTTTTGAGAGTGTGGTAGCGGATTGCTTTTCAAATAGCTTTTCGTGTCGAAAAGCATGCCAATAATATTTTTTATTTTTTAAAAAATATTTTTGATATCAGCACATTAAAACGATTTAAAAAGTATAAAATTGCACTCAATTTTAAAAAATAAAATTAAAAATTTTTTAAAAAACAAGTTTGATGCAATGCCAAACAAGCATCGAGAAAGGACACGCATGAGAAAGGCCAACCTTTTCAAGTCCTTCACCACGAAGAAAACAGCAATTAAAAAGCCAACAAGATTGATTTCTTTTAGTAGTCTGTCTACATCGATATGTGTAAGCTGTGGGTTTTGTTGATTTATGTTTTTTACTTTTCCAGCACTTGGTTTTTTTTTCCAAACGGTTCCGAGTCTAACTTTTAAGCCATGGTCACATTACTGAAAAACCCTCCTGATGGAAAGCATTCAAAGCACTTCACAAAAGGAGTTGGAAAGTAATAGTTTGTTGGGGGAATCGATTTAAATCGTGGTTTTTTTTTTTTTTTTTAATTTTAAATTTTTTTTATTAAAAATTATATATTTTTTATATTGTTTTGATACCTTAATTTTAAAAATAACTTTTAAAAAATAAAAAAATTATTTTAATATATTTTAAATAAAAAAATACTTTAAACTACAAAAATTATAATAATCTCAAACAAAAATCAGATTTTTTGGAGCAATGACGCCACTGTTCCTGGCGGCAAACTTTTGGTTTCAGATATTATTGAAAGCATGTCATGCTTGTTATTTTGTTATTTTTTTAATATATATATATATATATTTACAATAACTTATTATTCAAATGAATAAATTTACACGTATTAATTATACTTTAAATTTAATTTTTAAATCAAAATATTCTCCTTTTAATAATTCAAAAATACAAGGACAAATACATAATTTATTATTTTATGTATTTTACTCAATACATGACAGATAAATATATTAAAAATAAATCTTAAATTATAATAATACATGTTTATCTGATGATATCACAGCAGATATCAGCAGTTTAAGTCTATTTATTTCTAACTTGTGAGTTTAATCGGTATAAAACTATATGATATTATCAAATCTTTCTGATTTGATAATTTAATTTATAATTTATTATTCATAAACACTGATAAAATCCTTTTATTTAATCGCACATTAGAGTGGCATAACTTTAAAGTTAAAGAGCTTTTGTTGTAGCTCATCGTATGTATTTCATGTCCCCTTCACCCATATATCTAACTATAGATTATGACTTTTTAAATGAAATAAATCCAGAAAAAAAGGGCAATCTTATGCCAAATCCATGTTTATCTCATGGTATTGTATGTAGTTGTTTTTATAAAATATTTAACTAAAATTGTGATATGTAATTTACGTTGTGGATTTTAATATAATTACATATAAAAACTTATTAAACATGGATTTTAAAAATATAAAAACCTATCGTTACTTAAACAATACTTGATTTATTTTAAGTAAAATGTATTTTTAACATCAAAATATATTAAAAATAATTTTCTATTATTACTTTAGGTTGAAAAATAAATAAAAAGATAACATAATCAGAAATATGAGAATATATTAAAAATCGTTATCAGAATAAACAAAATTATTTTCTTAAGAAAATAAAAGAAAAGAGGATTGGTAAAGTAGAGCAAAGTGAAACCCCAAAAACGCGCAAGAGAAATGCCATCATCACCATCCATCAGATTTTTCTTTCCTATTTTTTCTTCTCTACCAAACACCCAGATATATAAATACAGAGACTGACACAAACACTCACTCACTCACTCACTCTGATCGATTAATAGGAGAGCAATGGCGAACCCTCAGAAGGCATGGAAGGCGGAGTACGCCAAGTCGGCTCGTTCTTCCTGCAAGACCTGCAAAAGTATCATCGACAAAGAGATTCTCAGGCTCGGCAAAATGGTCCAGGCCAAACAATTCGACGGTTTCATGCCTGTATTCTTTCCCCCCTTTTCTTCCCTCTTTCATTATCCCACTGTTTTTTCTTTTTCTTTTTTGCATTTTGCTACGCTTTCTTTCTTCTTTCTCTCTTTTGACAAAAAAAAAAAGGGTAAAAAAAATGTCAATTTACGAGTCTCGCTTGCTTCCCCCGGCCTTCACTTCATTGTTCAGTTTTCTGCCGAGGCTTAGGTCTATACGTTGAGGCTTAGTTACCGTCGATACGCAATTCCATACCTTGGTTTACTGTATCCACTTTTTTTTTTTAATGCCTTAAAATGCATGCGATTCTCTGAACCAGGCTTCGTAATTGACCCCGGTGTCTTGTCACATTCTTGAAACTGTATCTGCTCAGGAATTATCTCCCGATTTTTATTATCTGTTCGATATACAATCTACTACAGGAAAGAATGATTGAACTTTTAGTTGTAACTTCTGTTTCTTGGTTTTCTTACTCAATCAAAGAAAGATAGACACATATTTTAGGTCTCATATAGTTGTTGATGTTTGCGATTTCTTAGATGTAAGTAAGTTTTCTCTCTCCCTGTTTTTTTTTTCTTCTTCTTCTTTCCGAGTTGACCCTTTTGAATTATATCCTTTATCTTGCCTTTTTTTTTCCGCTCCAAAATATAAACCTAAAAGAATGAAGTGTGATGTTCATCTGTTTTCTGAATAGATGTGGAACCATGCCAGTTGCATATTGAAGAAGGCAAATCAGATAAAATTGTAAGCGTTTTTGTCGCTGGTAATAATTATTTCCGAGATAATATGGATGGATGCAATGATTAAACTTCTTTATATCTTCTTTCTATTAGCATTGATGATGTTGAAGGTATAGAATCACTTCGATGGGAAGATCAGCAGAGGATTAGAAAATATGTTGAGGAAGGAGGTGGTGGTGGTAATGACGGTGGTAGTGGTAGTGGTCCTCCAAATGCAAAGGCTGCAAAGGCTATGGAATATGGTATTGAACGTTCACAAACTTCACGTGCAACTTGCAAGAGTTGCAGCGAAAAGATCATGAAAGGAGAGGTAGCTTTACATGTTTCCTGGTTTGGTAAATTATTTTCTTTTTCTGATTTTGCTTCTTTTCAGAAGAAGATTGATAAACTAATCCACATATCTATGAAAACTCCTTATACAAATAAATTCAGATATCAGTTGATATCTGGTACAGCAAAGTATGATTGGAATGAATGATTTTTTATTCTATGAACTTCAATTCTAAGGGGCTCCAGATTATTATAATGGATGTGTAGGTATTTGATTTAGGATGGTTTCAGAGCGTTCACTTACATTTTATTTTGCAGTTCCTGCATCAGTACTTGTGTTTTTTTGGCTGGCTGATCTGAATGCATTTGCCTCCTTTAGTTCTTAATAGCATGTACTGCAATACCTTTTACTTGTTTTACTAGTGGTGTTTGATTCTTTCTTATGAGGCCTCACGTTGCTTTTATTGGCTAAAAAAACAAAAAGAGAGGAAAAAAGAAAGAGTCTTGCTGGATTTCTCTCTATCTGTTGCTTTGTTCCCTGTTCCTTGTTGAGAAGAATTGGACTTATTAATTAAAATAGCTGTGTGCTTGAGAACCTTCCATCTTAATTTTTACAAAATGTTGGGCAATTTCAATTGATGTGTGGGTCTTTGGGATATTAAATATATTTTTCTTGAATACTTGGAAGTTGTACGTGACAAATTTTTGTTCTGTCATCCTTCTACCTTGGATAATGTCCAACTATAGGAGCTGGAATTAACAAATGTGTGTGTTATAAGAGCATATAAGTCGCCACCATATTAGGAAGCTGTTGCTATTAATGTGACAAATTCTTGATGTTAGAATAATATCTTATAAAACCATGAGATCTGAAAAGGTCTTGCTGTGTATTTCTTCACTTTTATTGTGTTGATTCTATCTCACATAATAAAAACTTCAATTTGGTAGACTATTTGATCTTTTGAGTCTTTTCTTTAATAACTAGATCATGCTAACATGACTATTAATTAAGTTGCTTACATTTCATCTTTAAAAATATGAAATCAATCTAGGTTCGTATTTCCTCCAAGCCTGATGGACAAGGACCTAGAGGATTGGCATGGCATCATGCCAATTGTTTCATGGATTTGAACCCATCTGTCCAGGTGGATAAGTTGTCAGGATGGGAAAGCCTTGCAGCTCCAGATCAGGCGGTGGTTCATTCTCTGGTTAAGAAGGTTCCTTCTACTGCTAAGACTGGTATAATATAGAACTAACTGTGCTATGATGTCATGACTGCTGTGTGTTTATATAGATACACATGTCACTGGATGCAGTCTCTTTCTCATTGCTGTTGTCTTCTTAGGCATTAAAAATGAGGGAAAAGAGGATGAAGAACTTCAACAATCATCTTCCAAAGCTGGAGCAAAACGTAGAAAAGATATAAGTGGTGATCAGAAGTCAAAAGTTGCCAAATCCGAAGAAGATGCATCAACTAGCAGGGCTGCATCTGCAAAGAATGATAGTGAATTGGATAGCAAACTTGAGTCCCAATCCAAGGAATTGTGGGCCCTAAAGGATGACCTTAAAAAGCATGTGACAACGGTAGAGTTGCGTGCAATGCTGGAAGCCAATAGCCAAATTTCTAATGGATCAGAACTTGATTTGCGAGACCGTTGGTAATATCTTTTAAAACAATTCGAGGCATGCATGTTATGGAATGTGTGATTTCTGCATTAGCAACCATGTACAAGTTTTGTGTTTTATCATGAATGCTAATGCACATGTTTTTCCATGTTACTAAGACTTAAAAGGGATAAACTTTTAACATTTTGAGATGATTAATACTATCCCTGGATAGGTTTTTATTGGTGTTGCTGGGGTTTGAACCTGGGGATACGTACTGCTGAAATGATTGTTAGTTCAACAGATGGTGAAAGGTCATGGACTTTTCTGTGCAAGTCCAGTTGTTAGCTTGTTGCAATACTCTAATTTCTTAATGTTTCTCCCGCTAGTAATGATCATGGAATTATCATTGCCCTGATAAATAAGCTAGGATTTAAATACACATGGAAGTGCTTGTTCTTAACATGATAACTGTGACTGTTAAACCACTTGATGGATATATTCAATAAATTTATGAGTTATTATGAGTTTGTAATTGTCATTATGACATCACTATAGACCATGGATTCCCCTTGCATGGAATTGTGATGCAATCTTTACCGCCATAATTCCTTTATAGTGCTGATGGGATGGTTTTTGGAGCACTTGGCGGCTGCCCGATGTGTTCTGGCTCTCTTCATTATTCTGGAGGTATGTATAGGTGCAGTGGGTACCTGTCAGAATGGAGCAAATGTTCATATTCAACTCGTGAACCAGCACGTCTTAAAGGAAAGTGGAAAATTCCTGAAGAAACTGATAATCAATACCTTATCAAGGTATACTATTGTGAGTTGTTTCATGCAGTTATTATGCTAATGGTAAATTGACTCACTGCTTGCTTTGCAGTGGTTTAAATCACAAAAGCGGAATAAACCAGTTAGGATACTTCCTCCACCATCATCTGACAACCTTTCTGGAAGTCAAGCTACCAGCAGCCAGTCTCAGTCTTCAAAGAGTGAAAGTCTGGGAGATTTAAAAGTTGCTGTTTCTGGGTTACCCAAGGAATCCCTGGTATGGCATGTATTCTATAGTTTGGTGAAATTATTTGTCAAATATTGTTGTAGCTGACGCACTAATTATGATCATTTTATACTTGGACAAATTCTTCAGAAAGAATGGAAGGGAAAAATCGAGGCAGCAGGTGGGCAGCTTCATGCCAAGATCAAGAAAGGTTTTGCTCCATGGTTTTGTTTTTGAATTAAATAATTATTGCTGCTATGAAGAGACTGACTCTTGCTGTTGATTTAAGACATTTCTTGTTAGTCATTCTGCTTAATGAGTTACATTGCAGATACAAACTGCTTTGTTGTGAGTGGTGTAATGTCTTCTGAAGATTCTGATATGAGGAAAGCAAGGTAAAGGTGCTTTCTATTTGCTGATCTTACTAAATGTCTTCTTTATTCATCATAAGTTGACTTGGTGTCGTTTGGCTTGACAGGAGGATGAAATTGCCAATCGTCAGGGAGGATTACCTGGTTGACTGTTTTAAAAGACAGAAGAAGCTTCCATTTAATTCTTATAAAGTTGAGGCCTCGGGTGGGGTTTCTAGTATGGTCACTGTCAAAGTGAAAGGGCGTAGTGCTGTGCATGAAGCTTCTGGTATGCAAGACACTGGACACATCCTTGAGGATGGGAAAAGCATCTATAACACAACTTTGAACATGTCTGACTTATCAACTGGTGTTAACAGGTTATCTATAATGTCTCCTGTCTTTTTGTGGTATAACCTTATTTTCAGCTGATATCTTTAGTTTTCCTTGGTTTTGAGTGATATTGCTCCATTGATTTTTTTAAAGTTTGCCCACATTTATTGCTTAATTCCTGAAGATGAACTGGCTTTGAAGGGTCAATAAGCTTTGTGTTGAAAAAGGATAGTGACTATATGGCCTGCGCTCATTTAATTGTGTCTAGTGCTAATTAGACTTTTGAAGTTTGGTATGACCAGCTAATGCAAGAATTGATTTAGATTCACTACTTTGTTTATGAGATATTTTCCTCCCTTCTAACTTTGATCTGTTTCCTGTGTAAAGCTTCTACATCCTTCAGATAATACAAGATGACAAAGGGTTAGAGTGTTACGTGTTCCGTAAATGGGGCCGAGTTGGAAATGAGAAAATTGGAGGAAATAAACTGGAAGAGATGTCAAAATCAGATGCCATCCATGAATTTAAGCGTTTATTCCTTGAGAAGACTGGTAATCCATGGGAAGCATGGGAACAGAAAAAGGATTTTCTGAAGAAACCTGGCAGATTCTTCCCATTGGATATTGTACTTGCTTATTTTGTTTTGCAATCTCTTATTCTTCTTAGTGCTCCCTGCTTAGTTGTTAGTTCTTATTGATGTCTAAATTTGTAGGATTATGGAGTAAACAGACAGGTGACAAAGAAAACTAGGAGAGATGCAGACAGCAAATTAGCTCCTCCTCTGGTGGAATTGATGAAGATGCTCTTTGATGTTGAAACATACAGGTATACACTACTTTCCTTTTCACTTTTGACTTTTTTTTCTTTGGGTAATTGTATGTGTGAAAGACCAGATCTTGTGGTTTGCAGAGCTGCTATGGTGGAGTTCGAGATTAACATGTCAGAAATGCCTCTTGGAAAACTGAGCAAAAATAATATCCAAAAGGGTAGTTACCTATTAAAAATCCTTTTCATTTGCTTTCTGATACTGAAGCAGATCTATTTCTGATACTGTAAAAAACCTTGACGTTCTGAAATTTGATTCGTATTTCTTTGTGCCAAGAGCCCTGTATTTATCAATTTTTACTTTTCCAGGTTTTGAGGCTTTGACAGAGATCCAGAATTTATTAAGTAGCAATGCACATGATCCTTCTATCAAAGAAAGCTTGATAATCGATGCGAGTAATAGATTTTTCACTGTGATCCCTTCTATCCATCCTCATGCTATCAGAGATGAAGATGATTTTAAATCAAAGGTACAGGAGGCCAAGTGTGATAACATCATTGATGTTTTTTACTCAGCTGCCTTTTTGTGCCTCTCTTATGGTGGATATTTGATTGGTTGGTTTCCCTATGGTCATAGTAATTACTAACTCATTTATCTGTGACTTGCAAATTGATGCTGTGTTGAATCTTAGTGGGGACTTCTTATATGCTGTATTAAAAAGTGTCCTGCTCAATCACAATTACTTACCCATGCACCTCTCATCTTAACCTTCTCTTTTAAGCCTCTCTGAAAGTCGAGTTATTTTCGCCCAAACTTAGAGAAAGAAGTGAAATTTTGCTGCCTCTTCTTAATGCATTGTATACAGAAGATTGAAAATAAAATTTGAAGTCACTGGAAAATTATACCTTAGGGGCTTTCCAATGACTATTGATTAACTGAAGTTTAATGGTGACTATATCTATCTCGTCTACCATGCCTGTATGAGGAATAATGCAGTTCACTATTTTGTTTCTACTGTAGGTGAAAATGTTAGATGCTCTTCAGGATATTGAGATAGCTTCAAGATTAGTTGGCTTTGATGTGGATAGCGATGATTCCCTTGATGATAAGTATAAGAAGCTCCATTGTGATATATGTCCACTTCCTCATGACAGTGAGGACTATCAGTTGATTAAGAAGTATCTCCTAACAACTCATGCACCAACTCATACGGTGGGTTAACCTCCTTTAATGTTCAAGCCCTCAGCACTGGCTCTGCTGGTGATGAGTTATTGTTCCTTATTTTTTTCTTTCTTCCCCGCCATCCTAACAAAGTAATCACTGGTGTTTAATGTTGTTATCAGGATTGGAGTCTTGAACTGGAAGAAGTATTTTTGCTGGAGAGAAGAGGAGAATTTGATAGATTTGCCCCTTATAGAGAAACGCTTAAGAACAGAATGCTGCTATGGCATGGTGAGTATCTCTTAATCAATTATATCTACATACAAACTGCTTTCGATCAAGGTTCATGGAAACCTGGAGATTCAGCAGTAATGCAGCATGATTACAGAATCAGATATGTAAGTGAAACCAAAAAGCTGCTCCTCTACAGGTTCTCGGTTGACGAACTTTGTGGGAATACTTAGCCAAGGACTTAGAATAGCTCCTCCTGAAGCACCAACAACTGGCTATATGGTTCTCTTTCTCTCTCTTTGTTTTTCATTGTGTGCATATATGTGAACACTTATACATATTTGGGTTCATAGGCCTTGGATTATCATTTGTGATTTTCACATGCATGCCTATCGTATCTTCCTCCCTTCTACAAGGCTGATGATTGAACACTTTGCATTACAGTTTGGTAAAGGGGTTTACTTTGCTGACCTGGTCAGTAAGAGTGCTCAGTATTGCTTTACCGATAAGAAAAATCCAGTGGGACTAATGCTTCTCAGTGAAGTTGCCCTAGGGGAGGTCTATGAGCTGAAGAAGGCAACGGTGAGTTCACATCCCATGATGTATATATGGTTTGTTAGTGTGTGTATCTGTGCATGTCCACATGTTTGGTTTGAGTTGGTAACTAACATTGTGCATGTACCCATTCAACATGCTAAAAAACAAGGCCATTATCCTGTTGTGGGCATGAATGTGGGGTTCTAGAGATACTTGGCCGTAACTTTTGTTGCATGAAGTTCTTACTCAAAACATACTAACTTGTGCCTGCAAGTTTGGCACAATTTCCCTCATTCCACTTGCTGTAAGATTTCTGATTTAGTTTGCATAATGACAGCTTTTCCTCACTGGATTTTCTGTAGTAGTGAAACTTGCTTTAGTCACCCAATATTCAAACAGTCTTCTGTTTGAATTTGTTTTTCCTTCTTTTCTGAATAAGAACCACAAGTTTATTTATCACAGTATATGGAAAAACCACCGGAGGGAAAGCATTCTACAAAAGGGCTTGGCAAGAAGGTACCTGAGGAGTCAGGATATGAGAAGTGGAGGAATGATGTCATTGTACCTTGTGGCAAACCAGTGTCTTCAAAAGTCAAGGCCTCTGAGCTGATGTACAACGAGTACATTGTTTACAATACAGCTCAAGTAAGTTCTATCTGCCTGGCAAAGTAGAAATTTTTAAAAACCTGCTGATGCATTGCTGTTACCATTTCAAATTTAAATTCAATTTTCAATACATAATTAATTAAATGATATATCTCATTAGTAGAGTTTTTTGGTGGAAGTTTGGTATGGATTAAAATTCTAAGATTTGATCCACTTTCGGAATGATCAAAATGATCGAATCAAAGTCTTTTGCTGCTGTATCAGAGTGGTTATCTGGGTTCTGCCAAGTAATTGAAATAATTAATGCTCAAGGCAGAATTCTTATGATGAATTATCTCGTACGATTACTTGATGATTTTCATATGATTATACTTTTCGATGCCCATATATGGAGCAGTCCTTAAAATAGTGGTTTTCTTGGACAGGTTAAAATGCAGTTCTTGTTGAAGGTGAGGTTTCATCACAAGAGAAGATGAGAACGTTGTCTTGCCTTTCAAGGATGTAATCACCACACTCCCTATGAAATGCATTTTGGATACCGTAGAAGGGTTCTGTGATGAGATCTCATTTTGGGGCTTGCTGGAGATCTATCAACCTTGGCATTTTGCATGTGTAAATGGTGTTCCCTAGCGTGGATTATGAAAACATGTCTGAATGTTTAATTATAATAACACTTTTGTACAGATTATGGGAATTGGTATTATGTATCCAATGCTTTGTGGGCTGCCCTCTTTTGCTATTCATGGGTTTTCCCCTCATTGTATGAAGGGTTTTGGGGGTGCCATGCTGGGATGCAAGCATCCGAGCACCTGGGCCAAAACTATAGGTATTCATGTTTAAAATTTAGCACTGCGATTGCACTCTTAGATAGCAAAAACTTTAGAAGTAGGACTGGGGCCGTCTCAACCATCTATGTCCGAGTCTTAGCACTTAAGGTGCATGTGATTTGTGGTCCGTTGCTGCGATTGTGATCGGTTTTGGCTTCTCTATAAGGCATCTACCAAGTGATTGGATGAAGGAAAAAGCTTTAATGCAAACGTAGAGTCGACTGTTCACATGAGCATGGAGGAGAAGCAGAACTATAAATTTGGAAGCTTGCACTTTAATGTGATGTCAGCCACATTTATGTAGCAGAGGAGGTAGTTGATAGATATCCCAATCTATTCTGTTAACATAGAAGAAAAGGTGGGGCTGTATGTTTAGTGTTTACATATCAAAAGGGTATGTAAATATGAACATGCATGCACGATTGAGGGAGGGAGATTTAGCTGTTGGAATGGAGGGCGGTGTGTTGGTTAAGCCTTCAAAGCTTGCATGTGTGCTATGTGCAAGGATAATGTTACAAAGGGATTCCAAAATCAATGATGATTATGTCATGGTTGATAGACCAGAAGCTGGAAAGATTTGTCATGCCAATCCCCAAACTGCCTGAAACGGGTTGGCGAGGGAAAATGTGATGCAATAATCATTTAGGAGGCGGTTTACTGATAAGAGTTTGGGATTAAAAGGTTTGCTTCCTCTGTGTTTTTAAATTCAAGACCCATGATTGCTTATATGATGGTCATTGGAAGCTTATATGATCGTTAACTTCAAGATTCCTGTGAGATTAATTGAAGTGCATACACAAATTGACCTGAACTCCTATGTTGAATAATAATTTTTTTTTAAAAAAGATGTGATGCAGTGGTAAAGCTGAGGTAAGAGACATGATATGTGCTTGCACTTTTCTATTCAAAGTGCCATTTTCCTATGCCAGGGTGACGAATCCTTCGTGCCTTTTAAGCTGTCCCATTGCCGCACTATTTTATTTATGTTGTTTTAGAGGAGGGACGTGGCTGGCTGGTCCTAGCACCATTTCCATGACCTTCCCCATCTCCCCACTGCTGGTTCGTTGTTCTGAGGATGTGTTACCTTCATGCGTTGAAGGTCCTTCACATATGCTGATGCAAGGGGCAGTAATGCTTCGCATATTCTCTCCACAACAAACTTACGTCTTGTTCAACACCTTGAGCTGTGAATCATTGTAAAAAACATGCTTCACTTTAATTATGTATGAGAGTGATCGCCATGTTAACATGACCAGAGCCATGGAAATGGTAAGACAAGTCTCCAAATATCACCAAGAAAATGCATTAAATAAACTCAAAATCATGAACAGATACTTTTTAAGGAGCTCGATTAAAGTCCCCCCACTCTGTATCTTTTTTCCTTTTCCTTCTTGAGAGCGAGACAATCCATTTCTTGGATATTTGGACTCGCAAGCAATTGTGACTCAACATCGATCATGGACCACCGTGGTACTGAGGCCTAGCCACCCATAAGAGGTTGGTATGCTCTCTTAATTTTATAATTTTACAAGTTTGAATTTTAAAATTAACATTTAAAGAAATTAAAATTTTTAAACATATTAGTTCGATATAAAAAAAAATGTACTAAAATTGTTCAGAAATAAAATTTAAGTTTAATTGATAAAAAAACTATTCTGAAAATATTATTTTTGTTGATAAAAGAATATCAGACAAGCCAGACATTGTTTTCAAATCCCCAATCTAAGCTATATTTATTTTCCTTCTTGTTTTTTCTAAAAAAAATCATAATTCAAGCCATAACTTTCTTGAACCAAGATAAGAAGCCTCGTTTATTTTTGCATTTTAAAAATGTTTTTAAAAAATTTTATTTTTTTTATTTTATTTTTGCTTTAAATTAATATATTTTTTAATATTTTTAAATCATTTTAATATTATAATATCTAAAATAATTTTTTAAAAATAAAAAATATTTTTTAATATATATATATATTGCCACATGTTCTGTCTCTTGTAATAAAATCGAAGCCTATGCACGAGGGCAAGGCTCCCCACTTCGGTTAGCTTTTCTAGAACTGAACACACTTTAGGCAGGCGAGCACTAATCCCATGACATGATCGACATGAGAGCTCAGGTTTCCAAAGGCTCAAAAAGTCAGCTTCGCTTCTCTACGCCACCAAGGGGTTATAGATAAATCCTTAATCTGTAAGTAAATTAAACTTAAATATCCACTTGCTTATATTTAACTCTTAAAATAACTATTTTTAAGACAATGAACTGACAGTTAAAAAATAATAATGTCTCCACTGTTTGATTCCCCAAGTAAAATTCCTGATTTACTTGTAGTTAATTTATATTTTTAAAAAACACCAGACTGATTTGAGGATGCATATTTAAGATTGTTTAGAATAAAAATTTAGTTATTAAAATTTAGAGTAACTTATCATGGAATTAAAATAATTTTAAGATTTAGAAACTCATACAAGTAATCATGAATTTGTCCCTTCAACACACATTAGTCTTTAACTAATCACTCACGATGTCTTAAATTATTAGATTAGTTGTCGGTGAACAATCACCGGAAGGTGGAGGTTTCACACCACAGCCACAAAGCGACAAAAACATCAGTTCCCAGGTGCGGCGTTCGGCGGAAAAATAAAAACTTAGCAATCAAACGTCCCAAAAATCAAACTTGAAAAGTAGCAGTAAGAAATTTCAAAAGCAAACTATATATTAAATATATTAATTAATCAAATCATAAGACAGTATTAGAGTATAAATCATGTTAATTGAGTTGGTCTTTGTTCATAAAATAGAAGCCTCATATTGCATAAGTCCATTGATAAATGTTCCCTCAAAACCCTACATGGTGGCCTTCGATGTCTCCCATTTACTCTTATAAGAGATCCTTTATGTCCCTTACTCCTAAAGCCCCCACCTCACTTGATCCCCTAGCCAACCAGACCACACACACACTAGCCTCATTCGTTTTTTTTGCACCATTTCCTAGTGTGTTCGTGTGCCTTTAAAAAAACTTCAAGATTCTCTTCTTCTCTGTTTCTTTCTTTTGTTTCTCCCATCATGGCATCATCTGTGACTGGCACTGGCACCGGTTCTCCTTGCGGAGCATGCAAGTTTCTCCGGAGGAAATGTGCCTCCGATTGTATCTTTGCACCTTATTTTTCCTCTGAACAAGGGACTGCTCGGTTTGCAGCCATTCATAAGGTTTTTGGTGCTAGTAATGTGTCCAAGTTGTTGTTGCATGTCCCGGTTGCCGATCGTTATGAGGCGGTTGTCACTATTGCCTATGAAGCTCAAGCAAGGATCAGAGACCCCGTTTATGGATGTGTTGCACATATTTTTTCCTTGCAGCAACAGGTTTGTGGAATTCTTTGTATCTTGCTTGCTCACAATTTATATATATATATATATGTTTTTCTTTCTTTTTTTTAGCATATTTTTCAAGCATATATACCATGGATCATATAGGTATACAGTACAAAATTTTCCTTCTTGACTGTTTTTTTTTTGGAAAAGGGATTCTAGAAGTCTGGTTATTCATCTCCAAAAGGATTTATGATTTTCTCTGAAATCTAATGCATTATGTTGTGTTTTTAAGGATTTTTTATTTGTTTATGTTCAACTCTTTCCGTAGGCTAGCAAGGGAGGATTAATCTTATTTCCAAAACACATCAAGTTTTTTTCCCTCTCTGTTGATGATAGAGGGTCTTGCTTGTGAGCCCTTGGTCCTCAAATCATGTAGCTGCAGGTTTCATCTTTACAGATATAGTGTCAGTGTACAAGCTAAGGAAGTTCTAATTTTTGGTAACTGTTTATGCTTTTGTAGGTGGCATGCTTACAAGCACAGTTGATGCAAGTGAAGGCTCAACTAGCACAAAATCTAATCGATTCAACACGCATTAATGTAGAGAATACGCATCATCAGTGGCAAGGAAATAACATTTCTGGGGTGTCATCATTTCCATCTTATCAAACTTACATCAATCCAATCTCTCCACAAAGCTCACTTGATTCGGTTGACCTTAACAACAGCAACATTGATCATGGGATGATGGATATGCAAGATATAAAAAGCGGAGAGGACTTTGCATTCCAATCCTTTGCCAAGGTCAAAAGACCATACAATAGTGACTTGGGTGAGCTTCAAGCACTGGCACTTAGAATGATGAGGAACTAATTAACAGTAATTCGTCATGAACATTATCATGTTTCTTTAATTTCTGCGCATCCTAGCTCATCAAATGGAAAATCATGTATATATACTGAGATCGATCCCATCTAAAGAGACTCCAGTTTTGATCATCATAAAGCCTGGTAGAGGCCTTAATTTCCCTTCTGTTCAACCAGCACAAAATTACGTTGTAACAGCTTGAAAATGAAACTCCGTCCCTCTCATAAGCTACTACCAATATTTAATTGCTAGCTAGAGTGGTTAACTTACTTTCTGAAGATAATTTAGTTTTCACTGAGCAACAATAATGGGATTCTCAACTTTCAATTGTTTTACTTTCTTCTTCTTCTTCTTCTTCTTCTTCTTCTCTACTTTTACTTGCAATGAATATTATAATTTGGAGAAAATATTCTATATTCTTCACCTATCAAGTTGGGGGATAAATTAAGGTGTGTATAGATACAAATTTGAACCCTCTGTTGTCTTTTGCCAAAAAAACATACCATACCCACCACTATTATAGGTGTTAACTAGAGATGACACTCTTAGATTAATTTGTAGTTGGAATCCCAAGGTTAAGCTATCTTTATTCTCTGTCAAGATTATTGGCTCCGGCTGCCCTTACATCAATTCCAATTATAACTTAGGAAAATTTCATCTCAAGAAACGGGGATCTGGTAATTAGAGAGGAGATGAATGCTGTGATTGTAGTTAAGGGCACAGGCAAGCACCCTTGTGGTTAGTACCCTTAATGGACCCACTTGTCTCGGGTTTATATGTCCTAATAAGTAGGTTTACCTAACAAAAATACTCTTTTATGATTTTAGTCCGTATAATCTATGACCTTGTATCCATATATGTAGACAAAGTGTTCCCTTGATTGAATGCATTGGGCTACATCATGATCAAGTAGCTAGCTTTAACAAGTTTTGTTTAACCGAGTAAGAAGATGGAGGGTTGTTTCTGCTCTCTAAAATCTTTAAATAATGAAATTTTTTTAAAAAAACAAACTAAATTAACGAAGCCATTGTCCAAAAAACAAGAAATGAATTGTTAATTCATGTACATTGAGTGGATGTATTTAATTACTATTGTGAGGGAAGACGACATTGCCGAACTTGTTTGTTGCAGCTTCAATATTGATATCGTGTTGTGTGCCCAGAGCCCGTCGTCCAGAGACATAGAAAGGGCCTTTAATGGGAGAGAAAATTTGCGTTATATATAAATGTCAATTTCTCTTCAAATCATGGTGCTAAAGGAGGAGGAGGAAAAGGAATTCCATCCATCAAACTTGAAAGTGTATTTGTATTCCTTTTTTAAAGCAATAATGATGGTGTCATGATAGTTGTTGATACTGTACGTGCGGGGATTAAAGAATTGCTTCTTAGTTATTTGGTTCAGGATTATTAGTAAACTCAAATATACTGGTTTTATCAGAAATTCTAAAGGTAAGAAACTGATTGTGATTAGAAAAAATATTAACATCCTACTATATCCTATTTGAGGTAAACTCTATTATGTGATTTAAATATGGTTTAAATATTTTGATGAGTTTCTAACCGATAATCTATTTATGACTTAGGATGAGAATTTATTCTTGTGAATAAATCGAACATTTTAAATTATTATGGGCTCGTGTATCCTATTTGAATTCTTATATAAATGTTTTTTGTAATTTGTATATTGCGATAAAAAATTCTCCCAATTTAAAATTTATGAATATTTAAAATAATTATAAGAATTTATTGATCAACTCCTGGTATTTAAATATCATCTTACTTGTAAGTTCAATATTTATACCAGAATATTGATCATTAATTCCATGAATTAATGGTTTCAGGGGTTATTAAAATATTGGCCAAGTTTTCACGAATTTAATAAACTGATTATTAAATTTAAACTGAATGCAAATACACACACACACACTAAAACACACCATGTATATATATTTTTTTGGGAAAAATATGTTTTTTTATATTTATGAGAGACTTGGCCATATGTAACATACAAAAAAAGATATATATATTTTTTATTATATTATTTTTTTTGTATTTTTGTAAGGCCATGTTTGGCAAAAATCTAATTTTTCTTGAAATAAAACTATTCAAAACAAGCCCAAAAGGTGTTTGCTAAACACATCCTTAAACCAAAAAACCTTAACAAAAAAAAAAAAAGGCAAACAAAGCAGGGTCTAATGATTGGCCCAGTTTTGAACTGGTTAGATTGACCTGAATGGACTAACTTGATTAGGGTTTACCTAACCGAGTTAACCTAGAAACAAACCAAAGTAAAGATCCAAACTCAAAACAAGATTCAACATAAATAAAAACATAAAAATTAAAAATTTCTAAAAAAAAAAAGATCAAACACAAAAAGTATGAATACAAAGAACACTCAAAATTAAACCCAACAATGTTAACATCAAACTAAACCAAATTTTAAGAAATAAAAAGCAATTTTTTAGTCGTAATCAAGCATAGATCAAGAATTGAGTGTTAGTTTGCTTTGAATATTCCTCAAACATCATGATTTTATGAAAAATGGGTTTCAATTTAAAACTAAAAATTGAAATTAAAACCCATAAAACCATGTTATTGATGTTTGACTCCAAACCTAACTTTTTTGGCCTCAACAACCCACGTTATCATAACTTAGAATACTTGAATAAAAAAGAACTAACAAAAACAACAAATCATCATAAACATGCAAAAAACTTCAAGTTCCAAAACTATCAAACTAAAACAACCAGCATATTTATGCAATTTGGATTCAAAATGTTTTCCTAAACCTTCAACCAGTACTAATTAAATAAAACTCCAAAACCTAAAAACATGCAAGAACAAAAGAGCATCAACCTTGCTAACATATTTGATAAATTTCAAATCAAACTCAGATGTAAATATGGTGTATTAAAGCAATTATTAACATGTCAAAACATTGCATTTAAACAATATAAATCAACCCAGCAGGTCTCATGAATTCCACCTTCAAAATTTACAAAAATATATCTTTCAAGCTTGAAATCTCCAAATAAAAAATGGATTTCTATTGATGCCTTTTTTTTTTCTTCTCTCCAGATCTAATAAAAATAAATTGAAAGTTTGCAAGAATATATCTTTCAAGCTTGAAATCTCCAAATAAAAAATAAATTTATATTGATACCTTTCTTTTTTCTTCTCTCCAACCTAATAAAAATAAATTGAATCCTTGAAATCATGAATTTGATAGAATTACTAAACTTTCACTAAAATTTCTTCCCTCTTCTGATTGCCTCTTTTTTTATAGGCAGATCCTGCAGAGCTTTTTTTTAGTTTAACGTAGGTGTCTGGGCCAGCTTGCGTGCACCTCGACTAATCCCACGGGCCCTGAAGTTAACGATCATGTAAGCCTCCAGTGGCCATCATATGAGCAACTCAGGACTCGAATCTAAGACCACAGAGGAAGCAAACCTCTTGGTCCCAAGCTCTTACCACGGAGAGCTTTTAGATAGAGGTGTCAGGGTTCTAAAATATTTTAGATAATAATACAATAACTCTACAATGAACCATTGTTTCGACCAATCACCGGTGATTCAATAGCTTACCTGGATCATTGTCTGGATTGGATTTAAAAAAAGAATTGTTTTCAAGGAATAAGTATGAAAGAGGGGAAATGAACCCTTTCATTAGCAAGATTGGTTGTAAGAGAGGCGAGTGGTCCAATTAAATTTACTCGAAAAGACTTCATTAGCAAGATTGGAAAGACCATCACCTCCAATCCTTCTTTCTTGGGATGCATATGTCCTTTCTGTAAGGTCCTTTGTTATGCTTGCTTGTCTTGAAGGTACTTTGCTGTACTTGAAGGCCTATTTTCACATTTTCCAGAATTCTAATGATCCCCCTCCCTTTATCGAATTGTGGGTACAGGTCAAAAATTGGGGTTCCAGCGAAGAAGAAAGGGTAACGAGTGTTGCACTTAACTATCCTTATCCTCTGCATCTCTGCAACAAAGTGTTCAAAAAGAATCGATAACCTTACTCAGTCAAGCGGCATTGGATAATATTAATAAAATCCCAGGTTCTTCGAGCCCATGACCATGATATATATATGTATAATATAGAAGTGTATATTATAAGTTATAACCATCTCAAGTCAAGCATCGACTAACAACTTTCACAGCCAGTCTTTACAATTGGACAGTCGAACACAAACAAAAAGGAGAGAACAGAAGTAGAATCTGTTATTATACATTCCTCTATTGGACTCCATTAATTGCACTTGAGAAAGTGATAATCATATTATTCCAAAGGTATCCATCGATCCCATTAATTAATTAGATGGATATTAATTGGTAGAATATTGTGGGCTCTCGGAAGAGATGTGTCTCGAGAAAGTTCATTGTCTGAGAACCTAAAAGGAGAAGACAAGAAACAGGGACTCGACTTTAGTGAACACAGCCAATGAATTTAATTAAAGAGATCAAAAGAGAAAAGAAGCTATGTGGTCTCTCTTCTTTTCAATGGTCTCTTCTTAAAGGGGAGGAGCGCATGCTAATGGTGTTGGAACCGTGACAAACACTTGTTCCTACCAGCATTATTTTTGTCTCTGTCCAAATATATATATAGTGCAAAATTATTTAGAGGATTCCCTAGCTGTGGACAAAATTTTGAGTCAGGTGTTCTGTTTGATTCACAGGTCTGCGAGGCAGAGAAGACATGGTATTAATATGGGAAATTCGAAAGTGGGCTCTTGCTAAATTTAATTGGTCAATTAATAATCACTTATCATGTAGACCAGAACAACTTGAGATAAATTAAGATTTTGATGGTGTTAATCATCATTTATATATATATATATAAAGGGAAATAATTATACTCCATGGTTTAGTGCAAGGGTCTAACCTTCTAAGAAGATAATAATAAAAAATAAATGCACCATAAAATTATCAAGCTGGCTAGATTTTCAGAAGGGTATGAGGAGTGGACCATGCATCTACTCCATTCAAAAAAAATAAAAATTGTGTTACCCTAAGAAAACGAAAAGGAATTTATGGTACAACTGGCTTGTTGTAAAGCAATTTTCATTCACATGACAGCCAGACAAGTGTTCGTGATGTTTTCAATTTACTCCAAAGAAATACACAAATTATTAAACAAATAGAAAGAAGACAAAGGGGAACAGAAAGATCAAATAAATGGCTGGGGAGAAAAATAAATAAAAATAAAGAAAGAGTACCAAAGTGTTGACTAGGAGAATTTGCACGCATGTTCAAACTTAGCCGTTTGATTGTGGGGTCAATGACGTATTGATTTCGATGGAAGAACATGGCCTCTCATGCAAGTTGAAACTGCATTTTCTTTCCTTTTTTTGTGGTCAAGACACAAAATTATCACCGCTTATAATTTATGTTGGCCAGAATTATTGGACTCAATTATAAATTAATCTCTATCTTTATAATCTAACAAAAATAATTAATTAACTAATTAATTTTAAAATGTGTATTTAAAGTTAAACAAATCCTGAAAATACGTCTTGGTATATAAAAAAAACAATTAAAAATTAATATTAAGTTGAAAAGCGACCGTGTTTAATGGTTATATGCTCTTCGGGAGTCCTGAATCTGTTGCAAATCGACTTAAAAAAAATATAAAAAACTAAAAAAGAGAAAAAAAGGGTTTATAAGAATTTATTTATTGGGTTGGACTAAATTTGATCAAGTGAACTACTCTTTATACTACACATTGGGTTGTGAAGCTTATAACTATTATTAAAGGGATTTTTTTTTTTTAATATCTTGGACATATTTCGGAACGCTATCCATTGGTGAGTAGCTATTTTCAGGAAAAAAATTTTTTTTTTTCATGAGGAAGAGCCTACTAATACAAAGTCTACTAGAAATCATACACTTTGTGTGTGGGTTAGAAATGCAAGAGGGCAAGATTCAAACAAGGGATGTCCTCACACCCCGATTGATCACTCCTTTATCGCTTGACTGCTATTAAAGATTAATTCCAATAAAAATTTGCCATGGAACTTCTCAATTCACAACCCAAAAAAATAAAAATCAATCTAAGAATCTTCAATGTTAATGCCCTTCCGGAAAAATAAATTTTTAGAAGAAGAGTGACTCAAATATATAAAAAATAATGAACCTAACTTTTCAAACACTTAATTACCAGGGTTTTGGAGAATTAATGATATGCCCTTTAAGTTATGAACAACCATTTAATTTCTTCTTAATTGTTATTAAACCAACCCAGTTTGTAAGAATTCGGACAACATAGATAGCTTGTATCACATCTGTAATAAAATCTAGTAAATATGAACCAAATGTATGGGATCATTTCTCACCAAGAATAGGCTTAAAGTCACGACCTTAATTTTCTCTACCATGTTGATCTTGTGCTCGTTATTGGATGCAGAAACAGAAGCAAGATATTCTCAATTAAATTAATTATCAACCGAAGTTGAAGGATCCCACATATTCTAATAATTAATCTCATACACGAGTTAATACACTTAAATCCCTTACAGGATAACAACCACGGATCAGAAACATACAAATAACAGTGTTTATATGATCGATATGCATATAATATTCAGATATATTATATATCCACTGTCCTTTGTCAAGAAATGGAGAAATACAGATGATTAAGCATTCAAAGAACTAGCACTAAATCAAGCATTTCATTGATTAGTTTCAGGCTTAACATCAAACTTGGATCATCCCACATTGCTCATTCTCCAATAGTGCTTCATCAAGTGTACATGTGCGTGCGTGCGTTAGTTACTATCTATCTATCTATCTATCTATCTATCTATATATATAGTTTCATGAAGTATGCGCTTTACGCTCATTGATTACAACTTAAGTCGTTCCACCAACACGAAGATGCTTTGACAAAGGATGGAGCATGGAAATGTTCTGCTCCTCAACATATATATCCAGTTTAAACTTCATTCATCTTCCATGATGAAGAAGCAAGATCATGAATCAATGTATGAGGTTCTGATAAATCGAAGTAGGAGATTCTTTCAACTTTGTCTAGCAAGCAGAGCAAATTAACCCTGAAATTCAATATAATTTATGATACATTCACTTGAAAAGGACTCGAAGTTCTAATATCAAATTCATCAGCCAGTGACTAAAACAAGTGTCAGTTATGTGGATTTAGCCAATACAATTCTCAAATTTTCAGTCTTTGTTACACCAAGTTCTTATACTAAATTAACCAATGTATGTAACAAGGAATCGCATGCATCATCGGTTTCAACTTTCAAAAGAAGAGACTCAATGTAGTCATTGCACCGAGCATATACAACAAAAAGCAAGTTCCTATAGAAGCATAGATATCTTTAAACGAACCAAGGTGCACGAGCAGCTTTTTAATTCGAAACTATCCCGAGGATCACATCTAACAAGGCTAATATCATTGGTCATATTTGGAATATCGAGCTCAAATTGTTAACTAACAGTGGTACTGAAGAGGGAAAAGATGCTGATAGGAGTAGTTAGGAGACATAAGAACGTACGAATTAATATTAATAGCAAATTCTTATCTTTTTGGACAATGTGTGTGTTCATACCTCATGTAAATGCATTTGGCAAGGAATCAACAAACATTGGGAAACAAAACATGAAAAATGAGACAGTATGAAGACCAAGTAGGCTGACTCCCAATGACCTAAGAAAGGTGAAGGGAATATTTTATTTTCTCGGGATCATTTATGCTTATGAAAATGAGGCACTCCGAATTCGAGGCATGAACGCATAATTTGTTTCGATAAGATCAAGTTTTCTTCAGCCAGCTTTCAGCCATTTATGTTTCATAATCTCGTAAAAGAATGGTCACATAAAAATAACATATACTGTAATAATCAAAGACACTGGCAAAGCAAGCAAACCTCAGGAAATAGTGGAGTCATGCTCGGAAAGCTCTGTATAGTTTATATGTGAGCTAAACTATGCAGGTTCAACGCTCAGATTCCAATCTACTACAAGCATCTTATCCATTTCTTGAGAACAGGACCAGGTTTTCAACTATGGAGGTATCGGACTACTATCCATGCTATTCTCCTGGAAACACAGAGTCTTGTATTAATTGAAGGCCTAAATCATGAATATATTCTGCAATGAGTTATTGATTATTTTTTCTTCATTTTATAAGATAAAATGTTCACTAATTTAGACCACATGGGAGCTTTTTTCCCACTGAATATGATTAGGTTTACCAAGGGAAAGTGTAAAAAAAGGAGACTAGGAAACTGTCATTATTAGGTCAGAAATCTAGGTCTTCATTAGGTCCATAAACAAGGAAAATCAGCAAGAAATAAAACCAGAATTTCTTAACTTCTTTCAGAGAATCCCACTATTATTATACCATTATCCAAGATTGCACTGGATTAAAGAAAAGGATATAGTAGGGAGGATTTAGGGTTTCTGATTGTATGAACAATTCTAGGGTCCTAGCTAGCTTTTGTTTATAGCAACAAAGGTGCATATTTCAATGTATGCAGCAGCAATAGCAAAATTGACAATAATCTGTCTTCACCAATTATAAATCTCCTGCGCCTTCGCCAATCTCTTCATGAATGTTGAGTATAGCCAAAGGCCATTGACTGAAGATCATCAGCATGTTGGTAAGTCCATTGCAAGTTGTCTGTTTGCATGTCAAAGGATGACATGGAATGAGATGCCTCTTCAAAGCTATCAAATGAACTTGATGAATTTCCATAATTTCCCATGGAGTTTGGATCCATGATCCCATTTTCACAGTATGGCATGTTATTGGTGAGGTTATTTGGATTCAATTGCGGCACTGTGCTTGAATTTTCTGATTGGAACCAGCTTTGAAGTTCCTGTGGATAAGAAGGTTTTCCATAGCACTTGTCATTAGGGTTTGTGGTGGCAGAGCCATTTTGAAAGCTTTGAGCTGCTTGTTCCTTGAGAGAAGCCAGCTGTGCCTGAAGATTGACAACCTGCAAAGTTTTGAGAAAGAGAAAAGAAATTTTAATAAATGATGGGAAAGAAGGATTTAATTAGGGTTTCAACAATCAATTAAAATAACATTGACAAGTTCAAAGGGTACCGAACCTGTTGTTGAAGAGCAAAAATGTGAGAAACACAGCCATAAATGGGATCTTGAAGCCTGGCTTGAGCTTCATATGAGATTGTGACTGCGGCTTCACTACGATCACTTACAGGAAGGTGAGCAAGCAGCTTTGACACATTGCTTGCACCAAAAACTTTGTGGATTGCTGCAAAATGTTGAGCTCCTTGATCATGGCAGAAATAAGGTGCAAAAACACAACCCCTCACACATTTTCTTCTCAAGAATTTGCAAGCTCCACAAGGTGAACCAGAACCTGTCATCTTTATAATTTTAGGCAAAGGTGGGTTTTGATGTTTTTGTGTTTCTAGGTCTTAGCTTTGTGCAAGCATTACCACCATATATGCTTATAAACACTCGAGGAGGAAGGGGTGAATCATATAATAATCAATAATTAACTACGACCGGTCCCCTTAATGGGCTACATAAATGATTATTTTTTCCCTTAAAAAACCCCATATTCCACCTTTCGATCTTAAATTTTTTATACCCTCAAATGAGATTCCTTTAAACACCCTTACATGACAAAAGAGCTAGCAGAAACCAAACCCATTTCTATTTGCTTGATGATCTATTGGAGCTTAAATTTCATTAAATGTGGTCCTTATGCACAATTTCCAGGTGAAATTGGATACTGTGACCTGGAAAAACAGAGGATCTGACTAGACAATCAGCAACGAAGTTAATTATGCTCATTTCCTCTAGCGATGCTCTAGTATAATCACTAAATTCTTCTCACTTTCCCATGGTAGTTTCGGTCTTACACCAAGTTAACCAACACCATGCATCTTAATTGCAGTAATTTTAGGCTAAGCTCTTATATAATACATTGATTACATATGTTTTAATTAATCAGATACACTGAGATTTTCCCTTGGATTTTAATTTCTTCATGATAATTGATCTTGGAACTTCAAATATTCTCCTTTGCAATCTGATTTCTATAGAATGAAAATAAATCAAGTGCTGTCCGTATTCCATGAGTGCTTTTAAGCATGTGGAGAAACAAAGTTAATTTTGCAACTCTGCATGACATGAGAGTCAAGAATCAACACTTTTAGTCCGAAAAGAAACAAAATCACCAGCATCGGCGGTCCAGGCGAAGCTTCCTAACATGTGAAGAACACTTGGACTTCTTAATATATGTTCAGGTTGGAATATCATAGCATGTGCATGCCTCCCGCAGAAATCAAATTATCTGTACGAACCAAGATAGAGTCGGGTTCGAGTTAGTTAAGGTAGCTGAACATGCTTGGAACCAGAATCCCATAACAGATGTTCGTTGGCTTGATTGAGTTTAACAGGTCATGCTGATCTAGCTTCTATCTACCCAAAAACAAAACAAAACCAGTCCCATATAAAAAGTTCCGACACATATTCTAGCCAATCAGGCAAGTACATTTTAATTTATCAGGAAAAAATATCAAGCTAGAAAACAATATTGATCAGTAAAAATATTAGTAATGTGCAGAATATTTATCTCACCACAGAAAAGGAGATTAAAGCCAAAATGTTGGATAGAACGCAAACTAAACATTACTAAGAAGTTCAAATTAAATAGAATGTTAGCTGTAATGATTGGCTGTTATTCGATCGATTCTCTTATTGAGTTCATAAAACTATAAAATATATAGTTACGAAGCAAGGACATATATTTTCAAAAAGCAAAAGATAAGGAAATAATGCTCCTGGTAAAATCATCATGATCATAATGGGTGACTTGGGCGGCCTAATCTTTTTGTCTTAGCAACATCTTTGGCTCGAGAATTTCATTTTTTTTATACAACTTGGAGTACTCGTGACTTCTCTTGGTTCTTAAAAAGATCATTTTAAGATTAAGAGGGTACAATCAAATTATAATTAGGGTCTAATCTTGCTGTACAACATGTAATTAATTATTTGGAATATAACAACAACTTGCTGACCAAATGCATCGAGGAGGATAGCTGACCAAACCGAGTGATTAAACGAGACAAGTTAATAGTAAGCTAGCAATGGTACTCTAACTTCTTGACATAGAAATGATCGATAATGAACAATTTTCAATAGTTTTTTTTTTTTTTTTTTTCTGGCAATGTTTCAATATTAAGTTAAGGTTGAGAACTTCGACAGGTAGGTGGCTCAAGATGACTCAAACCAGATCCATTAGGGAAACAAATATTGTTATTAGGGAAAACATTAATTGGTGGATTGTGATTAAGGGATTCTTAACACTGATTAAGTACAGATAATCAGACCGTGGAGGAACAAGAAGAGGAGCATATATTCCAAGAATGAAAGAAACAAGAGATAGTGACACTGGAATAGAACACTTGCCTATAAGTGAAGAGCAAATAGTAGAGAGAGAGAGAAGGCTTCCCCTTTACAGTCTCCGATTTGTTTAAGCACAGCTTGTCGAGCAATACTGTACTATTATCATTAACTAATCTCATATATATATAATCATTAATCACTTTCAGTCACTTTCTTCTGTCACACATAGGCACCAACATGTAGCCCTTTCCCAAATGTGCACATAGGCCCCACATCCAACCCTAATAATAATGACACCCTAGCTAGCTTAACAACACCCCCACCCCACCCCACCCCACCCCTCCCCTCTGATGTTAAGGCACTCTTTTAGAACTAACCTATACTGTAATTGAAGGAAGTGAATTATTTGTAATATCTCTCTGCAACTTATTGCTTATCAGATGCTCTTAGCCACTTCCGAGTTAATAATGGCTTAACAACTGTGCAGAATTAATACCATAATGTATGTATGTATGCTACGGCAAAGCTTTTTGAACTATACAGTGAACATTATATTGTCTTCCCTCCTCATAATTAACCTTTCTAGGCACGAGTCCGTCACTTTACAGTTTTTTTTTTTTTTTTTGGTAATGTGACATAAAATATATCAAAAATCCTTTTAAAAAATATTAATTTAATCTTTTTCATGCAAAAATTAATTTGGAAAATATATTAAAAATAGTTGAGCCGCATTACAAAAGACCCATGAGTTATGATTTCTCCTCATATGGTAGTGGTGGTTTTAGGTACAATATTTAACTCAAACCCATTGAAATTCATTTAGGGAATTAATTATGAAGGAAACAGAGTTGAGTTGATACTATTGAAAAAATGATCATATATTTTTTTTTCATGTAGAATTGTGAAGATCATATATGTGTTTTATTAGTGAGTACATTAGATTAAACTATAATGATGTATCCGATAGGTGATTTTTTTTCAATTCAACTATGTATGTGTATATTAAGTTTGTAATCATTTGTTCAATAGAGTGTTTAAGCTCTAGATTTGTGATTAATCATGTAATTAATGAATTAGATGTTCGTAATTAACAATATAAAATGACTTGAACGTTTGATGATAACATGTGATCACTTCCAAAAATCAAGCACTCCTCACAAACTGACAAATAAATTAAGATGATAATATTATTAATTTTTGTTCAATTCCTTCCCTAATGTTTTTTGTCTTGGATGATAGTGATTAATGTCCTACAAGTTGATCATAATGTGCGCTTATTATGTCTTAATAAGGGCTCTACATTGCCCGATTGATGGGATGCTCAAAAGTGACCTTCAAATAAAACAAATTAAATACCTCCATAGCGCATCATACAGTATAAAATTGCAACAATTAATTCTCCACAATGGAACGTTCAAGGCAGACAAGGGTATAAATCGTATGGACCACTGCTGGAAGACGACACAGCTGGGCGTTTCAGCTGGGTTTTTGCATGGCGTCGACCTCATTGGCAGCCATTAATCCCACCATGGGAAATGGGCTATCAATCCATGTGTACTTGTTGGCCACTTGAGCAAGAAAAGGGAGAGTGATCTTGGAGACAAGAAGGCATGCTAAATTAATTTATGGAATTATTATATTCACATAGTCTCTCCTTTAAGACAATAATGTAGGAGGGGTTCAACTAATCTTAAAAGCAGCACACCATGAACTCATCGCTATAAACTTTGTCTAGTCTTTGAATCCAGAATTTAAAATTACAAGAAAAACTCCTGGCAGACCTTTTAGCATTCCAAAGGCTCCCTTGTTTGCATTACTTTTTCCAAAAAATAAAACCTATCTCTCTGTATATACTGCTTCAATATCTTCCACCTCCTCCATTCTCTCCTTCCCCAATTCCCAAAGAAAAATAATAATAATAATAATAATAATAATAATAATAATAATGCTTTGTTTTGAAGTTGTTTCTATGATGCTTTTAACTTGAAAACACATTAAAATACATAAAATAATTTTTTATATCTTTAACCGGAATATGAAATACCAAAAAGGGGCTTAGTTCGATATTAAAGCACCCCTCCTTTAGCTACCTGAAGGCCTAAAGAACTGAGGCGGGTAGCTTCTTAACTACTAGAGCCTATTTCTTCTTCTTTTTTTCACCTTCTTTATCATTTTTTATTCCTACTCGAAGGATGGAAGAATTTATATAGATATTCTTCTAGTTGAGTTGTGAGCTCCATGGTGAAATACATGACTTCAGCTTGTAACCATAAACAGTAAAAAATCATTAGGGAATTGTCGTCGATGCATGACCCCTTTTTTTTTCTTCCTTTTTTTTTTTTTTTTTTTGGTTCTTAATTGAAAGGCTCATTGTGTTCAGGCTCATTGTATATATACTAGCTAGTCCTCCCTTTTCATCAATCGTTGGTTATCATTCCAAGTGTGTGTGTTTTATATAATATAAATTCTTCATCATTCCAAGAGTAACTTAAGCTTTCAGATGGATTTTTTTTCATTGATCATTCCAAGTATACATATAAAATTTCTTTTATAATTAAATTTTTAGATTTTGATGGTTCTTTATAATGAATAATTAAATTATGTACTTAATTATTATTTTATTTCTTACAAAGAGAATTATTGGCTTTCCTAGTTAAGCTAGCTATATGTTACATCCATTTTTACCAAATTTAAATGGATATAATTCAATTGTTTACACATCCACTCACTCTATCAAGAATTGTTTTTTTTTTTTTTTTTGATTAACCTAGGGTGTCGGCCAGCTTGCGCGCACCACGATAATCCCAGGGCCTAACTGAACACCCTGCAAGCCCAGAACATGGCAGGAAGGTATACAAAGGGGTTTGCGGTATGAGCGGGAGGTCCCAGCGGCTCAGAAGTCTCCTCAGTTGCCTGGGTTCGACTCAAAAAAAAAAAAAAAAAAAAAAAAAGAATTGTTTTTGGAGAAATTTCATTTTTGAATCTTATTTTGTTTCTGTGATAAATCGATTGATTAACCATTCTATTAAACCATGAAGATTTCATGAACTTCTTATCCTGAAATCTCATTTCTTCTCATAGTTTGACTCTTTATCTTTCTACCATGTTTTGCGCGTGATTTTGTGACTTGAATCTGATTGCCTTCTTAGATCATGGCGTGTTCAATTTTGGATGTTTTTGTGGGTTTATAGAATCACAACTCGTGGTGATTTTTTATATTTATTGCCATTATGTTATGCATATTTTTATTTATATTAACTAGTCTTAACAGGTGTTGTTAATTATGCTTCTACTTATATATATATATATATATATATATATATATATATATATATATATAAAAGGACGAGTTTGAGCTAGGAAATGCCAGGGCCAGGTTTTAAAAATTTTTCAAAATCTCTCTTATTCTGTAAAATGTTTTCAGAAGAGCCATGTGAAAATGACTCCCCAAAATAAAAATGTTACTCTCTAGGCCCCCATTAGCGGAAGTCTTGATTCGTAACGTTAAATATATGATTTAATGTCATGGATTAATGTACTGTACTTAAAAATATGCAGATAAAAATAAATATATTTTTTTTCTAATTAATTAATGAATGATTTGATATAATATGATTCTAATTTCAAAAAAGAAAAAATATATTTTCTTGACCATCTAACTTACCCCATGAGTTTATTCAACAGTAGTTTGTTTGTCATATTAAATAATACAAGCACAAATATTATTTTTTAAAGCACAAGGACTTCTATTTTGTTGTTATTCGAAAATGATCCCAGCAAGGGACTTGCCGAACTCTCATGTGATGAAAACTTTTCTCCTTCAAAATTGAATTATATAATATATAGTCTTTGGTGAAGCAAACACTGCCACCCCTACCAAGTTAAATAAAATTAAATAAAAAAAACAGGAGTGTAATAAAGATGAATTTGGTCGATTCCTCGGGATTGCTGTGCACGTGCCCCATAGAATATACACGCATTCACCGATGCCATCCATCCCTTGATCCTGGTGCTGACACGCCGCACGAGTGGTGATTTTGATTCTTTATATATATATATTGTATATTTGTCCTCATAATTCACCAGCGTTCCACTTCTATCACCATGGCTTTTACTCTTATAATTTAAAAATGTTTGAATTTTACTTTTTTTTCATAGAAAAAAATTATGAAATATAATGGTGAGAACAAAAAATAGCTTGAAAGCAAAGCTTGCATCTTGGACAATCAATTAATTTATTGGTTATAATAATCTAAATAATTTTCTCTAACTAAAATGGTTAATATTTAAGCTCGGTGTTTGACTAAGCTCAAGATTGTTGGATCTGACAAGCACTAGACTCATGTATATTTAAACTTAGCACTTGAATAATTCTAAAAATATTTGGTCAAATAGCTTCATTAGACCCATATATTGCGTGTCACTAATCTAAATATAAATTATAAAGAAGAAGGTGGAATATTGGTGAATATATGGGTAGAGGTGAAGTTTACCATATAGGAGCAATAGTACCTTATGAAATTTTGAGTAGAGGCCAGATGCTGCAAAACGTTAAAGTAAAGGTCACCCAAAAACACACCGGCAAGTTTGGTAGGACAGCGTTATATAATTAATTTTGGACCGACAATGCATAAAAAAAAAAAAAATCAAATCGAGAACTAAGCAGCTTACAAGACATGAATGAAATGAAAGTTCCAAGACTAGTCAAATAATCTTTGCACAGATTTTAATTACTCAGCCCAATTATGTCTTTGCACAGATTGTATAACAACAAATTCAGCTTTAGAAAGCCTAACTTGTTGTTGGGATATAACAACGATTTAGTGCTGAAATTACTGAACTTAGATGATTATATATGGAGTTGTTATCAAACATGAATGATACATGTTGTCCCTCTCAATGCTCGTCTGGTCCAAACAAAGATTTGTCTGCTTCTCCTCTTTTAGCTCATGTCCTTTAAATGAATTGTATTTAAACTAATACTTTTTAAATTTTTAATAAATATTTGGTTTTTTATTTTAGAATTATTTCTTTAAAAAAATTTTCTAGTTTGTTTATTTGATTTTTAAAAAAAAGATATTAAAGAAATTATGGACATAATTATTGAAGGACTAATTTCGTCGAAAAGTTCAGAGAGTTAAAAAAAAAAAAACCTACATGAAATAACATTCATTATTACAAACATAATCATCGATGGATTAAATCTCTCAAAGAGTTATTGCAGAGAGTTTGAAAGGAAATTACATGACCTTGCCACTAGCAATATGCAATTACCAACGGTTTCAATCCGTCAATAATATAAAATGAATTATTAATGGAATTACAAGCAGTTTTCTCTATCAGTGATATCATATATTCATTGGATAGAATTATTGATGGAATGATGTCGGTAAATTTTTTTTATTGATATGCCTTTTCAATCTATAAAACAACTGGTGTTTATATTAATAACAAAATGCCGACATAATAAAAATCATCAATAATAAGTTTTTTTGATAAACAATAACCATCTAAGATTATGTTGGTAAATGTTTTTTTTTATATAAAATTAGTTTCTAAACATTGATGGAACAATCCATCATGTAAAGTTCTGATGGTGATTGTGGTCGAATTAATTTTTTTAAAAAATCCTTACGTATGAGAGGTGCTTACACGTAAATAGATAAAAAAAACCTCCCAATATTACTTTGCTCACAAATCTTACTATATACACATGCAGTAATTTGCATTGTAAATTCTTATCACATTCTACCACATGCATATGTAAGTTATTTAAGTAAAGGAAAACGTATAAGCTACAATGTTAGGGAATATGTATATAAAAACACAAGGAGCACTTGCTAATCTCTATAATTTAACTTAATTATTAAAACAAAGAATTGGGTGGAAGTGGACAAAATTAAAAGAAATAAAAACCCTAAGAACAAGTGCAAAGCCACGCGAGGTATTTCTTAATTAGCTTAGCTCACACATTAAAAACTAATGTCTTCTTGTAGCATTGAGGAGAACATTATATGGTGACTATGGACAAAGATGGAGCTGGAAAATTGATGCTGAAATGTGTCCCTCGAAGACCAGTCAAGCCGACACGCAAGTTGCATATGGGGCCATTGCACGTGTGTGGATGATTGCAAGATTATCTAAGGGTTTTCTTTATTGATTCCATGAATTTCTTGCTCTCAATCTAGCCAGAATTCTAAAACTTCACATTCATTGTTTATTTGATTTAGTCACGCAAATTCTCTGAGGTATCAGGCATGATTACAATGTCTTAATCCAGCCCTTGTCAGCCCTAGATCACAATGCAATAATTGTGTTGAACTTGGAAGGGATCTCTCACAAAACATGGGGAAATGCATCATGCATGGACGTTTTCTGTAAATCTGAAAACCTAAACCGAAGGTCAAGTCCCTGTCAAGACCATGCTTGCAAGTAATACTGTTTAGGCGTTCAAACATCAATTTCGATCCCGACAATAAGATTGGCGACGAAAATGTTATTGCTTAATGATTGAGAAACATCGCTAGAAAGCTTCATTTTCAAACTTATATTAAAACCTTGTGATTAATTATATAATATACAATCCTGTACATGCTATATAGTTTAAATGATGTTGCTAATCAACACATTAATATAAATTTTGGATGTATTTTGAACGGGGGGCAATTTTTCAAAGTCCAAACCCCGATCTAGGGACTGAGTAAGCTCTAAGTTGTAACACACGAGGACAATGGGGATGTCATTTCAATTGAGTCGATAGAGGATTATTATTGATTATTTTGTTTTTATCCTGTAAAATAACTAGTGATCAATAGGGGTTTTTTTCTATGACTTGGACCAGTTTATACTTTATATGTAAGAAATCTAAATCACAGGTGGAGACAACATGGGAGGAACCGAGGGTAGAGTTTGTGACACAAGGTAGCTTCATTCGAAGGATTCTTTGACCAAGAGAGGAGTTAGCCTGTAGAAATGTGGCTTGTATGGCCCTACAAGTTTGTCACGATATATTTGAGTTAATTAAAAAGCTTAGCTTAAATTCAATTCAAAGCTTGAAATCCATATGGACTTGACTCTTGAGCCATGGAAACCCCACAGGAACCCTAGCGAAGAGGGAAAATTAAGAAAAGAAAAGAAAAACTCTCTTGTCACATACGTTCATATACATATGTAGACAATTTACGAGTTGTCTTAGCATTCTTAATTTACTTTTGAACTACATTGCTTTCTCCCGACCACAAAAAAACTTGTACACTACTTTTCTCTTCCCAGCCACAAAAGAGCACATACTTTGTTTGCAATTCTATATTCTACGTTTAGTAGTGCAGTCCATCACAAATTCTATACTTTACCTCACTGTGCATGATCTGATTACACATTAAATCCGGTCCCATTCCACTCCTTTTTTTTCTTTTCAAAATTATCAAATTATTAATAGAATTGTTCTGTATGCTTCGAATACTTGAGTATTGGACTGTAACCTTTTGAAGCACATGATTTTCGTCCAGGCCAAGCAGTGGCGCCTCAGTTTTCTTCTCTAGGGCAAGTGTAGCCCAGATCAATAAGAGATGGAGCAAGCAACCACTCATTTCTTCATCTCTACAGCCTGGAGCAACTTGCGTGATTTTATGGAAGATTTTTTAGTGTGAAATACCTGGCAGTCTAGTATTTTGGATATGGCCGTTTGGTGTCTGGACAGGGCAAAATTCTTGAACAGATCGAGCACAATTAATTGAAGCAAGATATAATATTATTTTTTTGTTTCTACAATCATGCACGAATAGGAACACTTTCAAAAGTTGAGTCCAGAATTACAACATCTAAATTTAGTTTGGTACAGCTTTGTGTGCAAAATTAAGTCAAGGAAAGCGTGTTCATGAGGCATACAATTTTTAATTGGCTAAGCATTAGCAGTCGGTGTGTTTAATGCGTGTTAAGCATTGGTTTTCTACTTTTTCTTGGATGCTATGAACCCTAGGGTAGGGTGGCCTAGAAGTGGCAATAGATACGGCCAATTCTTGCTTAGCCATTACTTTTTAAGGTAGGTAATGGTGGGGAAGCTTACTCCCATTATTTACAGTTATATGGGTAAGCTCAAATATTTACTATATTCTGAATGGCAAAGACCTTTTCTTTTCTTTTCATAATGCTTATCCGCATAAACCTGATTGCAGAGAAGACAATCAATCCCCCCCTCCCTTTTCATATTTTTAATGTGGGGAAATTTGGAGTTGAATACCTCAACCTCTAAGATTTCAAAGTGCACCGATGCCTCTCCGGGAGCTTTATGGAGATTTTCCTGTCGTTGCTAATTAGCCTTCGGTATCGAGAATCTGTAAAGAAAGAGTTTTGTTCAGAGAAGGAAAGAAAACCACCACCCTTGATAAATGGTGGTGGTTTGCAAGGAACGAAATATGAACTGAAGCAACATTTGCTGCGGCCCATTAAGATTTTCACCTGTAACAATGGTTACTCGCAACAAAATTATAGAAAGAAAAGGCAAAGACAAAGTGCCGGAATCAGAGAAGCACCCGGTAGCTCAGGGAATTATGACAGGCAAATGGTTGCCAATTCTATTTGCAAGAGTTAACGATTTAGTATCGGCCAGGCCATGAATATTGGACTGCTACATGGCTTCTCCAACATCACAATTCACACATTACCTTCCTTAAGACTACTATCAACTGGAACCTACAAATATGATTTGTAATTCTTAAGTAAAACATCCAACCTAGCATCACTCTGAAATCTTGGTTTGAAATAATTTCTCTTATTAAGCTCCCCTCCCCACATCTCCCCTTGCGCTTTTCTACAAACCTTCTGTTTCATTAGGAAACTGTTGGGACTTCTTCTCAAGACACCCACCCTTCTCCCTCAAGTGTGTCCAAATAAACCCGAATTCAGCTGATACAGTACCTCTTGGTACTCAATGTTCACACTTCACGGCACCCAGGCAGCCTCCAAACCCTCTTTTCTCACATAATCCAACTCCAAATATTGCAACACTGGTTCACCATTACTAATCCTCAATAACAACATAATCTTTTGGTCTTGGCATAAACCCCCCCGCTCAAATAGCCTTCCAAACACCTAACCTCATTGCTGACAGAAATTCTTACACGCCACCAAAAACTGCTTGGTTCAATGATAAAGGCCTTTGATATCCTTGCTCAATGCTCGGGGTTCGAGAATTCCATGACCAAAGGTTAGAGCCAACTCCATGCCCTGTGGCCCATTCATGGAGATACCCTGATCTTCAGCCATAACAAAGGTGCAGTGATGGAGTTCCTACATTTGTGAGTAAATACTATGGAGATGGGCATTTGCTTCGTCAGAAGTCTGGGGTAGTCTATCTGCATCCCAATTTATTACCCCAAAAAACAAAAAATTCTACAGACATCTACACCATTCTTTTAAAGTTTTACTAGATGCTAAATCCAAATTAAGCGCCTGTCTGGTGTCAGGTCTTTTGATAGCCAACCTAAAAATACAACAGATATCGTTCAAGAAATAAAACATTTTCCAGCCATCCGAAATCAGGACACAGCAGGATGGTGTTACCAGAAGAAGTTTTCTTGCTACCAAACCTGGCATAATCAAGTTTCTGAGCAACATCCTGCACGAAAGAGATGACCTGCTTTGCATTTGTGACCAAACCTATCACACTTTTCCAGTCCTCCTTCTCGACCACACTCATCCTATACAAATAGCAAACAATAAAGTGCATGCAAAATTGTTGCCTAAAAGGAATTTCAACTTAAAAAAAAAAAAAAAAACTACACGAATCAAGTGATGTTGCTAAAAATAATTCATTCATAGGCTATCAATTTTCTTCTAAATTGGAACCTATGAACTAATTTACATGTTCAGAAGTTTTACGAGTTCATTAAGAGACACCCCGGATGATAAATGAAATGAAACAGAGACTAGACAAGCTTGCCCATTTTCCACCTCCCAAGGAACCCATTACTAATGCATGTAACTTGTACTAACTTACCTTGCACACCAACAAGCAATAAAAAGCTGGTAAGGGAAGTGAGAAAAAATATATCAACCAGAACAGCAATAGTTTATTTGTACACATCTTCTAAACTACCATCAGTTTGGAGCATTCAAGTAAGTTAATCCCTCATAACCTCGTTACACTTCTATATTTTTCTGCATCCATTGCTAGATATCAAGAAAACAAATCTAAATTCTCAGCACTCCCAAGAATCACCTTGTTTGGTGTGAACTGGCTAATCAGATTGTTTATTCATACCCTGACACAGGTGTAAGAATTCTGGATCCACTTTACAGCCAATAGCTGACAACTCTCACTTCTCTTTGCTCTGTCAAAATTCTCATATGGTGTACGCTAGATTACAGATCAAGGTAAAAATTGTTTGCAAATGATACACAGCCAATTCAAGCATCTGTGAAGTTCAGCAAATCAACAATCCATACATGGGAAAGATCATAAAAGTGAATTCTAGAAAGTTAACATAACGATGGAAAATTAACATAGTTCATCATAAAATTGACAAGAAAGTTAACATAGTTCAAACAAAAGGGACGTGTAAAAATCATCATTCCATCAAACCTGAAGAGTATAACGATGGAACTTGCTAATGCATTCAAAGTTCCCAAAATGTTCCCAAAGTCAACAATCTTAATTTCCAATTTTCCAGACTCAATAAACAAGCATGAAAAGTTCACAACCCAAATAACTGATACTCCGAGCAAATAGTTGAGTACTTGCTGTACACACGCATTATTAAATCAAGTTGATTTCTGGTCCTTCTAATATTTAGAATTTTGTTTTCCTCAAAGTTGCTAGTCCATCTAGTGGCATGAATTTACAGCTTGTTATCCTTCAGGTTGTCAGCATAAGCATACTCACCAATCAGTTTGAAGAATTTCATTTCTCAGTCTTGCCAGAGAAGCTGCACTTAATCTATGTATAATGTCATCCTGCCAAAAAAAAAAAAAAGGAAATTGAGAAGCAATGGAACAGTAATAAGAGCACAGCATTGAAAGATTATTTTTATCCTTTTTTCTAGGAGAAGAAAAAAAAATAGCTTTCATATGAAGAGCACCAATGAATGAGAATGAAAAGAATTGAGCGCATCAGCCCACCTGCATTACTATGGCTGTAACAAAATGAGAGCAACTTTCAGCCAGTTCTCTGGAGACACAGGGCAGAGTTGCATAGCCAACAGCAGTAACGATGTAAGGGATAAAACCAAGTTCCTTAATTGACTTTTAACGGAGCATGATTGCTAGTAAAGAAGCTACAGAAGCTCCAAGAGAATGACCCACCAACCTTAACCTAAATCCCTGTAGGATCAATTAGGTTCACCACAACAGCTTTCTTACCGGGAAATAAAAACAGAGAAAGAAGCCTGATATAATAGTCGATTATCCCTCAGAAAAGAAGCCAAGCAAGCTCTAATTTCAACTTATTATCAGTCAAATCGTCATCACCAGAGCTGTAATTGTTGAGTGCAGCTCCATTTTATTATTATTATTATTATTATCAGTCTTTGAAGAAGATTTTTGAGTTAATTTTTCTGATTTGGACTTTTTTATTGGCTCCTGTTTGTAACACCGTACAGGAACTTCCTGCATGTTTCTTGTTTATTTATTATATTTTAGCTACAATCTGTAATAAATGAAATACTAAAAAAAAAGGAAAAATTACTAAAAAAGCTGGAAGTTATAATAATTTGAAAAAAAAAAAGAAGAAAAGGAAACGGAATTCAAAGCGTAACTTACACATGTCGCGGAAAAGGCGTTTTAGGTACCGGTTTTCCATTCTTTCTCAGAGAGGCTTTTAGATGGAGATGAATTGCGGCGGCGGGGGCGGCTTTGTGGTGGTGGTGGTCAGGGCATGATATAGGCAGCTTGATAGTGACGCGTGGCAAGTGATTAGCTGCTGATTATAGCAACTACATTGCGGCGGCGAGAGTTATTCGGATTGAGCTCGGCGAGCAGCAGGGGCAGACGTGGAAGGCGAACGGAAGCTCAGCAGATTATTCTGGTTTTTTGAAGAGAAGGTTAATTTTGATATTATGTTACAGATAGAGGTTATTATGGTCACTCAATATAATTATCAAATGGGCTTAGTTAGCGTGGGCCTTATGTGCTCGTGAGTTTTGAGCTTAAACATATACCCTTTCTCATCACCGCCTGTGATCTCCCTATAAATGTCTCTCCAGGGTTTAAGGTTTTCAATCCACGACCCTCCACATGGTGAAAGACTAAAATCTCGCCGCCTTCTCCTCCGCTCTATGACTCTCTTCTCTAGGGTTTAGGGTTTATTTCTCTATGATTCTCTAGGGTTTAGGGTTTATTTCGATTTCAAAAGGGAGCTGATGTGTTTGCAAAGCTGTTAAAGAGAATGAAATGATGATCATGTGTTTCCCTATTGGTTTGATTTTGCCGCAGTGATGGCATCATTGTATTAGCTCTATCTGATCATTCTCTTTGGTTATTTTTATATATCGTCCTTTTGTGTTTGGTAATAATAATTTACCAAAACAAATTATAATTTATCAAAAAGAAAGAATATACGGGAAATAATCAAATTACTTATGCTCAACCTTAACCGGATCAAAAAGTTCTCATCTTTAGTTTTGTAATAGCTTAAGTGTATGTTTATTATTGCGGTGTACTGAAGATTTTATGGTATTAAAAAAAAAATTATATTTTTTATCGATGAATACTATAATACCAAACATAATATAGGTAAATTGAAGTATCTTTCAACCTCGAAGAACACTCAAAATTTATTTGATTTGAATTAACTCAAAAAACTTAATGTTTTGGGAGGAAAGATTGAGAAATATTAGAAATTCAAGAATTATTGTATCGTTAATGTATTAAAATAAGTTTTTTTTTTATTTTTTAATATTATTATATTAAAATGATTTGAAAACATAAAAAAATTAAAATAAAAAAAAATTTAAAAATTTTTAAAAACACAAAAATAAATTTTTAAATTTTTCAACCTGAAAGAGATTACTGTATTTATGGAAGAGGTAGGTTTTACGAGATATATATATATATATATATATATATATATATATATAATAGTGAAATCAAATTAAATTCTATGATAAATATTAAAATGGGCAGGTTTCTTAATCTAATATTTTTTTTCAGATTATTGTATGAATTTACCCTGCACAAAAAGTTATCTTTAGAATTAGAATTTCTGATTGAAATCTCCTTCCTGCCCTCTCTTAACGTCCAGCTCGTCGACAACAAGCCGTTTAAATCGTAAATATAAACAAATCGAAGGGTATGCTTTAGATTTAAACCAAATTTAACCCGCTCATACCTCTTAAAGTAGCCGCCCATAAAATCCATTTTTAACTTTTTCATTTTTCAGAGTGTACATTTTTTTAAATTATTATTTATCGAAAAAAATAAAATTTCCAGTTCACTGTCCCGGAGCAAAAACAGAGTGAGAGATTCACTGCGTCTCTCTCTCTCTCTCTCTCTCTCTACCAACAAATGGCTTTGACTTCATTTCTCGGACGAGTTCTCTTTTCCTCTGTTTTCATACTCCCCGCATGTAATTTCCTCCTTCTTTCCATCTCTGTGTGCATTTTTTGCTTGAATGGATCTGCTTCTCCTTCTTTTCCTTTACTTTTTTTTTTTGGATTTTATCAGTTCGATACTAACCCATGGTTTACTAGTTTCAATTAGTAATACTTTTGTCTTATTTAATTAATTATCTAAATAAATAAATGTGTAGAGATGTTAACATTTAATTGATTGATTAACATCTTATTTACATTTTTTATTGTTTTAATAGCAAGTTGAATAATAATAATAATAGTTTTTAAGTTTGTATTGGAGTAATTTTGCTTCCCTAGTTGGATAAAGCATAATCAAGAGTAGGAAAGTTGTACGATCTTGGTTGGGTTAGCAAATGCGTTGAAAAATAATATCAGTGCTGCCAAAATCGTCTCTAGAATGGAATTGAGGCTTTCTATGGATGTGAAAATAGGCCGTGCATTTCCACTATCCTCTGATTTTCTTGAGTGGGTCGACAGAATTATGCTTCACTAATTTTGTTTAGAAATTGTGTTAGAGCCCACCTACTTTTTTTTGGAGATGCCGTATAAGTTGCGTATTAACAAGATCTGCTGATTTGGTTTAGCACTGAGTTTCTGATAAGAATCTTATCCTTTTCTTTTATGACGTGATGGTTGAGACATTGGATTTCAGTTATGTATTGTTTGAAAACCAGCATTAAGCTTTTGATTCCTTGAATGTGGCCTTGTAATCTTTCTTTTGTTTGGAAATAATAATAGTAATAATAACAAGTAAGACATCTGATGTTGTTGAACCAGTTTTTATCTTTTGTTTTTTGTTTGTATAATGATGACCGCCTCATTTGCTGCCTAAAGTTCTTTGGATAGTATTTTGTCATAATCTCTTCCTTAATTTCAGGTTTAATGAACTTTGGGTTGCTGGGGGCCCAGCAGCAAACGAATTGAAACCAAAGTTTGGTTTGTTTGCCAGTCGTGAGCAGTCTCATGCTGGCATCCAAGTACCGGAAATTGAAGTGAGGATCTCAGCCATAGAAAAATTTGAGAGAGATTGTAGGCTTATTAGAAAAATAAAACCAAAATTGTGAGAGGTTGATACTTATTTTAAACTCTGGTGTGTAGTGATTGCTTTTTTTCCTCTTTTTGTGTAATTGCAATGGGGCAGCTGGCATCTAGGATTTCAAGGTGGAATATCATGGACATGATGCTTGGTGATGCAGGGCCTTTCTAGCTTTGTCACACAACACACCATATGACAAACCATGGTTATGAGAACATGGAAACTTTGCTTGGTAGAACTGTTGGTGTTATTTTAAGGAAGTTTGAAATCAAAGCTGTAAAGAGGCAGCTGTCATACTGGATTCTTATTTCTTAGCATGCCTCTTGTGTATTTTCATGCACAGATTGCAAACAGGTTTAGTGATTAGAAGACAGTGACTAAATGACTTAAATTAAATGGTGACCCGTTCAATTCTTAGGACTGTTTTGCATTATTTGAGTGGGTATCCATTTTGGCACTCTGGAAAATCTTTATATACTGGACAACTGATGAATGGGACTTGTATGGGCAACATGTGCAACCGTGGATAGATATACACCCACAATTAATGATTTTGACTCATAACCAGAATGTTTCACACTCCCAGTTGTCCTTTTTTTACATATTGTTCTGTAATTTTAGGCGGTATATGTATGCGAAGATCAAACATTTATCCACTGCTGTGATATTTCTTGAGGGCATTTGCGGCATCCTATTTATCTTTGGCAGTTCTAATGGAGCCTACCTACTGGTTGGTGCAAGAAATAGTATTTGACTTTTGGTCTTCTAAAGGGTATAGCTATGAGCAGTGGTGTATCATGTACTATTTTAATGAATATCAAGGTCCTTTCTTGTTGCAGATTATACATCAGTTGATTGCTTCTCCAATCCTATATGATTTCTAAAACTATGACAGCAAGGAGAAATAATTTAATCAACTTTTTATCAAATTCACACAGGTTAGATTTAGCTGATTCTGTACAATGTTTCTGTTCTGTATGATAGTTACTATTGTTTTGCTTTCTGCATGGTTTTGACAAATTTCTAAATTATTTTCCATTCTTTCAATGTATAATATTGCTCTTTATGGAGCACTGCTATTTTTCATAGGTATGAAGAACTCGCTTCCCAGGAGACAGCACAAGTTGAAGATTCCTAAAACCATAACTGGTTAGGAACAAATGGCTATCAGTTGGTAGGTATCTCATTTCAGTAAGGAGCTAATTGGAGTTTTTTTTTTTTTGTTCTTTTTGGTTCATGAAACATTGAGGAGTTTGTTTACGTGGATGCGGCTGTGTTTTAATCACAACGCAGTTTGTAGCCGTTTAGCAATGAAAAAAAATGATTTACTATTCATGGGTCTCAACTCTCACATGTTCTTTGCGTTGGAAACGCAATTAAAGAAAAGCAAGGAATTCTTGCTTTTCTTGCACTGTTCATGCTAATTGCACTAACAGTGTTCAATGAATAGTGCAATTAGCATGAACAGTGTATATTGATATACTATTCATGTGAACAGTGCAAGGAATTGCACTGTTTACTTAAAAAACAATGAACAGTGCAATTTATTTGCATTGCATGAACCTTTTTTTTTTTTTTTTTCAGTGTTATTTTTAATTTTTTTTTTAAAAAAAAAAAACTAGTTTAGAGTGAATTAAATTCACTTGCACTGTGATGTGAACAATATTTTTTTTTTTCAAAAAACTAGCATAGAGTGAATTAAATTCACTTGCACTATAATATCAATTTTATATCGGATAATATTTTATCTAATTTTATTACACATTCAAAAAATTATGGAAACTATAGTTCTTGTTAGATGTATTTTGAACGTAATGGAATTGTAGATGGTTTCATGGAATAATAAAAATATTTTATATAAAGCATTATTTATTTTATGATGTAATAACAATAGTTAAATCCACAATATTTAAATTAAAAACCATCAATATTAATGTATATTTTTTAAAATTATTTTATAACCTCAATTTCAAAAGCATTCTTAACCAAACACATTAAACTATTTTTTCTTCAACTTTAATTTCAACCATAGTTTTAACTAAATACCTATTTTTTCAAATCAACTTCAACTAAAAGTACTTTTTATAAAATAATTTTTTTCAAACCACAACTACAACAGTTACTGTAATACCAAACACTATCATTATGTACTTTACCAGGACCCAACATGTACGGTTAAAAGGCTTTTTATCTATTTATTTTTATTAAAAAAAAAACTTGTTTTTTTTCTCCCCTATTTAATGGGGATATATTATTTTTCTTCCCTGATATTTGGGTTTGTTCTTGTACTGTATCGAAGAAGGTTATGGGACCAGTGGATGTTGATGAGGCCGAACATGCATGTTTTAGAACATGGCAGTGCTGGTCCCTATGTGACATGTTAATAATTTCAACTACTTGACTTAAGAAATGGCACAAGATATTGTCCAAGCCATATGAATGGGACTTCACTTTCTACGTTTATGAATTTCTCCATCATTTTATTTGAATGTTTATTTAGTGGCTTCCAAAGGTTTATTGTTGTGACTCCATGGTTTGGTTTTAATCTTTTTGTGAAACTTGAAAGAATTGCTTGCTCTGTCGAATAGGTTAGTAGTTTTGAGTCTAGGATGTTTGGCTACAATCAAACCTCTAAGGTCACAGTTGTTTTTAGATACATATCTGTTGTTAGATCCTCTGGAATCCATTACAGACCGACATATCATGGTCAGATCTCTTCAGGAACTTTGGGTGATTACCACTCGTTGTGGTCTCCAATTTCTTGGTATTTGGTTTCGAAATTCATTGATTGTTGTGTCAGTTTGACATGCAGTGGTCAATTTTGCTAAAAGGATCTGTATTGTATTGCTCATTGGTTGCTGTTAGGAGATTTTTCCCCTGTTGTCCTGTGGTAGGCAAGTATGCTGACGTTTGTGAGTTTGCCTCTTTGATAGTGAAGAAGCCTTTTTTTCGAAATCATGTTTGTCAGCTTGTCGAAATCTATACTAATAATGCCTTGCATTTACCAGCTGCTATTTTCCCCACTAATCTGCATCTGATGAATGTCAACTCTTTGTAATATATCACAGCTGATTTTCCCCAATATTTTCCAGCAAATGAATGCCATCTTGCTACAATCATCTTCGACATTGCGAAATATTTGTGCCTTATCTGTATACATATCTTGCCAGAGCTCATCAAAATCTTGTCTGACTTTAATTGGGATTTGCTGCAATAATTTAGCAATATTATAATGGAAAAGGCTTGTTAAGGTAGCTTTTTATGGCATGCTGCTTATATGCTTTATAATTGACATGCAAATCTCTTGTGTAATCTAACCTGGGATCTGGAAAAAGAGATTGAAAACTTGGTTTGTACTTCATATGTCAGATTGGTGCATCTTAATACAGGAGCTGCATACCACTTGTGCCATTCCAGAGGTAACAAAATTTGTTTTTCGTGTTATTTGCCCAATGGCTCATTTATTGAAATCCTGAATCGAAGCTTGAATTTTTCAGGGAAATTTGCTGCAAAAAACTTGACATTCTTGCCATGTATACGTTTAAAAGAAAGCAGAATGAGAGGGGTGGTATATGTACTGGGTATTTGAAATAATTTCTTCGAATTATACTCCATGAACATTCTAGCACTGCCCTAATTCAATTATTGGGTAGGTATGCTTTGTTTTCTTTTTGTTCAGTACTAGAGGTCTGACAAGGCCTACTATTCTGAAGGAAGAGGTGTCTCTCTCAAAAGCATCTTGAGGCCAAAAAGTTGAGGGTAAGGACGTGCTCGCTACAATGAGTTGTAACTTCTCAAGTTAAAGCATGTTGACGATTAATTTTTAAAAGTATTTTTTATTTAAAAATATATTAAAATAATATATTGTTTTTATTTTTTAAAATTTATTCTTGATATTTGTATATTATAAAAGTATAAAAAAAATTAATTTAAAAAAAATCAAATGTTTATAAAGATACTTTTCAAACGCAAAAAGCAGCCTCAAAGAAATGTCGAAGCATGTTAAAGTTATTTATTAATAATTTGAAGAAAAGACAAATTTTTTTGCCACGCTCTTTCCTGTTGCAAGCAAGTGGAAATACACACGTAAAAATTACATAACATGCACAAAGCCACAACACCATGAATTACATGAAAAATATCAACCTTTAATTAAACTCAATAAAAGAAACACAGCACAAGCCCCCTCGTGTGGCATGCAGATCTTAACCCAATTTGTTTACTGCTTTTTAAATATACACTATTATTTTTAATAATTTTCAATGTAATTCATGGAATGTTATTTTTATGTCTGAAGAATTTCAATGATTTTATATATGGATTTGAGATTTAAATTATATTTGATGGGTTTGTGTAGATTAAAAAAAAACATAAAAATAAATGGATGAAATGTTTCCTGGACTCGGTATAATTTGATTTGGACGGTGGATGATGGGTTCTTGAAGATAGGGATGGTAAGTCAATGGCTAAGATGGGTTGGTGACATGATAATTACCAAAAAAATCATCAGATCTAGAAAATAAGGTTCTTGTGGTTAACTGATGAATAAAAAGTTCTTGGTGGGGGTATATTGTTACATAGACGGAGCGAGCGACGTTGGGACGTTGGGGATGGAGACTTAAAGCTACCTTCATTTTTTATTTTTTCTAAAATAACTTATCTTAGAAAATTAATGGTTTTTTTATATAAAAATCGTTTTCTAAAATAACTTATTTTAGATAAAATAATAAATGAAGGTAGCTTTAAGTCTCCATCCCCTATATATATATATATTCACACACACATACACTGCATACAAAATCTTTAAATTTGATTCCAAATGTTTTCTACGTTTCTGGATTGCATCCTTCTGTCATTTTCTTAAATAGTTTATTATGAAGAAAAGGTTGATGAATATTAATTTAAAATAACATCAATTTGGAAAAAAAGGAAGTTGATGAACATTAAATTATTATTATTATCATGGCAATTAATTTATTGTAATGGTGGATCATATTCTAATAAAACACAATATGAAATTATTTTTAATTGCGATTGTTACAGTTCCTGGAAGTCTACACCCAACTTTATATGTTACCACACCAATTTTTTTATCCCCATAAATTTTGGTCGGTTGAATGGGAATTCTTTTGGCCACTCGATGATTCCTTACGCTGTCTAGAAAAATAAAATAAAATAAAATAAAAATGATTCCTTGTATATTACACAACTAGCAGATTATTTATTTACGCATTGCATCGAATTATCAATATTGTCAACTCTTCCATTCTTAATGTGAGCAAAATGATCCTTAATTAGATCCCAACTCTCCATACGTCCTCTCACACTGAAACCTATTCCATGATCCTTGCTAAGATTCTATTATATTTTATGAAAAAGGCTTGATTTTCGATTGAAAGAAAGAACGAAAAGACGGAGGACTAAGCATCTCCATGATTTTTTTGCTGATCTAGAGGAAAGAATCATGTACGTTCTCCTATTATATTTGAATTTACATGGTTAAATGAGACTCAATGTATGACTTATATTTTTTCATAACATATTTAAAAATCTTAATTCTTCGATATCAACTTGGAAGATTATATATGGAATGTATAGTTTGCTATCTAAACTCAAAAATGTAATTTTCCCACATAAGTTTCTAAAAAAACCCTATTTAATTTCCAGTTAGGGACGGAGCCAGGAGAAAACTAGCTGGGGACGGGTCCTTGCAAAAAGAAAAAAAATTCCAGCTCCTCATGAACAATTTAAAATATTAGGGTAATTAAAAACTAGTATAATATATAGTATGCTTGGGTGAGAGGTGTGGTGATTTTTTTTCAATGAAAAATATGTATTTTTTTTTATTATTAACATGAATGTCTGGACCAGCTTGCGCGCACCTCGACCAATCCCACGAGCTCTGGAGTTAACAACCATATAAGCCTCAGATAATCATCATATTAGCAACCACAGGGCTTGAACTTGAGACCACAAGAAAAGCAAACCTTTTAGTTTCAAAATTCTTATCATTAAGACCACATACTAAATGATTAAAAACATGTATTTTTTGTTTTTAAAAGATGTGGTATGCGCTTTAAAAAAGTTGTATTAAAAAAAAAAAAAAAAACCACGACACCTCCCACTCGAACACACAAAACACTAAAAAAGATTTCTAACTTGCCCCACTAAAAAAAATCAGGGCTCCGCCTCAATGTTCAACCAAGAAAAAAAAAAAAAAACCTTTTGAAATTTCATATTTAAAAAAATAGATGAGGATACTAAACACACATCAACATCCAAAATCAAGCACAAAATCTGTTTTGGATCTAAAATTAATACCAGGGGTATAGAAATATGTGGTAGATTTCGTGTATCAAACTCCACCGTGCATAAAGTCTTCCCCGTAATTATGCAGTATCTTTCCCTGCTCTGTCTTGTTCAAATTGAGGAGGCACAGGCCATCAGGGCCACCACCCTCCGAGCGTAAACAGAGGGTTTTATTTGTTTGTTCTGCACATGGGTTCATTAAATGCCAGCAAAATTGGCCAGGCCAGCCCAGTCCGAGCCAAGTTTTGGAAACTTGGTGATGCTTAAGCTGTGGGCAATCCATCGTTTACGTCTCAAGTTTTTTTCTAAAATAATTTCAAAGATGTATAAGCGAATTGACCACCCAAGTTAGGAAGAATAGATTACTAAAATCTAATCTATGAATTGTTTCAATCATGATAGATATGATAGGGGCAGGGCAGTGAATATACATATAAAAGACGTTTTATGTAGACGTCAAACAGTTGGAGGAAAGAAATCAAGGACATCGATCTCTATCGATGATGCATTTTACATGTGCTGTAATTAACCTCTCAAGATTTTATTGAAGGGTCAACAAAGTGGGCAGCCTAGGCTAGCTATACGTAGTATCTTAGCCTCTTGTCCTGTTAGAGTTCCATGTGCAATTTGGAACCCAAGGGCATCCAGTACTCTTGTTGTTACTCCATTTTCTTTCCTTAAAATATATACGAGAATGAGAATTCTTTTCTTTATTCTTGAATAGGTTCTCGGTCCTGATTGTGCTCTTTTTTATTGAAACCAACTTACATCCTCCTCGATCTATCTCGGCTCTCTCACTAATATTCATAACCCTATATTGTTTCAGGCATGGAAGTTGTTAAGAATAAGAAGATCTTATGCTTAACAGAAGTCATGCCTCCCAATGCTGTGAGTTCATGTCTTGGAGATGGGTCGTCCAGCTATGATAAAGCTAAGGAAGTGGGGGCATTCAATGAAACGAAAGCCGGTGTTAAGGGACTAGTTGACTCTGGTGTGACCAAGATCCCCAGGTTTTTTGTCCACCCACCGGAGAACGTGCAAAACCCGTCATCCGAGACGAGCAGTGATATCGGCCTTCGGATTCCTGTGGTAGACTTTGAAGGGTTCGGAGGTTGTCGACGACAGGAGGTTGTCGACGAGGCTCGGAAAGCATTAGAAACATGGGGGTTTTTTCAAATGGTTAACCATGGAATTCCAGTTGGTGTCTTGGATGAGATGTTAGCCGGTGTGAAACGATTCCACGAGCAACCACAGGATAAGAAGATGGGGTTTTACACGCATGACTATAGGAAGCCAGTAAGGTTCTTCTCCAATGGAGACCTCCTTGTGAATAGAGGGCCAGCTTGCTGGAGAGACACGGTAGCATTTGATTTCAAAGATAGTAAACTGGATCCTGAACTGTTTCCTGAAATAGTCAGGTAACCTGTGTAGATCTGCTATATAATCAGCTATAAAAACCGCGTATCTATGAACTATATTCCTCACTAGCTTTTTGTTGGATTGATTTAAATTGTCCTGCAGAAATGAAGTGCGTAATTACATCACACAGATGATCAAAATGAAGAAGACAATATGTGAGCTTATATCGGAGGCACTTGGACTCCATAGTGACTACCTTTCCAGCATAGAATGCATGGAAACAGAGATTTTGTTGGGCCACTATTACCCGACCTGTCCTGAACCAGACTTGACGGTGGGCGCAACCATGCATACTGACCCATGTTTTCTGACTCTACTCCTACAAGACAACATGGGTGGTCTCCAAGTTCGCAATCAAAATCAATGGGTAGATGTCCCCACTCTGCAAGGAGCTCTTGTAGTTAACTTGGGGGACTTCATGCAGGTAACATTTTATTTTTCTTACCTGATTTCGTTTTCATTTTCATCCAAGTCGGTCGGTAAACGAGAGGCAACCCAGCCCCCACCAGCTGGAATGAGAACCAGGAAACCAGCAGTATAAATTTAATAAAGATCCACTTGCACCTCTTCCATATTTAGCGAAGCACTTCCCTAGCTAGCTCAACACTTGACAAGTCCACTTGCACTTGATTATTAATCAATCAATCAATAATCATATAACTCGAGGAACCATTTTAAACACCTCAGAATATCATATGATATGATATGATCCACGTTTCAAAAATCAATCATCAGAACTTTATTAATTTGTGGCTCAACAGTACTCAAAGCTGATAGAAGATAAACCATTTTGTTGCACATACGATTATGACTTCAGAGTTGTTTCTTCCATTTTGTAGCTGATCACCAATGACAGGTTCAAAAGTGTGGAGCACAGAGTTCTTGTTGGACAAGTTGGATCCCGGACATCAGTTGCATGTCTTTTCTATCCAGGCACTGCAAATTATAATTCGAAACCATACGGGGCAATCAAGGAGCTTCTATCAGACAACAACCCACCAAGATATAGGGAAACTAATATGGCTGAATATATGGCTTACGTAAGGTCCAGGGCTTTAGATTGCAGCTCAAATCTTTCTCATTTTGAACTGGCATGAGACCCCCCATCTCCATGCTCGGTACTGCAAATTCTCAACTTCTATCCACTGCAGTGACTGGTTGAGAATTTGATGCATCTTGTCTGTAGTGAACATATCATCCCTTTCTTTGAAGCTATAGTATCATCCTTATCATGTGTTTCTTCAATGCATAGCTTCTTATACTCTTTAGTGAGTTTGTGTTATGGGAAAGCGTATATTAAAGTAAATTTTCAATTGCTTCAAGGACCTTTAATAAAAGCTTTCATAATCCCACAAGAAGTCTTGCCGATCAAAGATTGGAATCAAAGAACAAGACAAAATCTCATAAAATGATTCCAACAACATCACTAAATAATTTCCATCTGTAATTGTTTGCCTCGTAAAGAAGGTTTACAGCTCTTTAAAAAGTCTTAGACTGGCCTTAGAAAGGAAAGAAAAATCTAATTCTAAACATACCTGAGAAATAATATAAAATTCAAAATTAAGCTAAAAATCTGAAATTAAATAGAAAAATAATAAAACTAAATAAAATGAAATTTTCTAGATCTAATTTGAAGGTTGGTATGACTCGATAGGTTGATTATTTTATAAAAATTATTATAAGATTCTCTTGATGAAATTTGAGCATAATCTAATTATTAAATCAAAAGTTATCACCATTTTCTTTAAGCTAGTCATAACAAGAATTTTTTTGGGCTTTAATTGTCATGACTTGAATTTTAATATTCATAATCAGCAACGCAGGAGCAGTGTCGTAAGGACACCGCACTCATGCTAAGCCTTAAAACATACATATCATAAAACAAATATATAAAGAGTTTACATAGAATTGTGTAATCTTTCAAATATTCCTCAAAACTAATAAAAACAATTCATAATTCAAAATACTTATTACATTAAATAAAATCCAATATTTGAAATGAAAATATAAACTTGAATCAAAACAACATAATAGTAAAATGTCTAAAACATCGAATCACAAAGAATAAGAGAAGGTTCGTGGAAGCAAGCAAGGCATACCAATAAATAAAGTAGCAGGAATTCTCAATCAAAGGTCAACCTGCTAACAAAAGTTAAGAACCTAAAATAATATTAAAATGAAGAGGTGAGTTCAACCAACTCAGTGAGGGAATAATATTTAATATATATCTTAGATATTAATAATTTACAAGTCATACATATCTCGATATAAATATACATACTAAGCATATTAACATAAGATAGTGAAATATATATTAGAGGTTAGAAGATACTCGAATGTTACCAGATATGACACCCAAAGGTGACCACTGCGAGAGGATTAGTTGCCATTGGTCGGTGCCTCTTTCACCAACTAATTAAGTATACAGATATGATGTGTACAAATACTAACTATTTTCTGTTAGTAAGAGTTTCATACAAGCATACTGATATCTAAACATAACAGATACTCACATGAATATTAAAGAAAATAAATATCATATCGAATATAATTGATTCAACAAAATATGAGTGCAAAATTAAAAATGAATGAGTACTCAGAAAATAACAGAACACACACACACACATGTATTTATATTAAAATATATTAAAGATTATCTCACTCACCTGAAAAACAAGAGCAAAAAACAAACGGATTCATAATCAGAGACTACTAAAGATTGTTAGGAGGAACGTCAACAGAACCTATAATGCATACGAAAAACACTAAAAATCGACTCAAAGAAAAATAACATAAAAGATTACAACTCTAAGATTAAAGACCAAAATATAATTATAAAATCGAGCTGATTCACCTTATTGATCTCGAATATAAACCAAATTGATCAAACCTAAAATACTCGATTAAACCTTATTATTGATTCAACCGGTAGACTAAAATGACCAATTGATCGACCGCCGCCACAAGCCAACTAGTTGGTCAATTTGGATTAATCGGTTGACTAGCAGCATCAAACCAACTAGTTGGCTGGTTAATTGAGATTTCTAGAATCCCGATATGCCAGCCTTCAAATCTACATATCCCATAATTAAACAATTTGTTATTTAAAAACTCATAATTTCAAATTTAAGCTAACTAGCACACTAATACTTAAATAAAATCCCTTAAATCATTTAATTACCAAATTGATATTTATATAAAAACCCTGAACATTTCTTCAATCATTCCATAATCAATTATCAAATCCCTAATAAAGGAAACAGCAGAAAAGACAGTCACAATACTTGCTTGCTTCTTTAACCCTTCTTAAAACTCAAAAGCTGGAGTTTAGATAGAGCTAAATCTTTGGTATAATTGAAAGAAAAGTTACTCTAAGGGAGGGAGAAGAGAAGAAGGGAAAACCAAATTCCGGCAAAAATCCTCTATAAATACACATGTTAGATTATGTTATTGGGTTTGGGCTAGACTTGAGTTCGAGTTTGATGGGCCAAAACAATTCATATGTCTACATCGAGAAATCTCAAAATCCTCTGATCGTAAAACATTCCCTTCTGTTTAGCGTTTCCCCCAACCAACAGCACTACAGCAGAGCCCTGATAGCTGAAATATCCTGTCGAGGACGACACGATGTGCTTAGTCTGGCTAGACGGCTCCGGTAATCTCAGCTATCAATAGAGACAGCACTGGTTTTCACTTGTAAAGTCAATGCCACTGCCTCTAAGCAGGCTGCTCCTTTTCTCTTATTATTTATTCAACTGTAAGCCTAAAAGCCTGTATGTTGTTATGGGCAACTGCGATAACGAACAGAACCTAAGTACCTTCAATATTGAGTCCCAGGTAAGCTATCCACGCCTTAAACACACGTAAGCTACTGGTAAATTCAAGAGAAAATTGTTTCTTACAACCCCTTCCCAGATTAGAGTCCGAGATGATAATTGTTGACCTGTCCAGCAATCTTGCAATATTTCCAGCTTTGATCCTTCTTGCTTCAGTATCTAACGACTCCCTTCAAGAACAACATGCTGGTCGTAGAGCATCAGATTATTAGAAGCTGACGGCCAGCAGAGGCCTTTAAAAATGGGTTTGAGGTGTCAATATTTTAATCAGCACCAGTGTTGTCCCTCTCATTTACTTCAAAGCCTGCTGGCAAAATAAGTTTTAAGTTTGTAATTTACCTAGCAATATTGAGTTATAAAGTTGGGATTAATGTATATAAAATTACCTTCAGACCCAAGACAGCCTATCAAAAGTGGCAATTCTCGTAAAGCACTTCTGATGTATTTAATTTTGTTTTGCAGAGAGGCAGTTAGTTTGCATGTCAAACACAGTCCATTGCTTATTGATTTTTAGCCCACTTGTTCAAAAGGGAGGTGCACATTGTACAGGTTTTATGAGTTTTTTTAAAAAAAAAAAAAAAAATTACACAGTAAGAAAAAATAACACAATTCTAAATTTATTTAGAAAAATAGTAAAGTTGTTGGCAGTTACTATTTTAAAAGCTATTTTAGATTTTGACTATAAAAAATAAATCTACGAGTAAAACTGGTTATATATATGATAGTAATGTTTTATATTCGGAAGAGCTGCTCCAGAGTATTATGTGCCTAGGGCAAATACAATCACCATAGCATTTTTAACATCATTTTGCTCGTCTTTTTTCTTCTTCTTTTAATGTTTCCCACTCCTTGTAACATCTCTTTTTGTGGAAATACAAGAGCTTGAGTCAATTGATCAAATGCTCTGAAGATCTTCGACAAATGAGACGGCTGTAACGAGGAAAGAAAGGGAAACCAAACAATGCCAATAGCTCGCTATATTATTACACGAAGGAATTTGCAAACAAATGATAGGTCTGTCTGGCTTGGAAATAAGAAATCAATCCACAAATTCTCAGCCGAGAAAATAGAAGCCTCTTCCAGAAATATTAGCTTCTTTTTCCTCCTCCCCACTTTAGATTTTTTGAAAGTGGGGATACTAACAGGAATTGAAACACACAATAAAAAAATAATGGTCAATCAAAGATCAAAGATCACAAATCACTCACTATTTTACACAGGAACAGTATGACAAGCAGCAAGAGTTGACCAGCCTTTCTTCTTGGTTAGTTTGTAGTCTTGGGCTGCAATATTTGCACGAGTGACCATAAGATATCCATTCTATGCATACTTCTGTTGTTCTGCCCCTGAATAATTCAAAATGCAAAACTGATTAAAGAAGTTAAAAAAACAAAACACTGCAGTTTGCTGGATAGAGAAGGCCGTGGATCTATTGAACCCATTGATTTGTAATTCGGAAATACTCTTAAGGAAATCATTGAGACTTGCTCCTATTGTAACAGATAATTCAGACATACCTCTACCACGAAACATATCCATGTCTTCTCACCATGCACTTCTGTGATTCCTTTCAATATTGTCAGGCCTAAACTTCTGATAGCTTCTGCTATCTCAAGAAAATCATTGCACTCCTCGCATAACATCTGCATAGATCAAAAGGATACTTTTGCGTATTGAGAAGAAACAAAAGCAATGAAAAATAAGTGGCTGCAAACCTAAGACAAAGGGATGCGATGATTTTCTGATTTTATGTTTCTAAAGAAACAACAACAGACCGATCTCATAATTTACAGATCCAACATATATTTACCTCTACAAGCATCTGTCCGTTTTTGTTTAGATTTTCTACTATTATTGATGAGACCTTTAGATGGCCGCCCACCTCCACTGCCCAGCTTGAACCCTGTTCATATTTGGAGGCATCTGTTCCTTTCTGATGCATCTGTAATTCAGCCATTCATATACGTGTAAGCAGCAGAAAAATAATATAACAGAATATAATGATATGCTCTCCCGATGAAATTGTACAGTTCAAGTCAATTTCAGTTCAAGTTGCTGCTTATTAAACATCAAGATGATAAAATCATCTGGCAACAAAAGATTGCAAACTGAAGCATGTCAGTCAATGTTGAGCAATAATGATACAATCAACTAATAGATAGATAACAGAAATTAAAAATTTGCATATATTGGTGTGAATTTCTTACAGAGAACAAACTCCAGAAATCACTACCAATAACATGGAGGATTGAGAATTTAAAATTTCCATGAGTAAACATATGAAGGAGGTTGCCCCGGCCACGGAGCACATACAGAAACAGGGCCCTTGCAGGGAACATGTCTGACCTACCTTCGGTTCAGCACATTTATTGAGCTTGTCAGCATGATTTGTAATGCTTTCTAGAAAGAGCATATGCTTGATTGTGCGCTCCAGCAATGAATCTATACTGCACTGCAATTTATAAAAAAAAAAACCTTCAGAACATATCATACAAAAGATTTCCCTGACTAGGAAATGTGACTGGTAAACAGTCAAAAAATCAGCTCAACCATGGAACAGTTACCTTCGATCCACTGGGGACAAGCTCTCTCAGCTCCTTGATGCGATCTTGGATCAGTTGCCTGTCCCTTGGCCGAGGCCTGAATTTTTCACCAGGTTTAGCCCTTTTTTTGCTGTTCTTAGTTGGTTCTGCATACTTATCCAACTGCTCAGTACAGATGCTTGTACAAGTTGACAAAAACCCTTTAGAAGACATTCCACCAAACACTTCTGTTGAGTTAGAGAAATTCTGTGCATCCTCTTCAACAACAGAGGACGGGTTAATTGAATAGCCTGCTGAATTGAAGATATGCTTAGTCTGGATAGAAGGCTCTGGCATTTTCTCAACCGTTAATAGAGACTGCACTGACTTACAACTTGACTTCTCACTTTTAACATCACTGCCACTATGGCAAGCATTGCCTACTACTGCTTCTAAGAGGTTCTCTGTGCCAAAGTCAAATGTCATCTGGCTGCTACTCATCCCCTCTGGCATCTCAAAACCATTTACAGCTTCACTCTTTCCTGCTTGATAATCAAAGGGCATACATCTGTTGATGAAAGATGGTCCTAGAGCTTCAAGCAACTCACAACCAGCAGAGAACTTAAAAAAAGTGTCTGATGCATTGAAATGAGTTGATTCTGCTTGATGGTCCAGCTTCTTCTCCAAATCCTTTTTGAATGTTATGTTTGAAGATTCAGGTGCATCCAACACCAATTTTGGGTAGAGATTGGTGCCATCAGACTTTTCTCCTTCACAGATGGTAGTGTCAAAGAGGTCTGCAGGGATGCCTGAAAGGTCAGCTCCAAGCTTGTCATTTGGAAGTATAAGATCAGATGGATTAACTTTGTCCTTCATAAAACCATTTGAATGCATAGTCACATTGTGTTCTGATCTCCGGCCCGGATCTTTCCAGGCATTGGTCTCCCCTCCGTACATCTGATCACTAATTATATTCATCCCTAGTTGACTCTGGTGATCCAAATAGGAGGCATTTGATCTCAGATGAAGTAATTGGATGCTTTCATCATTTGTTGGTGTCAATATTTCAAGCACTTGATTATTTCTCAATCCAGCTGCTGTTTTCTGATGAATATCAGGAAGGAAAGAAATGTAAGAAGAACTACAACTATGGTTTTGTCAATATGAGAATAAAGGCAACAAATCATTTGGTTCTTCCTTCGCATCTTCACATATGATTGCATAAACCATCAGGAAAACCTTTGAACCTAAATAGGTAGATCTGGCTGAGAAAGGAAGCATTTTAGTATTACCAAAACCTCTAACATCTCAACCTGTTGAGACAATAATTCTTTATAGATGTGAGCATGCATGCACTTATCCACATGCATGTCTGCACACGCACACGCACATGCACATGCACATGCACATAGAGAGAGGGAGAGAGTTACCGGACATAATGCATTCTTCATACTATGTTGTAATGGACCACTAACATGCCTGACTGAGGAATCTTGAAGGGTGAAAAAGACATCTTTGATACGTGTCACCAAATTAACATCCTCAATAACCTGCTCAACCCAAATGTGAATATAAAAGAAAAATTAAATGGCAATGACAAGTATATGACCAACCTTATAAATTCAGAGCAGAATTTAACACTTTAGCCGGCATTTGACCCACCTTACACCAACCATGTGATGATTAAAATTACTTAAACAACTCAAAAATAGTGAGATATTCTCTTCAGATAAAGTGGAAATGTAACACATCTCAAGTCCAAAATCAATTAAGAGTGCAAGCTAGCAATTTTGGAGGAAGAGCTTATGATGTTACAAACGGTAACAGAGCCAGCAACACTTGACTAACTAGCCTTTCTGGTGAGCAGCCTCAAGTCTTAGGGGAGTGTTAAACTGGGATGCAAGCAGCTCTGGCTCATGGGTGCATTAATTTTTGGGGGGTGTATGTGTTCTCCCTTGCAAGAAAGCAAGGTTTAAAACTTAAAGCCAGTCATGCTCCAAATCAAATATCAGGGGCATGCGAGAGAGGCCGGGTACAAAAACCAAATTTGATGATCTCAATAGCAACTCCAGCTACAACTTTGACAAATATTAGCTGGTCATTCTAGGGATTCAAGACATAACGAGACCCTCCATTGATTCTTTTTCAACTTGAGAAAACCTTAAACAGAAATTGAATGCCACCACTTAGTCTCTGCATACCAATAACATATTCCAGCCTACGACTCTGATTGTGACTGCCTAAAACAGCCTAGTAAGTGTCTAAAAGAGAGGATCTCAATGAAAGCAGAAATGCATTGTATATTTCAATGAATATCGTAGAAAACACTGCAACATCAATTTGGTTCAAGTAATCAATAAACATGCATGTAAATGACAGTGATTAATTAGTCAGAAATTTTCTTACTTTATTCGAAGAGCCAAGCTGTACAACTCCATATGGCACGACAGCAACAACAACAATGGTCTGCAGAGAAAAACAAAAACTATTTCATCAATGTAACAGCTTATTTTAGTTGGTAGAAAGAAAGGATATCAAAACATAAAGCACCAAGCAAACACTGAAAACCCAAATAATTTTTGTTTCGGCCCTTATGGGACAAGAAAAGCATGCATTAGATTGGATATCAGAAAATCTTAAAAGAAGTTATGAGTTGTGTCCCACTTGTATCAATCTCAACACACAGAAACAGACAACCATTGACTCATGAGTGAACAGGGAAAAACAAGCATTGGAATATATATCATTCACACAAAAAGTGAAATTAGTTTTAGTGGTTGTTTTGTTTTCAAGTCAACATGGAAACATTAAATGCAGCAATGAATTCATTCAGTCTCATCCTATGTCATTGTGACCATGACCAATGACAATATCACTGATCTACAGAGAAAACAAAAAATAAAGCAGGCATACCTTGATCCCAGCAGAAAACTGACTTTGCCAGCCATCGGAGAACTGAAAACCTCACAGTGAAAGAGAAAACCTCACAGTGAACATACATTGTTCATATTTTCCAACGAAAAAGTATAATTCTATAATTGCATTTCAAGGATGTAATTCTACAATTGCATTTCAAGGATATCCTTACCTCATGTGATGAGAAGGAACTTGCAGCATATTTATCAGCAAAGATCCACTGATGCTTTCCACTGACTGCCACCTGCCCAACTATCCTGTAAAACCAAGCATGAATCCAACTCAAACATGCTGATAAGCACAGGGATCTTTCAAAAGTGACAATCCAAAAAAATCTTAAATTAAATTCTGCTTTTTAATTGGATACTTGCAGGGGGGGGGGGCTAAGAAAGAAAAGCATGAAGAATTCAAACGAGGAGGAAATGATGTGAAGCATGCTCAAATAAAACACTTTCCTAACGCTATTGACAATTTAAGGAGCAAAATCCATCAGTGAATAACTCATACCCTTCCCCTAGAGAGTATACATGATACGACATCTTTGCCACAGCCAATCCAAGCGGGTCACGAGTATAATGCCCACCATGCAATTTTTCTTGTGTCTGACTGAAGCATTTGCTCTCAAAGGCATCATGTTGCTCACAATTTTCATAGTAGCCATCTTCCCAAGTTAGCACCCTATTAAATATTTAAAACAAAAAACAAGAATAAATTTGAAGTAACAATATATATCCTCGAACTCATAACCAACCATACCCAAAAGTTAAACATAACTAAATTATAAACTTAAACTAACTTCATATAATCAGAATTGCTACAAGTAACTAAAGATGAAACAATATTGAAGTAAAATCTGAAGTAACTTACATGCGAGCACGATGTTTAAGCTTCCAGAAAACAGCATAGTTCCAGTCAGTATTGAAGCAGAGGCTCCTCAAAGTATTATGCAAGTCAGCACCCATCCCAGTCCTTCCCCTTCCCCTCTCAAAATTCCTAAGTCAAAAGGCTCCTCAGTGCAAATTCCACTACCAAGAACCCAACTTTGTCAGTGAAACAAAAACCCCGCCCTCAAAACAAAAACCCTACTTTCGTCTAAGCTAGCTTCCTCTATAAGATCCTCTTCCTGCCTGTTTTCTCCTTAACCCAGCTCTTGCTTTTATCGGTGGTCCTACAGTAGCCAAAAGCAGGCGATCTCTACCCATTCCCTCACTCATACACCACCCTCTTTTCACTCACCAACACCTAATTTAACAGCAAAAAATAAAACCTAAAAAACTCACAAATTCAAACAACCAAACTTTCAAGATAAAAAAAAAAGATTTCAAAAGAGCAACATTCACTGTATTTAGCCATGAATCTTAGTAAAATTGAATTCAATCTCTCTCAAAAATCAAGCCTGATGAAGATGTGAACTTTGCAATACAGGTCTAGCTAATATCGGACGACATGGATCACACTCAAATAATGACCGTGATTTTGAAAAATCATACAATTAATCAGAAGATTATCTTGCAAATTTCACACAGAAGTTGATTCCAATAAATCCTTAACTGAAGAGAAAAGAAACAGGGAAATCAAGGGTTTGCTCTGGATTATTGAGAAAGGAGTAAAGTTGGAGTCTTTTTGGCTAAGAGAAGTGAGGGTTGAAGTCAAGAAAATCCATGCTTTTTCATTGCAAAGATATAAAGAGTGAAAAGAAGCTTTTTTTCTCCTTACCCCCTTCCTTTACTAAATCACTGTTTCCTACTCAACAAATTCTAGAGAGATAAAGTAGAGAGAGGGCTTCAAATCCAATGGCTTTTAATTCCGAGTCTCTTTTTTGGAGTTCAAGACTATTTTATAATATATAAATATAATAAAGCAAGTAACAGCAGCCGCTATTTGGCGCACTCTGTTCACTTTAGCTTTTCTGACATGAAAACGAAGGCAAAAACGGTGAGGTACGGGTGTCGTTTCAAACCTTGGCGCTATGCGTGAGTGCGTCATCTCTTAGCCTGCGCATCATGGCGCGCACTTTAAACCTCTCTCTTTCTCCCTCCATTTTCTTCACACAGTTGGGGGGGACTAGGGTTTTTGAGGGATATTATTTATGGATGGATGGATGATAAAAGGAGGGAGAAAATGAGAGAGTGTAATGTGTTATGAGTGCACTTTCTAGGTAGTGTTATGTTATGGCCAACAAAATGATGCCCAAGTGAAGAAAATGCTTCTTGTCTTTCTACTACAATCTCTTTTTTGTGAAGAGGGGTCTTGTCTTTCTTTCCTTCCCCTACATTTCTCAATGAACCTTTTTTAAACCCAATGAACTTACCCATGGGGATTTACCCTTTTCAACCACCATTTTATTGCTACAAAAGTTATCACACCCAAACCACCCTCCTTCCATTGCAAATTATCCCCATTCATGTTCTTTTATACAATTCATGTTTTCAAAAAATCAGAAGCAGCATCTTTTTTCATGAAGGTTTCATATTTGCGGTCAAAATAATATTTATCAAAATTCTTAGTGATTTTAGATCATTTTGATATATATATCACTGCAACCCTATTAGTGCTCATTGAGAGGTGTTATTTTCTTTTTTATTTCACTGCAACCCTATTAGTGCTCATTGAGAGGTGTTATTTTCTTTTTTATTTCACTGCAACCCTATTAGTGCTCATTGAGTGGCATTTGAGAGTGATGATTGAAGTGGCATATGGGAATTTTGTCTAGACGTCTCCATTTTGATTTTAATTATGCATTATGATCTCATGACACATTTATGAAGTAACGTTTCCTGCACCATACCAGCTCGACATCATTGTCCAAATCGCATTATTTTGTGTTCTAACAGTGGGATCTACGAGTGATTATTACGGCCATTGATTTCTAATCATTCTCTTCTATTTATTTCTTTTTTCACGTCCCTGTAGTTATGAGGGATTGGGGCTGGGGGCCATACATTTGTTGATCACAAAGGAAAACTATACAAAAACCAATAAAAAAGAGAAGAAAAAATGAAGAAATCATCTCATGATCAATACTCCAAAACAACCTCCTTCCGTTGTTTTTTGCTTTGATCTTTAAAGATTCAATTTGTCGGGAGTAAATGAAGAGTGTTCGCCCTCGCTCACTAGCAAGTTTTATAGGCATAATCATTTTTTTACTCGATGGTGTATCTCTCATCTTTTGTGGTTAGTTGTCACTAGTTATACTTTATTTCCTCCCTATTATCAAAGCTACACTTATAATTGAAGTGATGGACATGGAGAGATTTTGAAATATTTCTTGAGTAATTATTAATATTTACTCCACAAGAAAAATAAACAAGAGAATTAGAGAGAAACAGGATATATAAGAATTAAAAAAATATTTTCGAACCTAGATAAAAATATTGCATTACTTTTAATGGCTCGAATATAATTGATTTTTTCATTCATTGTCTATCTTTCTCTTAAAAGAAAGTTCATGGCTATTTAACATTCTTTTTGGAAATATAATTACAATTAGTTTTAAAAATATTTTTTATTAGAAATATATTAAAATTATTTTTTTATTTTTTAAAATTATTTTTTATATTAGTATATCAAAATAATTTTAAAAACACCAAAAATATATTAATTTAAAATTAAAAAAAATTAATATATTTTTTAAAACACAAAAATAAACATAACATAAAAAAGATCTTATACATTCAAATTTGAATTTGCAAAAACTATACCATCGCAGATTGGCTTTAGAAAAACCCTACTGCATGGATCGAATTCGTATCTTGTTTGACTAATTTCTTGAATTCATTTTTGGATGGAATAGATTAAAGATTTGGATTCTTCATTTTATTTCTTGAACATTAATAGTAATAATAATAATGTTCAGTGAACAACTTGGTTCAAGATTCCATTCCATCGAAGAAGACTCCCTCTTCTTCACTTGTCTCTTCCCTGAGTTTTTCTACCTGGTTCAAAACTTCAACTTACTGGATCATGATATATCAGTAATTTTAAAAAGATATTAGATTTACAAACAACTAACTTCTAAAATTCTGCATGAACAAAGCTGATGTCATTTTCCATGTATATAGAATAGTAAGAGAAATGAGTAGAATCATCATAAATACCAAAAAAGAATGATTTGTGTCCCTAGCTATTTCAATAAATTATTCGATTTCATGTCGAGTAAATCCCATTGTATGGTCTTTAAAGTAAATTTTATAATATATGGTTAATTAATATATATTATATTTTTGCATCATTTAAAATTTAAAACCGCGGCTTGAAAAGCTAGCTACCAAAGTGTAAAAACCACACATAATGAAGCCAAGTAATTGATGAAGAAAAGCAATGGTGTTACCAGATTTTTTTGCATTTGAACTTGAAGGTCACCTTTTATCTCTCCCATCACCTCATACTTTTCTTTTCTTTACACTCTTTTGGATGAAGATTGGGAACCAAATCATCCCGAGTAGATTCTGTAGCTTAGCTTTTCACTAACATGTAATCCAGGAGGATCGATGGCTTGTTAGTCTCCACACTCATGAGCAGTGGGTTGATGATATCTCTTTCTCACTGTGCATCCCTCAGTCAATATAGATGGGCGTGAAAATGGAAGTCCCATTTTCAAGTACATTCTCCCTACATACAGTGCATGTGTGACGCTCGTGGCCACTACCTGAATAAACTATGCACACCCTTGTTAGGAAATAAGATTTGTAAAGAAGAAAAGCTGCTAACTTTCACCAGTAGTCAACTTGGCCTCGACTATGGTGATTCTATATTTTGCCACCCCTTCTTCTTTAACCCCAGCTCACTAATGACCTAATGGTGGCCCCTGAAAATCGAATGAAGGGAATCTAATGATCATTGGCATGAAAAGGAATTCTAGCTAGGAAAGCATCCTCAATCGTGCAAGGTATTGTTGTTGATGTCGTATTTTACTTCAAAATATATTTATTTTTGACATGGAGGTATCAAAATAATATGCCCCTTAAACAACCATTGTCTTTGTCTTCCATGACTATAAAACACATGCAGTTTCATGGTTAGTCTGATTGAATTGAGTTTCTCAAGCAAATGCAAAGGATTAAAGAAGGATGAATTAAAATGCAAACGATTTCTCGGCCGAAACTAGAATATTTCTATCTCTGGATTTGTTCAGGCCATAATCGCACATTGATCGGTGCATAATTAACACTCATTTTAATGGCTCTAATATGCGGTAAAATGCCATTAACTTCTTTTATATATATATATATATATATGAAGTACAGAAAGAAAACCAAAGGTACAAGCCAAAAGTTAAGTAGCATGTCGTTAGCTTTTGTTTCATGCGATCATTGTAATTAGTTAATGGGTTAGTACCAGTCCAAGCCCTTGTGGGTTCCTGTCATTAAAAAGGTTAATCTTTGAGTGAAGGTTAAGATCATGAAATCAATGCAATGCTAATTAAGTTATTGACCGAATCAGCATGTGATCTCGAGTGATGGAGTTGTCAAGGAAAAAAGTCAAAAGTTAGGAGTTGCTTCGAGGAACAAGTCTGCGTGATACAAGTGCTCTCCACCCACCAAGGAAATAAGGAACATGACAGAATGTTTTGTAGCCTCAAAGTAGGAATCTGGTGAGATTAGCTGCTTGATCCAATCTGGACACTTGGAAGATAAGGTGGGCTTAGTGGTCTTAGTCATTAAAATAGACTACATAAAGTTGGCTAGTAGCTAGCCACTATGATCCAGCAAGTTTCACTCTTGTTTATTCTATCTTCTTGGCCCTTTTCCTACAAAAAAGAAGCATGTCCATGGTATTTGTAGGAAAATACTATCATCGAACAATGTCTAGTCGAAGACTTAAGTGCCTTCCACTTCCAACATCATTTTTGGAGCATATAGTACATTAGTACTCACCAAGTATAGAAAAAATAATGTCATCGATTTTACTTTCCCCCGTATATGTCAGATCAAAACATGTGCGCTTGTGTAAGGAGATAGCTTGTCAAGCTGAAGAACATTCCAGGTTCTAACATTTGGCCAATATCAAGGGAGGTCATATGATTTTTTTTTTTTTAGTATAGTGTGATGGATATTATTTTTTAAAGTATTTTTTTTTTTGGAAATATATTAAAATAATATATTTTTATTTTAAAAAATTTATTTTTAACATTAGCATATTAAAACAATAAAAAAAACACAAGAAAAAATTATTTTAAAACTAAACAAATCAAAATATTTCAAAAATATAATTAAATCACAATATCAAACAATGTTATAGTTTGAATTCTATTGATTCTTTCTTTTAATGAAAAAGATAGGTCATTTTTCACTTAAAGGTTCTGAATCCTTCTTTTTTTTTTATGTGTGAATTTGAATGATATAATTTTTATTTCTACTTTAACAATAAAAAAAAATGCATTAGGAAGAATCTCTCCTTGGAGCAAAATGGTCGAGAGGATCACATCACTATGGTTAGGTAACCCCAAGGTCAAACTTCGATCTGGGCAAATTAATGCATTTAAGCCCTTTGCAACCTGTTGTTTCTAGTAAAAAAAAAATCATGTAATTCCTTTTTTTATATATGAATTAGACAAATACGTACAAATTAACAAGACAATTCATGTAAGCAAAAGGAAGTTCATTAAATTTCATCCAATTGATAAACATCATTGTCATTCAATTTTGAAAGTGAAAGTATAGCAAGAGCAACAGGAGTCTTGCAATTTAAGCTTATATTGCTTCAGAAAGTTGGGATCAACCTGTCCAGGTGAATTATTCAGAAAGATGGATTTTATAACGCTCAGTTGTTATTCCATTGATGATCTCAGAGATATATGTGTCACTAAAATCTTTGAATATGAAGCTTTTATAGAGTGGAGGATGGCACTTGTCAACCAGAGCTTTTGCGGGTTCGATACGGCTATCAGAAGAAGGAAAGATGCAGGTGCCAACCGTTGTTCGTGCAACCTTTGAATTCGTGACCACCCCATGATCGACACTCTTCAGCTTCCCATTACTTATAACCTGCATACAAAACGGAAAATTCTTGAATTTGGATTTGAATTAAGGGTTCGTGTACAAATCAATTAATTTGTAAACGGATTAGTGATACATGGTGTTTTTGGCTGGATACCACATACTTATCTGATGGAAGCTAAAAGCAATAAGCTTTGGCAAAGAGCAGAAATGGGGATGTACTTACCTGAAACACATAGCCAATGGGGATGACAAATGCAGTAGGAAGAGGATCAACAGCAAGCCATTTTCGGTCCTCGAGGACTTGAAGCCGTGGCACTTCTCCAGCTTGGAGCAAAATGGTAAAGAGGTTAACATCACTATGTTTAGGCAATCCCAAGGTTAAACTCGGATCTGAGGATGGTGGATAGTGATTAATGCTCATCAATTGGACTTGGCTTAGGCCATTCCCATTAAAATATCCACTTTCAAGTCTTAACCCTTCGCAGATTAGATCCAATAGCAACAAGCTCAGTTTCCTAACCTCGACCGAATACTTCCCAGCCACTTCTCTGCGTGATTGGGGGGTCAAAAAGATGAAAGAGGAGGATGATTTGAAAGACAATTGCAATCGTCTTAAACTCTTGCTTACAACGAAGGCCTAGGAAGAACAGAATTATATGTTTTCCGGTATTGAGAAGGTTTTTCAGCCCAACACTGAAAGTGTTCCTCAAGATGATGGCATTGGTGTCGCTAGTTGTCTCTCCAGTAGTGTATCTTTTCCTGAAAATAGTCGATGCTTGTGGATAGTCTGCAACTTTGTTTCGGGTCATTAGAGCAGAACCTTTCTTTTTCGTTGGCAGGCAGTTGAAAGAACTCATTCACCACCTCTGAGAAATCATGCATTATCTTCTCCGAGATCCCGTGATTAATCAATCGTATTTTCATTCTTTTAGTTCGAAAGTATATCATTTGTCAGAAAAACTATATGTACTAATAGGATTTTCTGTTTTATCATGGACTCAAATTAAGAAACTGTTCTTGTAATCTTGGTGCATGTAAAGTTCTAAACATGTAATTCAGGTGAAGCAAAGAGAAAAGGAAAGGAGGAAAGATCAAAACCTGAAAGAATCCATGTTCTTGACTAGCCTTCACGATTTGATGAATGACTTTAACTCGATCACAATTAGAGATAAGATCTCCTCCAAGATCGATTAACGGGATGGTGTCATATCGAGGAACCACACCGGTGCCTGGTATGATTCCGGTGGCAAAATCTTAGACTCGGGAACAGATTTAATGCCGTCTCACCAACCTGAAATGAGCTTCTCCATTACCTAAAACTAGTCCAGCCTGATGAAATAGGAAGGTCAAAAAAACAAAATGCAAACCTCAAAGCCAACCACTTCCTAAACAAAACGTAATCAGCTGTTGACAATTATTGCTGTACTGATCTCCAGTCGGTGCTACTCTATATATATAATATACATACAATTTGATGCCACATAGGCTTACGGCATTAGGATCTTAAACTGTAATGCACAGAAAACCATCCAATCGAACATACATTATAGGCACAACTAATGTCCTGTGAAGAGGCTACTAATCTTGGCATGTATTTAGGATTCCCCATTAAAGTTTGTCCAAATCTTCTAGTATTAAGCACAACATAAATAACAATGCCAAATGCATTAATCAAGATTAGTGGGTACATTGAGATTTAAAGAAGCATTTGAAAACACGGGTTAGATAAAAATTTGAAATATTTTTTTATATTTTTAAATTGTTTTGATATACTAATATTAAAAATAATTTATTTTTTTAAAAAATATCTCATAAGCTAACCTGCATTGAAATATTCATTCAATGAGAAATTATTAGGGTCAAATTATAGGCTGCTGAATATTTAAATTTTGAGCCTATCTCAACAGTACTGTTCACATAGTGGCTAATAGTGTTTGTACATTAATTTGTTCTGTAATTCTCGGCCAAGTCGCTTTCAAGAGTTAAGTTTAGGATTGGAAAGATAAGAACAGTCATGGAACATCTTCCGACTTGTGATTTACTGCCTGGTAATGCAAAATTGCAGCAAAGCTGTCATTTTTGCAAACCTATATGCATTTTTGTTAAACCCTTACGTTTATTTTTAAGCTAAAAGACAACGGGAATATAGCAGAGCAGAACCTGACTAACTCAGTAGGCCATAAATAGCCGGATGAGATCCTCTCTTTGTTCACGACGGTATTATCTATGAGCTTATAACTATCATACATAGCTTGATTAGCTGTGGAAAGGCTGGCATGGAGGATACCTTGTCGTAGTTTTAATTACTTGTACTTTGGGCATCACATTGCTTTGTGCATGGCCTACGAGTTTCCTCTTTCAATTACCATTCATTTGCCACCATTCAGTAGCATGGTGTCTTTCCCCCTTGTCTCCATTATTTCTAGACTTGAAAAGAAATTTGCAGGTGTATAATCTGATGCGAGATGTGGAGAATGTTAGCCATGAGTGAATTGTTAAGACTTAGGGAGAAAAATCTAAAATAATTTACAAACATATGAGAGAATTAAGTTGGATTTTTGTATTTTGATGAGAAGTTCTTAGTTTGCTTACGAGCGAGCTAGCAAAACCCTTTGGCTGTCACTGAGCAAAATATATTGCTTTACCACATTTCACATGGCATCCACAACATGAACTACAAAGCAAGATATGAATTTAGTATTGACGCAAACATTGTGAAACAAGAAGTCGTCCATACAGATTTCAACACCAGAAGAGAAGAGGCTAAAAGCTTCCAGTTGAGTGTATCTGAAATTTTGTAACTGTTCTTGAGATGTGCCCCCGTCTTTCATCACTAACTGACTGGACCAATTATCTCTGTACCTTTAAGACTGAATCTTCCTCTATAATGAAATGATCAGCATGTTGTTTACCATCATGCAGTCACTGCCAGCATCACAAATCATAAGATTAACTTAACACCAACCTTGAGGCCATCTATTTTTAGGATCCCATCTAGGAAACCATCTCTTTCTCTTTGAATTTGAACCCAAGGTAATAATATTCTCCTCCTCAGGAAACAAAAACTTCAACAGAATTCCCTTATGTCTGCGACTTGGTGTTCGGGGGACTTCATACTTAGGAGTGTAAGTCTGAGGCAAGTAGTTGAAGTCGTCATTAGCCGGAAAGATCTCGTCACGAGTGCGAATGCTGTTGATCCTTAAGTACTTTTGCTCAAGTGACTCCTTCGGTATGTTCCTTGCTAACAAAGGAGAAGCACCACCCCAGTTAATGGAACCCAAAGAAGGGTGTTGAGGTGTTCTAAAGTTTAATGCTTCTCTCTGCCTCATCCCTGCTCTCACTAATCTCACTTTTACTATCCGTCTGCTCTTTGCAGTGGTATCTTTGGTATCTGGTTCTTGTAGATTTATAGGGGAGAAAATCTCCGAGCATTAATTGGATTCTTCCTTGAAGTTGTAAAGCCTCATTGTAATACTAATTTTAAGCAATTAACAGGTGAGAGTGATAGGTGGGTAGCATTGTAAGGATGTCCATATCACCCTTGTACTAACACACCGGCTCGCCAAATGAATCGCGCCCTAGACAGCCTTTTATTTTTTACTACAAGCACTCATCTCCTGCAATCTGATACAATTGAGTACACATTTCAGCACAAAAGGGCTATAACTAATTATTACCATTGTCTATTAGCCATACTCCTTCACGCTAAGAGTTAAAAGGAAGAAGGGCGGGGATGGTAACTTAGGTCTTTAGTAGGCCAGAGAGAAGTTGACAAAATGAAGGAGGCGACTGCTACAAGAAGTTGTCGATGCAAACATATTCAGACCATTTTCAATTGACAAAAGATGTTCATAGGCCAACAAAATTAAATCAGAAAAGCTAATTTTAGACTCCTAGTTGTCGGCTCTTCTTTAAAGCTAACTTGAGACTCCTAGTTGTCGGCTCTTCTTTAAAGCTAACTTGAGACTCCTAGTTGTTTGCTCTTCTTTATTCTATGATATGTTGGTATCTGTTTACTTGACAGGCCATTTCTATTATTTTTCTGATAGTGTTTCAAGAGCAAAGCAAATTGACCGCAGCTATACACATACCAGGACTTGGATTTCAAGCATGGATTTAGTTTTAATCCCACAAGAAAAACAAAATGATACCATGCATTTATCAAGCCTTTTCTCTAACAAGCCTTCATTACAGCAAGGAAAGTTCAGAAGAACTAATCAAAAAGTAAATATCCAAAAAACAAGAAATAAAGGAATATTTGGAGGTGTCTCTACTTGCTGATATGTGCTAAACATACCTCCAACTTGCTGATATGCTATACGAGTTTACTTCAGGCTCAAGCATATTCTATGTCTATCTCAAAAGTGCAAAGCACATCTTTAATTAGATTGTTACCTTTCAAGAGCATCCACGTGTGTCTTATGAAAAAAATTAGGAATTGAATGCACGTTAGCTTAATCTGTTCAATTCTGAGCTTAGAATCTGATCTAAAAAGATTAATTCGAACTATTCTGAAAGTAACCAAAGATAGCTGGCTCTGGTACATAGGAGGTTCATGTTTGTCCACATCAGAAATGAGAAGCTGCTTTCATTAAGCACATGTAGCTTCCGACTTAGAAATTTCAGGAGCACCCACTTGTTATTGCTGTAACGAGCACCTGTAGAGTAATTAATTCGTGTCTAAAACGCAGAACAAGGATATTATCTTATTTTTTCAATCCCACTTCATAGTTGTCAGTTTTCAGAGTTGGAATTTCATAAAGTAAATAATTCTTAAAAAATGTGCAAGCAAAAGCGGTATTATTCCATTCACAGACACGAGTATAGATGCATTTTGTGCTTCAAATACAAACGAGGAAACAAGGCAAAATATGTGGTTCTATACTCGAGCTATGGCAATTTTATATGCTTACTCGAGATTTATCCCACATCTTCTCATGATTTTGGTCCAAATTGGCTATTCGTTTCTCTACTTTCTTGCAGAAGCTGCCTTCAGTCATGGGATGAGCCCTCATGTCTTTGTTACTTATCGATATATTGTAGGCGGCTTGGTGATGTTTCCGCTTGCATATTTTCTTGAGAGGTAAATTATACACATGTAAACATTCACCAAAAAAATGTATTGCAAAGCTATTAGCTATACAGTGGATACCAACTGATTTATTGTATGAAATTATGCTACCAAACGCATTTTGCCTGATATTATTTTCTTTTTTGCTTGCAGAAAAGTGAGGCCAAAGCTAACACTTGTGTTGTTTCTGGAGATATTTGTGCTTTCTCTTCTAGGGTGTGTAGGACAATCCTTGTGCTTCAACATAGAGTAAAAAAAATTGTTTTCTGAGAATAGAAAACTCACTAGTTTTCTCTTTTGATGAAAGCCAGGGCCAGCTTAACTGTTAACATTTACTTTGCAAGCTTGAGATACACTTCTCCTACCTTCATTACATCAATGACCAATACCGTTCCCTCCATGACTTTCATAATTGCAATTATGCTCAGGTGGGACTTCACCTGAAGAACAGAAATCTTCTTTGTTTTAATTTTGAGACTAAAGACTGCATCTATTTCATGTAGGTTGGAGATTGTCAATTTAAGGAACCCTCGTGGAATAGCTAAAATTGTCGGAACCTTATTATCACTGGCTGGGGTCTTGACCATCACTTTATACAAAGGACCTGAGGTGCAAAGCTTGCAGAGTGCTCCAATCCATATCAAAAGTAATGCTTCTCAACAGAACTGGGTGAAGGGGACTATTCTGCTCGTTGTGAGTTGCATAACATGGTCTCTCTGGTTCATCATGCAGGTATAGAATTCCCCAACCTGATATTTCCTTTGGACTTACCTTTTAACATGAGGTTGATTCTCTACGCTAAAGTATCTTTGCCTTCAGAGATGCTAGAATCTATCAATGCATGTGCATGTAAATGGATGCAGAATTTTCACCTGCTTTATAGGTTTTCTTTAATGCGATCAGAGATTGTGTACCTTGTAGGCATACACGTTGAAAAGGTATCCTGCACAATTATCACTGTCTGCATTGATAAACGGCTTCGCGGCAGCACAATCAGCTGTCTTCACTGTGTTCATGCAACATAAACCAGCAGCATGGTCCATCGGATCCAGCATCGTATTCTGGTCCATTATATATGCTGTAAGTACATCCATGAACAGCACCACAGAAAATTAAACTGGTTTGTCAGAAATCATATTATCGATAATCAATTGCAGGGAGTCATTAGTTGTGGCTTGACAGTCTCCATTCAACTATGGTGCACAGAACAAAAAGGGCCAGTCTTTGTGACCATGTTTAGTCCCCTTGCAACTGTAATGGTCGCCATCCTGGCTTACTTTCTTTTCGGTGAAGAGTTGCACGCTGGCAGGTAAAATGAAATTTCATTTCGCAGTTATTAGTCAGTAATATAACCGAAAAAAGAACAACAAAAGGCAAGGGGTGGATGTTGTTCCTAATCTATCTTTGACTTAATCAGCATATTGGGAGGAGCTGTTGTTATTATCGGACTTTACATGCTGCTGTGGGGAAAAGAAAGGGATGGAGATCGAAACAAGTCCCAAAAACAATCTCTTTCCACTAATGATGAGGACAAGGTAAGCCACGTAGCAGTGGAAAGTTCAGCAGGAAGAGACAATGAAACAGGACTTGAGAAATAAATCAAGAAGTGGGACCGGCATTTCTCAGATCATGATATAGGAAATGAATGGTATAGCAACCAAATCAAAGCTCATATATTAAGCGCTTGTGAAGAATTAGTTTCGTATTGCTTTTGTAAAGGAAGCAAGGGGGCAAAAAATAAGTTAAGGAGTCTTACCCTGCTTTTAACTTTATGGAGCGAGCATAATAAACGTTTGGTTAAACTAGAAACTGTTTTGACCTAATTTTCTCCATATATGGACTCACCACCTGTTATTACAGTCTGGATTCTGAAGCAATTTTAACATGCATACTATCCTGAACATACAGGTTATTCATTGTAATCATTTTCTGCAGCAATTAGCTAACAAGTTTTTCAATATTTCCAAGTGAGCTTTGATATCCCCAAACAGCTAGAAAAGCAAATCCTTGGTAGATGCCAAATTCTCCATCTGTTCTTAATCGGTTAGCTTCTGCAGTTCCTTACTGCAATGGAGTTCTACAATTGTCACTGAAGTCGTCTCCGTAGTACTTTGTTAAATAGATGAACTGCAAAGGGTGTATTACACTTGCAGCTAGTAGAGAGAACATTGCAGTTGCAAAAAAAGGGGCTTTTCATTATCTTGCTATTTGGTCAGGAAATTAATCATTCACGGACATCTAAAATACCTACACTTCTTTACAAAAATTGGCTAGCGTATCATAAATTAAGACATCCAGGAATAGCCAACAAAGGAGGTAGAATTTACACAGCGCACTCGATAAGTTCCCAACTATAATTTCAAAAGAATTAGCATTCTCTTTCTCAGTTGGCTTCTTCAAGTTGTGCACGTACTGTTTCTGGACTATACGGTTTGTTGATGCTGCAACATAAGATTAGATTGCGACATTAGCAGCTTGAAAAGCTTCAGTTTTAACAATGTTTTATCATGCTCGTTTTCTTTAAAAACCAAAAATTGAATTTCAATGTAATTTCAACTGCCATTGGAAATTTCTCAAAACAGAGAAAGCATAAGCTGTTCATGAGGCTTACCGAAAGAGCAAGTCCCCACTAGATGCCAACTTCTCAGAAATCCATTCAGGAACGAGTTCAAGCAACAAGTTTAGCTGCTCTTCAACTTCTCCTGCAAACAAAAGTCAGAATGATTTAGCTTAACATAGAGTTCTGAAATATATGTTATTGTTTTTGACAGGAAACCACTTGCTTACTTCTGTCAGCAATATCAGAGTGGCTTGCAATTATCTTGTGTATAAGCTCTTCTTTTGTGAGAACTGATTGTTTTATTGACTGAAACAAGAAATGAATCTTGTTGAAGAGCTTAGGAAGACAGGCAATCATTTGTCTCCGCCTCTTTGCTTGTGAGATTGCAGGATCTCGCTCTTCTTTAGCCTTCCGCTCTTTCTCTCGTATCTGCAGAAGGAAAAATGATTACAAACCAATCACAGCATTATATATCTCAATTGAAACACAGATCTCCTATCATGGCTTTGTTTTTGGATAAATGAAGTTACTGTTTGTTAGTTGTTATGCTACCTGCCTGTTTTATTTTGTTCCAACATATTGTATGCATCTATTCTCCCAGTATTGGATTTCCTGGTCATATGGATAGTACAATTAGATGCCAAAAAGGTCATTATAGAACTGAGCTGACAATGGCATGACAAAAGCAAAAAATTACCAAGACTAAGCCACCTGATGTGACATCTTCAGCCGCCCTTTGTGTTAAGATAACATGATGATTGAAAGGGGACAATTTTTAATACATCATATTTTGTCTGATGAAGTTTTCCATGTTCAATTTTTGAAGCTTGAGAAATCTTATAAAAGCATATTGCTCATGCAAGACACTACTATGTTGTGACAGGTGTATGCCACCCTGGTGGTGCAAGAGGTGATAAAATGCCACATAAATAAGCATAAGATTTTATAAATGAATTGAAAGCACAAGTATTGAGTCCAAGAAAACAGAAACAGAAGAGATCAATTTGAATAGCAGAACTAATTTATACAATCAATCAAAGAAAACAGTTAAGATGCATCAATGACTTGTAACATTCACAGACCAACAAAAGTAAAAGCAATTGAGAATTAAGGATGAGCCTACCGATTGCAGAAGACTCCCAGGAAGAATTTTCAAGATATTATCATCATCTGATACATCCTCTTTTTGTTCATCTTTAGCATGCTTCACCGGAGTTTCAAATATCAGTGACCTGCTGGGTGGACGCCTGACAAGCTTGTCTGGTGAGCTGAAAGAATCATCATCACATGAGCTCATACATCTTTTATGTGGATGCAAAGCAGGTGTGGTAGATATCAATGTAGCTGGAGTTGAAGCAAGTTTTGCAGGAGTTGACTGGACACTGGCCATCTTTATGGGAGAATCATCTACTTCATTCATGGAATCTTTCTCTTTGCTTGGAGTTGCAGATGAAAAATTTTGGTCACAGGTTGGTTTCAAAGACACTTTGGCTGGGGATAGAGCAGAACAACTAATTTCCTCATTTAAGGAGATTTTGTTGGGGCATGGCTCGAAAGCTGAGGAAACTGTTTTTTGGAGGGCGTTTTCTGCTTCAACTTCTGTACCTTTCTGGGAGAAGCGCCTCTGGAAACTTTGGGGTAAAAGAGATGCCACTATCGGTTGCTCTTCTTCAACTGCTGTGGTTTCCTTCAGCAATGACAGGCGATTGAAAGGCTCCGGGAGCATTTCCTCTGGAATGTCATCACCCTGAAGCCATTGCAACGCATTATTAACACATTTAGACCTTGTTTGGAAATGCGGTTGAAAGCAAGTTTCCTAAAAATTTGAGTTTTTTTTTCTTGTAATTTTTTTTTGTTTTTTTATCATTTTGATATGCTGATTTTCACAATAATTTTTAAAAAAATTATTTTGATACATTTTCAGAAGAAAAGCAATTTAAAAGGTAACCACTACCACACTCCCAAACACCCTTTAAGAAGAATTTAGAAACAGAAGCACATTGAATCAAATAAGTGTTTTGTAAAGAAGCAAAAAAGTAAACTACAAATTCATTTTCATCAAACTCAAAGCAACTCTCAGCTAGTGTCAAATAATAAAGGTTATCACTAAAATTCTAATCTGTGGTTTCCTTAGTACATTTAATCACACTATATTGTAATGGTTGAGCATATAGGAATAACAGAACCTAATCAAATGCCGCTTCCCAAACTGCAAAATCATACTTTATAACAACATAAACATAAATACATTAATCTTAAATGCAAACTAATGTATACATAATTGATAGCATGCATTTTGAGCACTAACAACATAAACAGAAACACAGTACCTGAGGATGGTCTCTGTAAAAATCTGCAAGCCTCGAGCGAAAAACCTTGCGTAAAAATATGTTCTTACTTTCAGATTTCAACTTTCCATCATCAAATTCAATTGCATCAGCATTGACAATAACATGAAGTTCCGGCTTCATACAACTGGTTTGCTCGTTAAACCGAAGCACCCGCTTTATCTCAATTGCCTCCGGCATAATATATTTCAATTGAGCCAAATGCTTATGCGTAAACCTCCTACAAAAACACAACTAAAATTAAAACAATATAATTTTAAAATCAGATGAAAAATTCAAAACAGTACAATGATCAGCAGTACCTGTCAGTTAAAGACTCGATTTTGGGAGAAATATTAGAGAAAGTAGACATTGTGCCCTTCATGCGCAGCAACCGGATCGAGCTATCCAAGTTATCAAAAAACTCACCCAGCATTTGATACCTTTTCAAAATCAAGACATATAAATTAGCATAAATCACTGAGATTTTGTAAAAGAAATTCATAAAAAAATTGACCCCGGGTACTTACTTATCGGGGATTTTAGTGAGCCCATTCCGAGTCTGATTCTTCCTGGGCTTGTGTAGTTTGCTGCTGCTGCTGCTGCTGGTCGTGGTGGTGGAATCTTCAGGCCAAGACGCGATCTGTCTTCGGGCGGACTTGGTTTGGTTGGTTCCAAGGTCTTGAGAGGCGATCTGACGGACTTCTTTTAGGGAGAGAGCGACGCGGCGGCTGCGCAGGCGGGGAGGGAGTTGGGATGGCTGAGTTGGGGTTTGAGTGGCGATGGTTGGGTTTGAAGAAGGTTTAGATTTTGGGGTTGCAGCAGTTGATTCAGAATCTGGTTTGGGTCTTTTGGATTTCGAAGAAGGGATTGGAGAGTGTAGGGAGGAGGAGTTCATTGCTTATGTGCTTCTTCTTGTTGATTTTGAGATCAAAAGGAGATTTGCTGGTTTGGAAGAGGCGGAGGAGGGCTGGTTCTTGGTAATTAGGGGTTTTTTTGGCGGGAGTTGCTGAGGTGGAGCTTTGCCACGTCATATTCGCGCCAAGCTGGTCCGTTGCCTCCCGCGATTTTTCTTTCTTGTCTAGCTACATGCCGTTTGGTGTGGTAGTGGGAACGACGAGTCCCTTGGACTGGGGACGGTGAAAGACGAAAAGGCACCCTTCATTAGGACAGTCATCATCAAACATGTAAGTTACACGTGTAATCTTGCTCTCTCCTTCGATTGGCACGATGGATCAACGTTGTCGAGGGTCCAGTCCTCTCGCCGTCTTGCATTGTATCGTGCTGTCTCCCTAATCTAGCTATTTAATGAGTGGTCAATTTAAAAAAAAAAATTGAATATATGAAATATTTTGATATGTTTTTTTATATAAAAAAATTAAAATAAAAATTAAAAAACTTATTCTTATATCTAATTAAATAAATTAATAACCATCTATATAGATAAAAATTAATTATCAATAACTAAAAGATTAACTAAAAAAATTAAGAAGTTAACATAGATGGATATATTTGATCTCACTAGAACATTTACATGTTTATGTAAATTGAGTTTATTATTAAAAACAATAAGAGATCATAGAAACAGAAACATATATGAAATTCAGTGAATAAAATAAAAGGAAAAAAAATATTATACAAGGTTAGGCATAATATAAAAATTATTTTTAAATAACTATTTTTTTACGAAATAAATATTATCTATATAAAATAAAACAAAAATTATTCAAAAAAAAATACAAAAAAAAATATTTTAAAAAAAATATATTAAAAAAAAAACCTGCAAAACTCGTGGTTTAAGTCATGAGATCATGGATAAGTTTATAGAAAATAAATTAAAGATAACTGCAAAACTAATTTTTTCTTAAAAAATAATATGGAATGATAAAATCATAAAATAAAACGAGGAAATAAAGGATCCCTAACTGTATTAAACTCTTAATACTCATGACCCGTGTTATTAGATCGGAAGCATGAAAAAAAAAAAACCATAAATCTTGATCAAGAATAAATAAAAGGCCAAAAGATGAAACTAGAAAAAAAATTATACAAAATATAATTAAAAGAATGAATGTGAAAAATCAAAATAAAAGAAAATTAATGGGTATGAAAAAATTAAATTTGATGGTCAGGTTTAAAAAAAAAACATCAATAAAAGAAAAAAAAAAAAAATAATGACTAAGTTGAAAAAAAATAAAACATCAGAACCTTTGTTTGGATGATGAAATTAAAGACCAATTAAACTTGGAATATATGATAAATTGTAATTTAATAACTAAATTGAAAACATAAAACACTTTTCAAGTATGGCTAGTGATTAAAATAAGTAATAAAAAACATAATGACTGAAATTGAAAAATAAAAGAAAAAAAAACAAACGTGCACTTTCTTTGGCCGAGGGAGAAAAAAAGAAGGAAAAAAAAAATGATCGTCGGTGACAAATTGCCAATCACTCACGATTACATGTTGCATAATGAGAAAGAGAACACGATGGTGCTTTCAAGGACATAACTAAAGGCCAAGTTTGACCACATGGTGACGATGCACACGCCGCCCAAAAGATGCAGATGTCATTCATGCACTGGCACAAACTAAGTGTATATCAACAACTTTTTAAAATTAAAAATTCAACATAAAAATACTAAAACACCTTTTATAACCCTGAAAATTATAAATAAACCTGTGTGAGATGACAAAAAAAATACCCTTTGTTCGCAACTCTTTTTTCTCAAAACCTTTGGAGCAAAAAAAAGTACTTTTGTTGTTTTTATGTATGTGAGAAGATGAAAAAAACCTTGGTCAACATCTTTTAAATTTGTTGATTTTAGGGTTACAGCTATAATTTTACCATGTAAAAAATTAAAAATATATTCAAATATTCCCAAATATTTTTTCAATAACCAATGAGTAATTGGAAATGATAAAATTATCCTGCAACCAAGACCACAATTTTTTTCACTCCAGGGTAATTAGTATCTTTACTGTAGCAATCCAGGGTAAATTATGTGCAATGCTAGGTGAAAAACTCACACATTATATATTTTGTTCAATATTTTTCTAGATTTTTTTCACTTTTTTTTTTATAATGATCCTTTACTTTTAATTTTATTTTCTTACCACTTAATTATTCTCTCTCCTAGCATAATAGAAAAAATATTTTTTTATAAAGTAAATCACACCTAGTTATATTAATCTTCATATTTATATAACATCCGGATAAATATTCATATTTATATATATATTTTTTTCACAAGATAGAGATATATCTAGAGCCGACTTATGCTAGGTGTCACTTGAGTAGTGTCCTAAGATCTTCACTTAAGAAAAAACTCTAATAATAAATATGTTATATTTATCAAACATGCTTTGTAGAATGAAAAATATCTTCATTCTAAAGTATGAATAAAGATTGTTAAAGGTCCCACTTATCGGTCATACATGAAAAATAATAAAAAAAACCAGAGTAATTATGAAATAATTACCTAAAAAACATATCAATTATTTTTTAGTTATTTTTAATAATTTTAATATATTAATGCAAAAAATATAAATATAAATGTAAAAAATATTTTTTAAAATACACTACAATACAATACCAAACAAATAAATAAACAATGGGATTAACACGTCTGTTATAATTATTATTGTTAACGTATTGAATTCAAACTTTGAATGCGTGACTTCCCTGAACATCTTGCGAAGTGGTAAACGTGCCGGCATCCGGTGATGCCAAATTCTTAGCATATCGATTTGAAAATTATTTTTACTAGAAAAAATAAAAATATTATTTTTATGACGTGTGCTTTTAAATAAAAAGTTAATGGGTTTACAATGCTATAACTTTCTAATCTCATTTACAATGCTATCGCTTTTTTTAATGCAATAGAATTCAGTTTTAAATTATTGATACGAGGATTAAATAAATATGTTTCCCTTCCTATTTTTTTAAACCTAACAGACAACATAGAGTTAAATTTATTTTGTTTTTATTTTAAAAAACATTATCACCCGGTTTCAATTTTAAATATAGAAATTTGCAATTCAAAACCTCTTGGAGTTTGAGTTTTAAATTGAATAAAAAAATATATTTTCTTTATAAAAATCAGATAATTCAATTAAAATTCCAGTGATTTTGATTTGATTGTTACAAGATTAGTTGTGATGTGTGGTTTGGACGCGACATGAACAGACATATTCGGGTTAAAATTATTGCGTTGACCTAATTACCCCTATAAATCAACCTAATAACTCAACACCCACGTTTCTTTTCGGAGTCGGTTCTTGTCTTCTTGAGCCGACAAGTATGGTTCTCAAATATCCCTTAAATATTTTATTTTTTATAAAGATCATCTCTGCGGTGCCTAAAATATCCCTAGTCCACAAGTAAAGGGGAAGTGCTGGTTGTTGCTGCCTTGGAAACCCCTCGTCCCCTCCAACCTCTTCAGTTCAACTCACGAAGGAGGTTTTTTTTTATCTTGACTGTGACTGCTTCCTTTAACAACAGGCAAAGAAAGAGAGAGAAGAAGCCCAAAAAGCTTCTTAAATTCTCCTCCTCCTCCTTCTTCTCCTTCTCCTTCTTAGCAACAATAATAATAATTTAAATCAGAAGAAAACAAAACCCCAATTGAATTCCCCCAAGAAAGAAGAGAAGAGGAAAAAAAATCCCTCTTTCCTCCACGCAACCCAAACAAAACCCCCTCCCAAGCTACCTCTCTTTCTGCCGTTTCTTTCTTCTCCGAAGTCTTCTCTTCTTGGCAAAACAAAATATTTCATTGCCCTCAATTTCTCCAACGATAATCCCAGCCCGCTACTTGTTTCTGATCTCAGTGCAGTTTCTTTTAGTCGGCGCCACTGAATCCTCACTCTTTTTTCTTGATTTTTTCTTCCCTTCGGTTATATCGTTATTCTTTTCCGGGTTTCCAGGTAATTTCGTATCTTGTCGTATCTCTGATTACTTATTTTCTTACTTTTACGTGATGATAACATAGCACAACATGATTTCTTTTCTTTTTATTGATTTGAATGCTTTGTTTAATTTGTTAATCAATATGGGCAATTGGGATTAAGCTGTCCAAATTTAGCAAACTATGTTTTGGACTCAATATAATGATTATATGATCGAATAAAGCTTGCCCACCTCCCTTTTCAGTGAATTAACCAATTAATTTTGATTTTTCCTTTCTGGGTTTTGCTCTCTGTGGTGTTTTCAGTTTAAAAGTTCGTGACTTGTTGTTTACAGATTAAATCGGAGGCTCCGTCAAAACCCAACTCATAGCCTTGACTGTTTCATTGTTTGGCTTGATTTCAAGTGGCAAGTGATTCACTATTCTTACTCTCTTGCAAATATTTGATCTTAGATTAAGTTATAATTAATTTATTAAAGGGAGCAGCAGGGATAGCAAGAATAGCGCGCTTGAATTTAAGTAGTTGTAAAAGCAAAACAATGTCTGTACAGAGAGAGATCATACAGGGAGTAGCAAAGTTCTTGTTTATATTGCGGGATTGGGTAAAAATTGATTGCATTTTAGGACTTTGGTAGATGAACAGGCAGATATTTGATCACAATGTTAAGAATTACATCTGGTTCTATTATTTTTAAAATTTTCTTTTACCCACTAATTAAAAGTGTTTGTTTCAGTGGTTCTTAATAGATTTAGGATACTCAAAATGTAAGAGTACCTCCAGAATGATGCTATAATTTGATTATGTTTTGACACATTCTTTGTTGTGTTCATCTTCATACCGATTAATATGGAGCACTGGTAATATTGGTGGTTAACAAGTCTGAAAATTTCTTCCATCACCCCCTTTCCTTCCTGAAGATTTTATTTTCATTTTCTGAGTGGCATGTGATGAATGAGAAGTGGAAGATAATGTGGTTCTGTAAATGCTGTAGAAGTGGTATGTGATGAATGAGAAGTGGAAGATACTGTGGTTCTGTAAATGCTGTAGAAGTGGCATAGTTTGTCATGTAACTTCTTTAGTTTCTCAATTTTTGAATGTTAGCTGATTATTGTGGAAACAGGGGATTTTGCAAGCTAAACATAGTTTGCTATAGAAGGCATGACTAGTCTGATCCTTTTTATTTTTATTTTTCAGAGCTTTGCCTTAACCTTTTATGTGGTTTGGGGAATGGACTGGATCCTTTTGCCAATAGTAAGTGTTTGTGAATGATGTTCAGTGGGCAAAAGTTTAATGCTCTGAGCATATTCAAGTGGAAATGGCGTGGTGAATCATCTTTGACAACTAGCTTGCTTGATGATGTTCCACCAGAGATTGAATTATCAGATTATAGAAGGGTACCAAGTCCTGGTAGTGAGAGCCCTTCTGGGCTCCTTAATGGCGAGAGCTTGAATGTGGAACCAATTGCTGATTTGGACCTTTTCTTTGAAAGACTCTACAATTACTATTGTGAGAAAGGGCTTTGGTGTATTATTATAAAGTGGATAGTTGAGCTTTTTAGCCTGGGTTTCACCATTGGTTTCTCGGGATTTTTCTTATTATATGTTGATTGGAATGGTCTTCGAAATGCTAAGTGTGGGATGGATGCTGTAGAATCTGGAATCAAGCCCTGTGATCTTGCTAAAGAAGCTCTCCATCCTCACCCAGTAACCCCTCTAACGCTTTCAAAAGCTATCATTGTTGGTTATTTGGGGTTATTTTCTATATGTTGGATCTTCTGTTTCTTAAGGTTTTTTGCTCAATTGAAGGACATTCTTGGTATCCGGCACTTCTATTATAACAGGTGTGGCTGATCTTATCTGTATAAAATTTTGTCGGTGGCATTGCTTTTACTTCAGTACAAAGGTTTTCTTGTTTTTCAATTTTTTTTAGTATTTCAATAAGAGCAAAAGATGTTATCTTTTTTGCAGTCTCCATGTCACAGACAATGAAATTCAAACCATGCCATGGGCTACAGTTCTTGAAAAGGTTGTTGAGTTGCAACACTCACAACAACTGTGTGTGGTTAAGGACCTTACTGCTCATGACGTGGTGATGCGATTGATGCGGAAGGAGAACTACTTGATTGGAATGCTCAACAAAGGAGTGCTTGCTTTTCCAATCTCCTCATGGATTCCAGGTGCTGGCCCAACTGTCAGGAATGGTTCAAATGGAATGCAGCATCGCCTAATACTGACAAAACCCCTCGAGTGGACATTAAATTGGTGCATATTACAGAGCATGTTTGATCGGTATGTTTAATTTCACACTATTACCTGTTTGAATGCTGATTATATTGCATTTTCTCATTAGAATGTACTTTTTCTGCAGAAACTTTTGTGTTAGGAGGGACTTCATTTATAATCCTAATGCATTAAAGAAAAGGCTTATGGTAGTTGGTCTTGCAATGGTTGTCCTTTCACCATTTCTTGTTATATTCATGCTGGTGTATCTCTTCCTAAGGCATGCTGAACAATTTTATAATCATCCAAGCACAGCATCATCTCGAAGATGGTCAAATTTGTCAAGGTGGACTTTTAGAGAATTCAATGAGGTACAAACTCACCATCTCTCTCCCTCACATTAAGTTCAAGCAAAACTTTTCATAGTTGATATGCCTGCGTTTGAAATGTTGGCAAGGATATCTGTTTGAGTACAATGTTTGAATGTGTTTTAGTAAGAAAGTTTGAATGTGTTCTTGTAATTTTTAATGCTTGCCTCTTATCATTGTAATAAACTAGAAAAGCCTCTTGATATGTTGAACTTATTTTGGTGGTTTTTTAATATTGCTTATAGTCCTAAGAAGATGTGTTTTTCTGACAACCCTTTTTCCCATGTGTATGAAATAGAACTTGATTTATTTGATGGGATTTTAATGAACAGAAGCAAGATATTGTTGGGTGTTGTTAATTATTGTACGGATGAGGGCTATGCCTGTCTAAATTAATGTGTTTTTGGCATGTTAGATTGAGCGATTTGCTTCAGCACAAGAAATTGTTCTATATGCCATTTTCTCTTGTAAGATGAGAGTTCGTTTCCTTACTGTAGCTTTATTTCAATAAAAGAATGAGGGTACTAATAATTTTTTATATTATTTCTCACACATAGATCTGCCTCCTTGAACTCATCTTCTATAACTAAGATGGTGTATGTTTATGCTGCAGGTCGACCATTTGTTCAAGCATCGGATCAATAGCAGTGTGATGCATGCTTCAGAATATCTAAAGCAATTCCCCTCACCTATTATTTCAATCATCGCAAAATTCATCTCTTTTGTCTCTGGAGGCTTTGCTGCTATCCTGATCATCATTGCATTTCTGGAGGAATCTTTGCTAGAGGGCCATGTAATATACTCTCACTAATACTTAAAAAGATATTAGATAATACAAAACTGGCAGTGATAATGGATGATAATATGTATTTTTCATAATATTGAATTTTAATTATAATGCAGATATTTGGGCGCAACTTGTTTTGGTATGCTGCTGTTTTTGGAACTATAACAGCTATCAGCCGGGCTGCTGTTACAGATGAGCTCCTGGTCCTTGATCAAGAAGGGGCTATGTCTATGGTTGTCCAACACACACACTACATGCCAAAAAAATGGCGAGGCAAAGAAAATACTGAGAGGGTCCGCATGGAGTTTGAAACCTTATTTCAGGTAATGCAGATGAAGTTCATGCATTTGTATGAAAGAGTGTTGACCAAATATACTTATACCACCCTTGATCGCTTATACCACCACTGATAAACACCTGAATAAGTGATATTCATTGGGCCAAGAGCACCCCCTCGAGTAAAAGCTTCCATGGCCGGTTGACCAAAATGAGGATCCCAAATTGCATGAGCAATAGGTCTTTGCAAAGGGTCCTGCACCCATGTTTCAAAATTTCCTTGCCAAGCTACATGAAACAGATTTCTAGAAGTCCATAAAAAAATTATTGTTAATTGCCTGAAATGAGAAGCAAAATATTCTGATAAAGACGTTCCTCTATAATATCATCATGACTCTCGAAGCCATGTGTGGAGCAATACCAAACCAAATACAACGAGTAGTGGGATCTTGAGCTAAGCCTCAGAAATCTTAATGCCATAATGCCTTTCAAATCCTCCTTGCCATTATCTTACTGCAATAATTTTTGCTAAGAAGAAAGCCCATGTTGTGGCAATTCCACCTAGAAGGTAATGAGTTACTCCTACAACATGACCTTGTATAATGCTCAAGGCTCTAGGCTGAGTAGCAAGAGCAATTTTTAATTTATTATGAGCCCAAACGATTGAGTCAATAAGTTCTTGCTAATAACCACGACCGCTGAATAGAAACATTAAACTAAAAGCCCATACAAAGTGAGTGTCTAGGAAAAAAAGGCCATATGCAGATAATGAAGAACCATAAGACTGAATTACCTGGGATGCCTGTGCTCATAAGAAATAGCAGAGCCATCCATTAATAGTAATAGAACTCTGCGCAAAATTTCCTCCCGTGATATGAGTTACCACCCCTTTGTCACTTATTTTAACTGTTCTATGTGTTTTTTGTGATGCAGTATACTGGAATGATGTTACTTGAGGAGATGGCATCAATTTTCCTCACTCCATTCCTGCTTTTGTTTGTTGTCCCAAAGGTATCCATTTCATCTCTCAATAGACTCTGTATCTGGTTATTTTTATGACATATATTGGCTAATTTCGAGGTGGTGTGCTGTGATTTTTTGCAGCATGTGGATGACATCTTACAGTTCATTGCTGATTTCACAGTGGATGTTGAAGGTGTTGGCCATGTTTGCAGGTGTGCATTTGTTCTTATGTTTGAAAATTCCGAGTTTATGTTGAGCAATTTGACACCAAACCATTTATTAGCTTTGTTTCTTTGCATTGAAATCATTCAAATCTTGACTTCTAATGATCTTTCACAGTTTTAGTACTTTCAATTTTCAAAAGCATGGAAATAGCAATTATGGCTCTCCCTATAACACGCTTCGTTCCCAGAGAAGTTGCCAGGGGAAGATGGAGAAATCGTTTTTGAGGTATTATTGTAGAATTGTACTTGTAGATTCTTTCCATTTCAATTTAAGCTTTTGAAGCCTTGTGTTACTGTCCTTGTGCTTGCTTTACAAGCACAAAGAAGTCTTCTATACGTTCCTTAAGGAGAACAAGTCATTTTGGACATATAAATACTTGTTTTGTATGCTTGCCACTGTTATGTTCTATCTTGGAAAATGAAATAAACCATTGCAAGGTGCCTGCTCGTAATTTCGTTTTGTTTTAATTGTTCCCTTCAGTTGCTTCTCATCTTGCATCGTCTATTTTGCAGTTTTCAAAGTAGCTATCCTTCATGGGAACCCAACATTCACGGAAAGCAGTTCCTGTTAAATCTTAGAACTTTTAGGGATCAAAAGTTGCAAGGACAGGGAGTTAGACATGTGTACTCTCCTCGTAGAATGTGGCGAGGGAGCCCCAGTTATAGAGGCCCCGGTGATAGAAATATCCCTTTTTCAAGGGAAATGCCATTTAATACTCCCGGCTTTCAGCTGGGTTCTTTGTGGCTACTTGATATAGATCAGAGGAATCACCCATATCTTCTTGATTGTTATTATACTTCTCGACCTCATACTTCCACGGACAATACAAGAGATGCCACAGCAGTCCCGTTTGAAGCAGCTGAGCAACAACATTCAAGAGATTATTGGATGCCATCCAACTTGACACAAAATGAAGCACGACATGATGAAGATTTATGGGGTCACAATTACCAGGAACGATCAGTCTCTCATTTGGGGGCTTCTACGTCTGCCCCATTCTTCCAGGAAAGTGTGCTTCAACATCATGACTCCAGCAACCTTGCACATCCTACTAGGAGCCATTGGTGGGCTAGAAGTGGCCCGCGTGATGCACAGCCCCAAGCAAGTTTCCTCGAGCCTCCTGGTTTCCACCAAGCAAGTTTCCTCGAGCCTCCTGGTTTCCTCGAGCCTCCTGGTTTCCACCAAGCAAGTTTCCTTGAGCCTCCTGATTTCAACCGCTATGCTTCAGAAAATTTTCATGATAATTTCTCAGAAAGAAGCTTGGAGGAGCAAGAACAACACTTGGATTGGAGAAACTCTAACGGATTGTCCCGGACTACTTATTTGGATGATGACATTGACGCAGGAAGGAGTGTGAGTCTTCATTTTGACGACATTTATAGCAGACCGCCTGAAACACCCCCTGCATTTCGAGATCCCCCAACCTTTTGACATTCAATTACCTCTCCATTTGTTTGAGAGGTTCTTGTTTTTAGATTTGTGGAATGCATATGGGTTTCCGAAGATGGACTGTGATTTCTTTTCTGTGTAAAAAGGAAACTATGTATTCTTTGTTGTATATAAGATTCAGTACGAGGTTAGATTCTCAAGGAGACCCCATCCCATTTTAGAAGGTAGCAGGCTCCAAAGTCACTGCAGCCCTTATGGAACTGTAAAAACATTTCCCATCTATTGATCTATTTCAAATCCTATTCTAATCAACTAGTTCATTTGATCATTTGCTTGCCGTTGATTGAGTGAATTTTGTTCTCGAGTTGTCCCAGGTAGTCTGGTCTTAACTGTACTTCAAAATTGAAAGATTTTAGCCGAAAGGGAAGTTTACTCAACTCAACCCAACAGGGTCCGTCCAAAGATTGTTTTTTCTTTTCCCTAATGAAAATAGAACCTCCTCAGACATTGACGAGTTTATGAATTCTGTGGAGACTATTCGATTCAACTCAGCGAAACCACAGCGTTTTTAATCAATAGCTCCTTTCTACCCCTTTTTTTAAGGCATGAACTATTGTCAACAGGTAAGACTCGGGAAACCAGAAATCTCCTTACGGTTTTGGGTTTTGCAAGGGTTTAAGCAATTCAACAGACTAGACCAAAACCAAAAAGGAGCAGACTTTAACAGAAATCCCACCATGAAAAGAGCTTTGATCTCACTTCTATCTCATTTTACTCGCCAAAAAACCAAAACAGTAATCCCTCTTCTGTCCAGAAACTACACATCATCTGACCGCACAGATACACCTTCCTCCGCCTCCTAACTTCATTCAGCTACCCATGATCTCAAAATCCTGCACCAAAACCAATGGCCTTATAGTCAAGCCCCACCAATTCCAAGCAAACCCATCTCGAAACATTGACACCCTTGTTGGAACACCTCAAATTCCTCTAGGAGGAAAGATCTCAACTTGAAGAGGCTTTTGAGTCTTTAGTGACAATTGAGGACATGCTCAAAGCTTTTGAAAACATGGAGGCTTGTTTTGATGAGAGAGAACTTGGTTTGGCTTTACTGAAAGTTGGACTTTAACTTGACCAACAAGGCGAGAACCCTGAAAAGGCTTTATCTTTTGCTACAGAGCTTTGAAAGTTCTCGATAGTGGCGATGATAAGATAAGCTTAATTTTCTTGTTGCTATGACTTTACAATTAGTGGGTTCTGTTATTTGTAGTTTAAAAAGGTTTAATGATAGTTTAGGGTGTTGTTTCAATAGAGCTAATATGATGCTGGGGAGGCTAGAGGAGGAGGGGAATGTTAATGTTGAGGATATTAGGCCGGTGTTGCACACTGTGCTGCTTGAGTTAGCTAATGTGAAGACTGCGATGGGGAGGAGAGAGGAGGCTATATATAATTTTAAGAAGTGTTTAGAGATGAAGGAAATGCTATGGAGAAAGGAAGAAAAGAATTGGGTGTGGATATGGGGAACTGGCGGCGGCTTATGTTGCAGTTCTGAATTTCAAGGAGGCATTGCCGTTTGGTTTGAAGGTGTTGGAGATACATAAGAGTGGACTTGGGAAAAATTCCGAGGAGTTTGCACATGATAGGAAGCTTCTTGGGGTCATCTATAGTGGGTTGGAGGAACATGTCAAGGCATTGGGGAGCAGAATGCACTGTCACGGAAGGTTTTGATGAATTGGGGTCTTAGTTCTGAATTGCTTAATGGAGAGATTGATGCTGCTAATATGGGGATTGAATTGGGCAAGTATGACGAGTTTATTAATACTTTGAAGGGTGTTGTCCAGCAGACAGAGAAAGATAGCTGGACTCAAGCATTAGTGTTTATCTCTATGGCAAAGGCACCGTGTAATCTAGAGAAGTTTGCAGATGCGAAGAGGTGTCTGGAGATTGCTTGTGGAATTCTTGACAAGAAAGAAACGGCTTCTGCAGCTGAAGTCGCTGGGGCATACTCAGAGATAGCGATGCAATATGAGACTAGGGACAGGTTTGAAACGGCAATTTCATTGCTAAAGAGAACCCTGTCTATGCTCGAGAAGCTCCTACAAGAACAGCACGCAGAAGAAAATTCTTCTGCTATAATCGGGTGGTTACTTTTGTTGACATGTAAGGTGACTTAGGCTATTCCTCTCTTGGAGAGTGCTACTGAAATTTTGAAAGAAAGCTTTGATCCCAAACATTTTGGAATTGGATATTTCTAGAACAATTTGGGGGCTGGATATTTGGAATTGGATAAACCGCAGTGAGCTGCACAGATTTTTGCAGTTGCTATCATACAGATTCAATTGACGCATGTCCGAATCTCTCAAAAGCATTTGGTGCCAGGGGAATGTAAGGACATATCCTCAGTTCCTGGTTCGTGGTTTCTGGTTTTATTTCAGGCACATGGCTATTGATTCATTAAGCAATCATTATTTGCTATTCCAAATCTGTTATGCTGATTAAAATGAGTGCTTTGATATTGCTGTCTTCCTCTTCATTTTATCAAGGGAAAATCATATATGTCAGGTCGAGCAGGTGAATATGCAAGAATGCAGGCACAAACTCAATATTTCTTCTTCATCTGGACCTTTGGCTCTCGGCCTCACGCTTGGTACCTTAAAGGGTTTTAACAAGCCAAATTAGAACATATTCTTAACTCAACTTTTACATAAGCGAGCAAATAAATAACTCTTTTAATTTATAAGTAGATCAAAAAAGGCTTTAGCATCATGTGTCATGTTTGAATATCTTCATGCCATTTGTGGGTTAGGCTAGTACAATTTTACTTTTCTTTTTTATAAATGCTCTGGAACAGTAGTTTGTGTTGTTGCTTATCATGGTAATTGATAAGAACATTCCCTTAGTTCCTGGTTCGTGGTTTCTGGTTTTATTGCAGGCGCATTGCTTTGATTCATTAAAAAAATCATTATTGTGTTGCTGTTCCAAATCTGTTATTCTGATTAAAATGAGTACTTTGATGCTGTCTTCCTCTTCATGAAGCCTTTATCAATGGAAAATCATGTAAGTTGGGTCGAGCATGTGAATATGCATGGATGCATGCACTTACTCAATATTTCTTCATCATCTGGACCTTTGGCTCTCCACCTCTGGCACTTCTCAAAGGGCTTCAATAAGCCAAATTATAACATACTTCATTAACTCAACCTTTACATGAGCGAGCAAATAAATTATTTTTTATATATAGATAGATAAAAAAAGATATTTTAGCATCATGTTTGGATATCGTCATGCCATTTGAAGGCAAGGTTTATAGTGCTATAATTTTACTTTTTTATGAAGGCTCTGGAACAGTGGATTGTGTTGCTGCTTATCACGGTAATTGAAGTTAATAATTCTGGTGCTATTAAGCATGCCTTGTCTATATGCCCACATTCATTCATCAAGGCAGCAAGCAAATGACATGGAATTTGGTGTCTAGGTTGTTTGGTTTTATGTTGCGATCTCAAATTAGAATTTTGTAGTTTCTAAAAAATCTTTCTTGGATTTTGCAGCTATACCCTTGCCATTTAATTCCAGCGGCGAGCAATAGATGCCTGGGAAAGTCATGGACCAAGGCAACATGAGCTCACGACCAATAGATGCCTCACAGTAGCCCCTCTGGAAGAAACTTACAGCTTGACATTCCTCTCAACCAGTATCGAACAAGCATGATGTAGTCTGATAAACATCCAGCCCTGAGTTACATTTCTTTGTTTGGTTAGCTTCTCTCTTTCTATAAGGGTGTTTTTTTTTTTTCCCACTTAGCTTTTCTCTGTAAGTAGATATGGTAATTTATTGCTATCTGTGGTGCCTTTTCTTTTCATATGTACTTATAGAGTTTAAGTTCTTTAAGCAACTCAAACACAGTTTCGATGTGAAAATTGGTTTTGGGGATGTGTGCTTTTTCTTTGATTGTGTTTGCCTGATAAAGACTGAAATTAGTGTATTTTGTGTCTTTTAACTGCTAAATTTTCTTTTCAAAGGAACTTGTACATTCATCTTAATCTGTATTCTGACTTTAGAGTTGTCTGTGAATAAATCCATGTTCATGGAAAACTTGATAAATAAGGCTCAATAATGCTTTCCATGTAATGTCACCATTCTTCTCAACTTTTACTTCACATAATATGATTATATTACACGTGCTTCTAAACATTCAGTTTTGGTGACTTGGAAATTCAACCTGTTTCTTCGTAATCAACAGGACCCTAAAAACCATTTTGAGGATGAGAAACTATAACTGCAGACTCGTCATAGGTGTCCCACTGGAGTTTCATCTGGCTATGATTCACTGAATTTGTGATATTGTTTTGTTATAGTGTCTGCGCTACATTGTTATGTTTATGTAGCTTTGCTGAGGCAGGAACACATGGAATGATGCTTGCAAGGCAGGGTTTGCAATTGAGACTGAGGGCATTATGTTTAGCTACGACAGGGTAAAATTTCCTCTTAGTATGTGATATTTTGCTTACTTCTTTGTTTTTCTTTCATCTATCCTTTTCATATTTTTTTTTGTGGGTGGTGAGGGGGTTAAAGATGAGGCCCGATGAACCTTGAGCTGCACAGGTGGGGGTAGCCTTACATCACTCCTAAATTTCATCCATCCTCCCAGGATTTAAACATCATACTTTCAAGTGGAAATCCCAAATTTAACCGTTAGACCATGCCTAGGACTCACATTGGCATTGTTTCTAAATATGTAGTTTGCACTCATGTAAGTTAACATGAGTTAGCTGTTAGTCTCTCTTCTGAATTTTTGTAAATAAAAAACAGGAGAAATTATTCAGATCTTTCAAAATATGTATTTGCTGCAAATTAATTGTTCCCTTACAAATAATAAAAAATACTGAGATTTTTACTTCAACTGATATCTGGGATGCTCTTAGTGAAACTCTCCAGCTGCTTTTTGGCATCTGGAAACAGATGGCAGACCTTCACTCAAATCCGTATCTTAAAACCATAATGGAACTTGGGCAGAATAATCTCTTCTGCGCATTACCAACACCAGTATAATTACTACAAGACAAAAGAGGTTGGTGATCATTCACAGAGGAGGTCCCTTTTGCGGTTTTCACTCATAGTTGCTCATTATTCCGGTCCCCTTGCCATGACTTACATAATAGCTTCCCCCTTCCAATCGGCCCCCTCCCCCGGTGTTTGTCTCACCCAGTCTCTCTGGATAAAGAGGTGTTAAAACAATCATTTCTATTCATAAAGAAAAAAGGAACTCAAAACAGAAAAAAAGAGGAGTCCACCCTAAGTGGTTTAAGCAATGATTCTCATAAGCATGCTTGCATCTCAGTAGGAGTCCGTGTATACCGTTCATTCTATGCATGATATCAATCCGAAGCCACCATAGATTTTTATCTGTTCCTCATTTGTAACTATTCAATCATATGAAAAACACCAGCAAACCCTTCGAAAAAAATGAAATATCAAACAGGACATGAAGACAAGATTTCAGACTAAATCTTCTTGCATTATATCTCAAATTCAACCGGACGTACTGCTTTTCTGGATCCTCGGACATGAACAAATGGAAAAACTGACCTAAGTACTCTGTTACTACTTTCCTCGGTATTGCTAATTTCCCTATGATGGATATTTTGATGAATGATTGCTTGAACACTTGAGTAAAGCTGTCGATCCACTGCAGAATCCAGTGAGAAAGATCTCCTCAACGGTTGGATGGAAAACTGATCATCTTTCCCCCTTACATCAATGCATTCATCACCCATAATTGAGATATGGTGTTGCTTCCTTGTTTTCAACTTTCCAAGCTTCTGCTCTATCTTCATTGGCGATCGACTTCTGAGTCTCATCTGAACTTCTCTTGAGGTGTTTCTTTCATGTTGCCTAGGAGGTAACAAACCTCCATCATCTTCTCCACCCAATTCGATCACCACATAATCTTCATCACTTCCCATAAGACTATCGGTGTATGGCTGCGAGCCTTGAGGTGATGAGCTAGGAGCAATGATGCGGTCAACTGGATATTTAGTACCAGAGCCTGAAATGCTTGTTCTGCAAAGTGGGCAATTAGCATTGCTTTGAAACCATATGTCAATGCAATCCAAGTGAAATGCATGGCTACAGTTTGGAAGAACTCTAAGCATGTCTTGTTCTTGGAACTCATTCAAACAGACCACACAGCCACAGCTGCTCCTCTCCCGACCTTCTTCTCTCCTGTACTGAAATGTTGGTATCTCGCGAATTACTGACTCGTCCAGCCCACGATTCCACATGGTTGGAGAGAGGGCTATAAACGAATCTTCGTTACGTCTAGCTCTCCAAACAGTGAACCACCTTATAAGATTAAATTGGTTCCAGTTGGAGCAACATTTGTTCACAAAGACGTAGTAACCTACTAGCAAGAAAGCTGTGCCCATGATGCTCAACACAGCAATAGCTAATAGAGGGAAAGCATGGTCTGAAGTAGGGGAAGGTTGTTGATAGATAAGATTCTGCTGGTTTCTGAAGGCATGAATGTAGTATTGTCTATGTACTGGTGCCATAGGTAAATGGGTTTCAATTCAAAGTCTTGGATTCTACAAGTAGAGAGACAAAAGGGGAGGTTGACTGATGGGTTTAGCTTCTTCCATAAAAAAGAATTTCTTCAATCAGAATAAAGAGAAAATAGAGGAGAGAGATGGGAGAAGCTTAATGGAAAACACTCCTACACAAGGGTTAAAACGTGCGCCACAGATTCACCAGGTAAACCACAATGATATCTCATTGAATGAAGAGGATAGACTTGAGATGAACACAAGCATGTCCATGTTTAAAGTTAAGAGAGAGTGGCGAAGCTGCCATCATACTTCCCACTAGCAGTTTATATTAAAGAAATGAATTTGGACCCAACATGCTGTATACTTGCTTCATGATATTGGACCCCTGCTGTTTTATTTCTCATTTTCTTGGGAAACAGCATTTCTTTTGTTCCCTTTTCCTCAACTTTCTAAAGTTTTAGGGCATACCTTAACAGCAAAGCAAGACTTTTTTTTTTTTTTTTTGCGAAAAACCATAGTTTATAGATATGTCTTTTGCTCCCCTTTTCACTCGGTAAAAGGCCTACAAAATCTTCAAGATAAAGGAGTTGGAGCATAGAATTTCTAAATCAAAATTCCCAAATTTGAACATCTGGGCTATTCTTTTAGATCAGTCATGTGGTATGCAATAGGCAATGACGGCGGGCATAGCGTGCAGACATCACTAGTAACATAGTCGCAGAGTTAAGGAGCATTCGCTGAGCTTCAGTTTGGCTCGGGACTTGAGTTGTCGTAATAGGATCCTTGAATCGTGATTTAAAACCATGCTAATAATGCCTCCTCCTCTGCTATCTGTTAGGATACAGAGAAATGAACAATTAAAATGAGCTTTATTGTTACCTTGAATTATACCTCTTGCATAGTTGTTGACTCGGCTTCGGACCGGGTGAATTTGTACCTTTTTAATTCGATTTAAACATGAACAAAATCGATTTCTGAATTGTGAAATTCCCGCTGTACCCCCAACTGGCCAGTTCTAATTTATTATCTTTGATATTTTGATTGTCAATTGTCAACAAATTGGCCAAAAGAAGAAAAGAAAAAAAGGATTGAACATGGCTTTGCCTATTTCCAGATTTCAGGACAAGTTTCTTTTGTTCCCTGCCCAGCAGCTAGGTCAGGCCCATTTCTATCTTCATCTCTTCTTTTGATGGGCCGTGTCCATGGTCACTGGGCTTGGCCCAGCTCACGATTATCGTTTAATACATCAACTGATCAACACCACTGGAACGGAACAGAATTTTGCTAATTAATGGAGCAAACTAATGTGCAAGTTTTGGCCGCACCTCTGTTGAATTTTAACTCAATATTTAAAAGTAATCCTTGAGGTTTATTGCTGGTTAAACTCTAGTACCTTCAAATCTATCCAAATTAGTGCTATCCAAGTTATTAACTTCTTGGCACCTCTTTAATCTCTTAAACCTGTGATTTCAGGGCAAATATCACGGTTTTAAAACCCTAACAATCATATTAAGATATAGTTTTTTAAAAAATATTTTTTATTTAAAAATTTATAAAAATAATATATATTTTTAATTTTTAAAATTATTATATCAAAACGATTTGAAATTATTAAAAAAAAATAATTTGAAGTAAAAAGAAAATATAAAAAAATTTAATTTTTTTTAAAAATACTTTTCAAATATAAAAAAAAAACCCGTTCTAAATATTTTATTATTATTAACTTTGTTATGGTTATTATTATTACTAGAAATCTTCGATGAACTTCGAGCACAATGAAACACTCATCCTCCCCATTACAGAGAAAATAAAATTAATTATATTTTAAACTCTTCAAGATTTTAAAAATAGCTATTGAATATATAATCGACTAATCGTTACACTAAATTATATATTTACGTAACCGTCACCGATCTTTGAAGAAAAGAACAAAAAAAAAAAAAGTGCTGCGAGCCATCAGTTTGAAGAAAAATCAACGGTAAGCCAACATAGCCAATAGAAACCTAACACGTCAGAACGAATTTAGTATCCCGTCCAAGAAAATCACACACAAACACTCCACGATAAAATTAACTGACAAAACCTCAAAAAATAAAAATAAAAATAAAAATAAAAAAGCAGCTACAAAAGATTATATAAAAAAAACGATTCAATAATAAGAGGGAAAGAAAGGACCGCAAGATTAGAATTCGAGACCCGAGAAAAATAAAAGGAGAGTGAGTGAGTGTGTGGCTGTGCCAGTCCCTCTGTTCAGAAAAAAGCTCCTCCGGGCTCCGCCCCAGGTCCTGGTGGCTAACTTCACAACTGCCGTCGTGTCACTCCTCCAAGTATATAAAAGAAAATAAAGACAGCTTTTGCTCTATCCAAGACATTGGCAGACTTATACTTAATTTTATTAATTAAAATGAGATAAGTAAAATTCTAATTTATAACTATTTGACATAAAATCTCTATACTATAATAAAGAATCCATGACAGAGTGCTCAAACGAATCCATGAACAAAGTTTGCTGACCAGTCTGCAACAAAACCCGTCTCACAGTAGACATGATGGAGCATCAGAAAACCACTCTCCAATAACCCGAAGAACAGAACAGCTGTAAGAAGCTTGATGGTTCGTGTCCGAAATCGAGTCAAGTACAAACTGAAAGCAATTCAGTTTTACCAGCGAGGCCGGCAAGCATCTCCACCATCTTTCAAGCCTATCTGAGACAAGGGAAAAAAGGATGTGGCAGTAAAAGACAAATACTGAACTCGAGTTCGTACTGGCATTAGAAAAAGACAAACAATAGGTTACATGTTCAGGTGAGTTTAGCCGGAAGACAAACAATATCGATCTTTCATGGACGAGTGAGGGTTCAGTAATATCAGGCGCCATGATCGAGGGTTTGATTATATTTCTTCCATGCCAACTAGGGTTTCGTAATTGATTCCACGCACTCCACTCCAATTTGACTAGTACTCCTGAAGCAAGTTACATGTTCTTATTAAATGTCTCATTACTGAAATTATTCAGTAAATTAAGTTGTTATTTTTAGAAAAATAGATATTTTTCTACTCTTTACCATGATTTTTTTCTAGTTTTTTTTCATAGTTTATTATATATAAAAAAACATTTTGACAAGTGAAAACATTTATGATGTTTTTGTTCCTTTAAAGATTTTAAAATATAATAAATTTCTTTATCATTTCTTTATTTTTGCTATCACTATCATAAAAATAACTATTATTAACATCACGAGTCCAGGGACCTAGAAATTTGATTCTTTTATAATTTTAGTTTCAAATCTTATGGATTGCTAATATAATGATTATTAGAGCTTTATATGATCATAAATTTTAGAACCCATGAGATTAATCGAGATATAAATAAACTAGTCCGGATATCCACATTAATAATAATAATAATAAAAACATCACTGGTCCCAGCAAAACATCTTTTGTTAATAGTTTTTCTAATCGATTCTCCTAATTAAGATTTTTAGAAAAAGTTTTCCGTGTTCCTTTTTAGTATAGTTTATTACACAGTTGCTCTTGTTCTTGACAATGCTATAGATATAACACTTCGGTTGTGTTTTCCACTTTTCAGAAAAAAAGATTGTGGGAAATAGAAAACTAAGAACAATACTTTTATTAATTATTGAGAATAAAAATTGTTTTTTAATATTGTTGAGAATGTGTGTTTCTAACTCTTCATTTCTTTAGAAAATTGAAAAATACCAAATCAGTTGTTTTTAAAATTCTCCATTATATTGTTTGCTTCATATCTTATGATCATTCCTTCCAATATTTTCCAGTAAAATTTTTTATATAAAAAACTATATGCGAGAAAAAACAATGACACTGTAATTCACCTAAAAAATTTAATAATCAATAAATAATAGGATTTTAAAATGTTATATCCTAGTTAAAACTAAGAGCTATAGTATATAAATCTTCAAGAATTAATAATTTTTTCTTCATAAACAGGCTATACTCAAGCTGATTTTCTCTCTCTGGAATTCTCTTTTGTTTTTGCTGCTGCCGACACTAGAGAGAGTCAGCCCTCTTATAGCTGAAAAAACTCTTTTGTTTCCCTGACAAGTGGTGTGGTGGTCCCGTTCACATGGATCCGGGACCCCCAACAAGAGTCAACTGGCAGCCCTTTCTTCTTCTACAAGCCATTTTTGTCATCAATTATTGCAATGACGCAAACGCCAATTATATATATATACAGCTTTGAAAAGGAATATATAAACATATAATGAAGGTTATTGGGAATATGAAACCAAACTAACACACAGCATTCTAAATTTCCAAGATATCATTAAAAACACACACATTTTGGAATTTTTGTTTGACCTATCATGACTAGCCTGTTCCTGGACCGAGACAGAATCCTTGGTGACATTCCGGTTGTTTTTCTTCAAGTATCTTGCAAGGTTCCTACCAGAAGTCCATTTCATACTACATTCAAGCTCTATTCACCTAGCTAGCCATTTTACAAGTCACATTTGCTTCGGGGGTTTGAAATCTAATACAACAAATAGTTTTGTCTTAGAGCAGGAGTTTTCACATTCTGAGTTATGGAGATCCTCGTCTCAAGCCGCAGTAACCTTCAATCCTTGTCTGAGAAGTATATTTTCCCAGAAGAAACCCGACCAGGGAAGGTAGCTATTGCCTTATGCGAGTCCATTCCAGTAATAGATCTCGGTGATATAGCAGGTCATAACCGAGCCAATATTGCTCAGGAAATTTTGAAGGCAAGCCAGGAGTTCGGTTTTTTCCAGGTCAGCAATTTATGAAGTAATAATCCTATTCAATTTTATCATAGCTTTAAGACGTTAATCAAGCCATGAACAAATGAATATAATATTCTCACTGTAAAACAGGTGATTAACCATGGAGTTTCTAAGGCATTGATGAACGATACAATGAGTGTCTTCAAGGAAGTCTTTGAGATGCCTGCAGAGGATCTGGCAGGCATCTACTCTGAAGACCCTGATAGAAGCTGCAGACTTTTCACAAGCAGTAACTCTTATGCAAATGAAGATGTTCACAACTGGCGTGACTTTTTGAGACACCCTTGCCATCCTGATCTAGATGCATGCATTCAACAATGGCCGGAGAAGCCAACCAGATATCGGTAAAACGTTATGCCCGCTGACTGCTATGTTGTATCACCTGTCAAATTTCTGTCTTCCTAAAACAATTAATGGAGCAGACATAAGTTTAAGTTTAACCTTTCCTAATGCTTATGTCCCCATAATTTCACAGACAGGTTGTTGGGAATTACTCGACTGAAGTGATGAAATTAGCCTCAGGGATATTGGAGCTGATCAGTGAAGGTTTAGGATTAGAGTCTGGGTATTTTGGAGGTGAACTAAGTGAAAATGCATTTTTGTCGGTCAATCGTTACCCTCCATGCCCAGATCCAAGCTTAACCCTGGGATTGCCGAAACATTGTGATCCTAATCTCATAACCATTTTACTCCAAGGTGACGTGTGTGGGCTTCAAGTCTTCAAGGATGGTGAATGGATTGGTGTTGGGCCTGTTCCCCATGCACTTGTGATTAACATTGGGTACCAGCTACAGGTATACTTCTTATATCCTTGCCATCGCTACTGTAAAGTTCTTGAGATGTCTGGGTATAATTAAGCTGAAGAATGCTGGTTAACTCCTGTCATAGATTATCAGTAACAACAAGCTGAAAGGTGCCGAACATCGAGCAGTGACAAATTCGAAGGATGCTAGGACAAGTGCTGCCTTCTTTGTCAGTCCTCGCGGCGACAGCATTGTCGAACCTGCCAGGGAACTTATTAAAGAGGACAATCGCCCACTCTATAGAGCCTTTGAGTTCAGAGAGTTTTTTTCCAACTACATGAATGAGAAAGGCAACGTTGAAGTTGTATTGGAGCCTTTCAAGTTGCAAGCATAACCTGTGATTGATGCAACAAGGCAATCGTACAGATTGGTATGTCAAATACTGTGAATCTCACTAAACCAATCTCAAGTTTGTATCATGGCAAATGGATCATAGTATATGAAGTCTGTGTGTCTAAAAGTTTTGAGAAAGCAGCATGCGGTAATTTCCTGTATGAGATGGGTTGACCTGTGATTCAACATCTGAAACAATGTTAAGCTAAGGTTTAATATTTTTGGGTTTGGATTTAGTTTTATTGAGTTTAATGTTTGATTTTGATATCATAATGTGATTTAAAATTTTGATAAACATTCATCCAGGATTGATCCGGATTTTTTGAATAAAAGAGGGAAGCTATAATTTATCTTCTTCTTATCAAAACATTTTTTTCAATAACATATGAATTATTTAGGTCAAAAGATTTTGATTTCACAGAGCAGGGGGGTGCGCACTGCTTCATATCCCCGGAGCATTTAAAAATGTACTCGTTCCGGGACCTTGTCTATCAGCTAGGTGTGGCCCATTGCTATCTTTACCACTTCTTTTTATGGGCCCAGTTCGCGTTTATTGTTTAATACATCAACACCGCCGGAACAGAAGAAAAATTTGCTAATTAGTTCAACAAAATAATTTGTAAGTTCTGCCAGCAATTAAAAGCAGTCCTTGAGGTTTATGGCAGGTAAAACTTTAGTCCCTTCATAGATACACTACACTATTTTTCTCACTTGATAATATTAAGTATAAATCTAAAAGGTGTGGGTTTTTCATGTGTATATATGCATTGTTCATCATCGATCTCACATATTATTGTAGATGTACCATGCAATTTTATTTTAATTTTTTAATTTGCTTCTCAAATTTTTTTTTGCGATTTAGTCCTAATTAAAGACTAATTGATGATTTCTTACGAAATGATGGGATATATATATATATATATATATTGGTCCTCAAACTTCAAAAATAAAACAAATTATACAATTTAGGTTCCTCAATATTTTTCAAATTTAATTTTATTACAAAAGTTTAATTTTGTTATTTTTTAGTTCCTGGTTGAGAGAGGAGAGAGAGGTCGTTGAATTCTAGCATTAGAGAGAGAAACATGTCATTGACATTGATTTAAGTCACCAAAATGAATGATGTTTATATCAAATGGTTTCATTTGATGTAAGAAATTTATGTTAGGTGTTTTTTACCTTTAAAGTTCGTTGAAAAACATATTCAAGCTTAAGTTTAAGTTTAAGTTTAATGATGTCAAACTTCTGTCTTCCTAAAACAATTAATGGAGCAGACATAAGTTTAAGTTTAACCTTTCCTAATGTTTATGTCTCCATAATTTCACAGACAAGTTGTTGGGAATTACGCTGTTAAAGAATAATATAAATCATATCATGGGAGCTCACCTAACATCTTAAGCTATTGGGTTGAGATGTTTCTTTGACATGGTATCAAAGCCTTGATGACCAAGTGGTCACGAGTTCGAATCTCACCATCCTCATTTATTTGATAAAAATTAAGTACAAGGTAATGTCGATCTTTGCAAGTTTCAAGCCCAAAGGGCTTTCACTTGAGGGGGTGTGTGTTAGAGAATAATATAAATCATATCCTGGGACCTCACCTAACAGCTTAAGCTATTGGATTGATGGTTCTTTGACATACGCGACTGAAGTGATGAAATTAACCTCAGGGATATTGGAGCTGATCAGTGAAGGTTTAGGATTAGAGTCTGGGTATTTTGGAGGTAAACTAAGTGAAACCTCGTTGTTGTCGGTCAATCGTTACCCTCCATGCCCAGATCCAAGCTTAACCCTGGGATTGCCGAAACATTGTGATCCTAATCTCATAACCATTTTACTCCAAGGTGATGTGTGTGGGCTTCAAGTCTTCAAGGATGGCGAATGGATTGGTGTTGGGCCTGTTCCCAATGCATTTGTGATTAACATTGGGTACCAGTTACAGGTATACTTCTTATATCCTTGTCATCGCTACTGTAAAGTTCTTGAAATGTTTGGGTATAATTAAGCTGAAGAATGCTGGTTAATTCCTGTCATAGATTATCAGTAACAACAAGCTAAAAGGTGCCGAACATCGAGCAGTGACAAATTCGAAGGATGCTAGGACAAGTGCTGCCTTCTTTGTCAGTCCTCGTGGTGACAGCATTATCGAACCTGCCAGAGAACTTATTAAAGCGGACAATCGCCAACTATATAGAGCCTTTGAGTTCAGAGAGTTTGTTTCCAACCTCAGGAATGGGAAAGGCAAAAGTGAAGGTGCACTGGAGCCTTTTAAGTTGCAAGCATAACCTGTGATTGATGCAACAAGGCAATCGTACAGATTGGTATGTCAAATACTGTGAATCTCAATAAACCAATTCAAGTTTGTATCATGTCAAATGTATCATATTATATGAAGTCTGTGTGTGATAAAGTAGAATACGATAATTTCCAATATGAAATGAGTTGAACTGTGATTCAACATTTGAAATAATGATAAGCTACTGTCTGATATCTTAGGGTTTGAATTTAGTTCTATTGGGTTTGGTGTTTGATTTTGATATCATAACGTGATTTAGAATTTTAATAAACATTCATCCAGGATTGATCCGGATTTTTTATGCTGCGAGACCAATAAAACAGGGAAGCTCTAATTTATCTTCTTATCAAAACACAATTTTCCAATAACATATGAACTTCACATCCCCGGAGCATTTAAAAATTGGATTTAAAAATTATATATTAAGGATTAATTTGCAAGTTTTTTAGACCATTACTGGTTTAGATATTTTTTAAAACCATCATTAAAGTTGATGGGTTATTTTGAACTTCGAGCTGAACCTACTTATATTTTTTTAGTTATTTTCATTGATTGACCGGAAATTTATGTATTTAGAGTCCGATTCTAGCTAGTTTTTTTTAAAACATAAATAAATGTTAAAATAGTTAAATTTAAGTAACATGACAGTCAATTCTAAGATTTTTTAAAAAAATTTATGTTCAAAACAATATTATTTTTTTAAAAAACTATTAAGCCAACACACGAGACTTGAACCATGCCCGAGAACTATGATTTAAACACACCTACAGCTGGGCTTTTTTGGTCAAATAATGTGTGGGCTTGACCGAATCGGTACGTCTCAGATATATGAATCTGGGGAGGGTTATAATGGCCGATCTGGTGATGTCGTATTTAGGACAACAAAACTGAGCGAATGCCAATTTTTACAAGAAAATCCAACTTTTCGGTGATACTTCGATCCTTCCTCTTGGAGCTTTCTCGGTGGCCCGTTATGTGAGATTATAGCACTGAAGCTCCACCGTATTAGTCTTATTAAGCCTATCACCGCCACCCCTCCATGCAAGACAAAAGAGCTTTGATGGTGGTTTTATTAAAAGCAGAACCAGTGACATCTTGTCCGGACCACCAATCCACCGTTAATTAATATGTTCCACAGAGAAATGATACTTAAATATTATCAGAACACTGGATTGGCTGCAACTTGATCATTAAACTACATTTAAACCTTAATTAATTAGTTAATTAAACATAAAGACACCGTCCCATCTAATTTATTTAGCCACTCTAACTTGCAGGTGGCAACAACTGTTACAGTTACTGTACACCATTGAATTTCAGATAAAGTCCAACAAATTTGATAGGTATATAAAATTCATGAAATTCCTCTCTCCTCATAGCCCCTGTTCAGATTGCCAGCCTAGATAGACTACCATCGCCCCCATGATTAAAATATCCTATTTTTCTTATCATTTCTATATTATTTATTACTATCATCACGGGCTAGCAATAGCACAATTTTTTAATTAGCTCATTTTTTTTAAAAAATTATTTTCTTTTGCTTTCAAGTTAATATTAAGGTTTTTTTTTTAGTTACCATCTTTTTTTTTATTGTTATAATAGCACAATTTGATAAAAATCACAGAAATTATAATTTTTTTTAAAGGAAATTGTTGAGAAATATAATATTTTAAATAAATAGTTAAAATAAATTGACATAAATTTCGAAGAGAAGAGGAAAAATAAAAAGAGAAAGAATGAACAAGAACCGTCACTTTTGAACAATGTATGTAGTCTCTCTGGTTATTATTTCATAATTTTTTTTTTAATGTTGTTGGATTTATTTTATTGTGATTTTTCTAAAAATACTTGATGTATTATCATCCAAACTTTATTATGCATTTAATATCTTGTTATTTTCTTTTCTTTAGCTAGAGATTTATACCATACTATTTTAACAATTTGTTTTAAAATACCGCACTTTCCAATTACAACTTCTTAAAAAATTACAGTTTCACCTTAGACTTTTATTAAACTGTACTTTTAAAAAAATAAAAATTGATGAGTGATAGTTTGTCAAAAAAAAAAGAGTTTCGAAATTCTATAAAAAGGAAGAACACCCAACCTCTTGTGTCATAGTAATAAACAAGATGGATGAGTGCCCGTACGCTTTCAGAGAGCTTTTGATGCAAGAATTGTTAACGTCAACGATGTTAAATCACATGTCATCCTCGGTTGGATTCTCATCAAGGCGGTTAAAACTTGAAACAATGCTCAATTTCTTTTTAATGGTGCTGCAGATCTCGGAATGAACGAGTCGAGTGCTTCCGCCATCCATGTGACAAATTAAATCCAATAATTCATCAGTAATCTCCATGTTGACAAGCAAATCAAGTAGTCCTTATCCGTAGAAAGTGCTAAATCCTCATTTTAACTCATTCGGAACTAAATGGTGGCTTTGGGACATGCATCCAGGCACCACCACCATCAAAACACAATAAAAAAACGTGCGAGCTAGCTAGAAGAATGCAGGAGCAAAGAAGTATCTCTAGTTAATTGATTTCATGGATCATGGTTGCTGTCTTGTGACCAAAGGAATTGATCGATGCGTCACTATGATGCCCAAATCAATGTGCAATCAGACTCCAAATGACCTCATGATCGACTCATAGAGATGACGCCATAGTGTTAAGCTAAGCCATCTCATGTCATCTCTGAAATCGCATCCTCACACGTCCATTTTAAATAATTCTCCCTTCTTTAAATCCCGAATCTAGTCCATGCCATGGGGATCTTATTTTATGCAATTCCAGCCCCATGAAGGAAGCTTAAGCTAGCACCCTCCTCGCCAATTTACAACATAAGCATGACGAGTCCGGCAAACGCAATCACATATGACCTCACTGCAATTAACTTTCCTGGTTTAAATTGTAGCCCAATGAGAAATAAGTCAAATTGAACTCCTTTTACTTTATTTTATAGAATTATTGCTTTTTCTGTACCTGAAATGCTCAGAAAGCAGAATCTGTTTTATGCTTTCTTATTCTATTCTCACCGATTTAGACAATTGATTAAGAAGCATTGATAAATTAGCTCTCGGAAAAGGGTAAAAACACCTGAATAAGCTGAGAGACCAATGGATTGAACAAAATCTACTTGACTTGACCGGCAAACCTCATTTATAAATAGGAGATCTTGACACATAGATATGTCAAGAGTGGAAGAAAGAGGAGGGGCCCTCTCCTCTCATCAGCTCAAGCCATCATCAGCTTCATCACCCATATACGTTTCACTGACAAAATCTATCTCCATCATAGGCATCTTTAGCAGTTGAATAAGTTTACATCTATGGCTTATTATTAATAATCCCATTATTAATTTGTTCTGGTAAAGCGCATTTTCCACGCCATATAAATGCTAGTAGTTGAAGCCAATTAGCACTTGCAAATTCACTCAACTATCTAGACAACGATGGACCATCCTGATATAGGACAGGTCATCCAGAAAGGAGAAGAAATTAGATACAGAGGCGTTAGGAGGCGGCCGTGGGGGAAATTTGCAGCGGAGATACGTGACTCGACAAGGCATGGAGCAAGGTTATGGCTAGGGACTTTCAACACAGCAGAAGAGGCTGCAAGGGCTTATGATGAAGCTGCATATTCAATGAGGGGTCCTTTAGCAATCCTTAACTTCCCTGGTGAATATCCTAAAACTAAGGTTGATTCTTATATAACTTCATCTTCCATTTCGTCATCGCCATTGTCATCATCGTCAACATCATCTGCTTCATCTTCCACAATGTCACAGAACGCAGAAAGAAGTGGGATTGGACGAGGAAAAGAAGTCTTTGAGATTGAGTACTTGGATGATAAGTTATTGGAGGATCTTCTTGATTTCGAGGAAGAAAATAGTAAGAAATCAGAGTGAATCTTGTTTTCGAATCACAAATGAATATTCAGTAAGAAATTAAGAAGCTTTTATTTTGTGCCCCCCGACCAGACAAAAATTGGCCGCTCCTGTGTAATTTCAGTATCTATTACAAGTAAGATTAATAATTAGAATATGGTAATTCCAATTCCTCCTTTTCTTTTCTCTCTTTGGCAAACATCAAATGCATCCTCAATGTGTCGGGGAGCATCGGTTTTACTCCTAAGCTATTTTTTATATCAATTCCATCCTTAAACTATATAGATTTCAAACAGATGAAATGCTTTAAAAACGGATTAAGAAGTCTTAAGAGTTCGATGGTAAAATTGATATTAAAGATTGTTTGGGGTCTAAGAAGAACAGAACTAGCAAAATCTCTTGGCACCACTGATGGAGGGCCAGCTACCCAAATTAACGGTGTGCGTTGAAGGTGCCGTTTGGAAGTCTAAGAAAGCTCGTAGCTACCTAAAATAATGCTGATGGAATATGCCACCATCGTCACCAAGCTCTCTCATCACTAGCTAGCAGGAGGCTACGATTATAAAATAGAAAACGTGGTCCTCTCTAGCCATCAATGTGTCAAAGCCTAATAAAGCTTGACATTACACGATTTTTAAAAAAATAATAAAAAAATTCACGAGGTCAGGACCAGACCCAAACGATATCATGATCATTTAAATCATTGTTTTAGCCGTGAGATTTCTTAATTGATAAATTACATAAAGTTAGAACTAACCGTTATACTGGCGTTGTCACACTACGTTAACAGCTATGCTCTTCCATGGATAAGTCAGGGTGAGGTATTTTTACTCCCAAAGATACGAGTAAAAAGAGTTAACCTAGCTAGTTATTAAAGGATGCTCCAAATACCCATGGAACTTTGTTTTAAAGATCATGGCACACCAAGAACAGGCTAAATCCATCATCAACCGTGAAAAAGCCCAGTAAATTCATTGAAGTTTTTCTCATCAAACTATATCCCTTTGTACACCCATTTATGAAACAAAAACAAAAACAAAATCAAATTACTTAAGTATCCATCTGAAACCAACAGTCAGCCAAAAACTCACAAGTGCATGTTCTTATTAGAAGCCTGAGACACTACAAACCAAAAAAAGCTTCAGAATTGGTTACTGTGAAGTTACATAAGCAATAGAAGATGAAAACATATTGTAATTAAGAGGTACCCATAAGAAAATCATAACACAAGCATTGGACTATGATGGAAAAATGTAAGCGTAAGCAACATGACCTCACCATGAAGCATAAGCATCTAGCCTCCCCTTTGATGTGGTTTTTGCACATGCGTGGTCCTGTCGTTTAAAGAACCGAGTCCACCTTCAACCTTGTCGCCAAACGTAATCGCAGGACGTCATTACCAGCAGCAGCAGCAGCAACAAAGCTAATCTTCAGTTTCAAATTAGATCATCCTTTTGCGTCATTCGATGATCATAGCGATTTAGGATTCTTTTTAAACGCTGACAATTTTAATTTAGGGTACGTACTCTAATAAAGTAATGTGACCAAAACCCTAAAGAGAAACACTTTGGTTTGAAGGGTGGGACTAAAACCCTGTTATTCATAGCTCAAATCTCTCATCACATGTCAATTAAACACCTTAGAATTTCGAGTTGAGAGGGTCTTTTTTTAAAAAAAAAAAAAAATTATCTTGATAGGATTTTTCAAAAAAACATAAAGAATAAGTGTAAAACAAAATTATAGGATAGTTTGAGTAATTTTTCATTTTTTATATATAAAAATAATCTCATAAAGACTAGATGATATGATTTCTTTTTTATAAGTTCCGTTGTTTTTAATTTGTTGGTTGGTGTAGTGGTGATGTTAAAATTGATTGTGGTTGATTTTTACTTGATTTATTGTGGGTAAAATTTAAAAATTAATTTTAGTTGGCAAGAATGGTTTTTGGAATAAAAACCACTAGATTTGTGATAGACCATGATTCACTAGCAAGAAAAGGATGGAGAGCTTTAGTTATTAATTAATAGATACAAAACTACGTGTACGAATAAGTTATTTTTCATACTAGAAGGACCAATCAATTCATTTTAATAAATTATAAGGACCAATTTATATTGAACTCTAAAAGAGTAAAGTAAAGTAGCTAATCATAAATAAGTCCTTGTAGTTTGTTCCAACTAATTAAGTTAGTATATGAAGTATAAAAAAATAATTAAATAATCTCTTGACCAAAATTGATCACCCTTGCTTTAATTAGTAGTTCTTTTGTTCTAAAAATACAAAAACATATATGAAGTATGTGTGGAGAGATAGCTAATGAAGTATAAAAAAATAATTAAAAAGATTAATTTACATACTAGAGATAGCTAATTAAGAAGATAGAAACCTCAAGGATGCTGATTCAATCAAAACCTCGAAGTAAAATTAAGTATACTGAAATAATAAAGTTAAGAAGTTTAATTCGTGACCAATTAATACTTTGATAAAAAAAAAAAAAAAAAGTTGAGAAAACTGCTTAATACAGTGGCCCATCCACATGTAATTCATCATATTAAATCAAACTAGCATTTCTTCGATCAAATAAAAAAAGAAAGAAAGGAAAGAAGTTGGTAATTAAACAATGTTCTCCTTTAATTTCCTCATTTCAATACTTTCCTTTTGTTCTTCTTCCGGGCTGTAATATTATTAAACAGACAAATAAATAATGGGAATTTGGTTATTTCCATTTTGGATTCACACAAATGGACAAAATTAAAGAGTTGCATTGAAATTTTACGTATTCATCATCAATGGGTCTAAAGCTGCCTTCTGTGATCATGTGTTTCCAGCAGCTCCTCCAACAATTTGTTATCCAAATACTCAAACTCTATAACTTCTTGTCCATTAGTCGAGGAAACTTCATTGCCATAACTCAAAGGATTCTCGGTGGAGAATGAAGATGAAGAAGCAAATGACATGGCAGAGTTTGGTTCCTGATGTTGGTATTCGTTCGGAAAGTTGAGGATGGCTAAATGACCCCGGATGGCAAAGGCAGCTCGGTCATAGGCCCGGGCCGCCTCCTCTGCTGTGTCAAATGTCCCAAGCCAACGACGTGCTCCATTCCTTGCCGGATCACGTATCTCAGCCGCAAACTTACCCCATGGTCGCCGGCGAATTCCCCTATACGCATTCTCTCTTCTTTTCTCTTGCTTCTCCGTGTTCTTCTCCCCTTGGGATGTTTCCATTTTGTGTTTGAAGTGAAAAGGAGCCCGATTATAAACTGTAAACGCCTAGTTTGAGTTCAAACTTGGTGGCTATATATGCATTCACGTTTATTCTTTTATATATATTACATGTCTTGAATTCGATGGCCGAGGAGGCTCTTTTTTGACGGTTGTAATTCGTACTTTCCAGGAAAGTTCCTAGCGAGCCTCTGCAGATGTTAGAAGTAGATTTGGCCTTGTCCTTTAATGGGTCTCTAAATTGCTTTTCGACCTCTAGCTACCCCATTTTATTAGCCTTTCATCTCTTATGTTCAATGGACTTGGGCAAAACAAAATCGAATTAGATTCATAATGGTGGATTCCAAGTGTTCCTGTGGTTGAAAAGGTAGTTGCTGTTTTTTATTCAACCCACTCAGCCTGCGTTGATCATGATCAGCACTTACATGCACACACAGCCTCTATAACGAGAAGTGTTTTGCTAGTGTTCTTAGTTGGGGAAATCAGTACAGAAAACTGTCCAATCCCCCCACGATCTTCTTGGCTTCGTGTTGAACTTTACTTGTCCATCCCAGTGTGATATACTGTGATGACTTATTTAGTGTGTGTTTAGCGTTAGTTTTTGCTGATGTAGTTTGAAAAAATAGATCTAATAAAAGATATAAATTATAATCTTTTCATAACTAAAATTAAAAGAGGAAGTTTTTAGTCAAATTCATGAAGAACCCTAATAAATATTGATTAACAAAATATTTTTAAAAATTATAATTAAAACAAAACACAATTTTAATGGCATTTCAGCACACCATCAAATAAATTTTTAGACGGTCCATGATATTTGTTTGTTAAAATAAGATTTTACTTTTTGAAGTCTAAATTCAAGTGGTCTTTTTGATAGAATAAACAATTTTACTAAGCATAAAACAACATGGAGAAATTCACTAGCCACGTAGATTATGACTCGTGTTTGAAAATAGATAAACAATGGTGATAATGGCATTTGAGGTCATTGCTGTTGTGGAAGGAGGCTGAGAGGAAGATGGGAGGATTTCAAAATAAGCCCAAGAATTTTGATGGATTCAACGGATGGGACCAAGCCACGTGGATCAACTTTGAGGATGTTTCTAGATTATTCCATTTTGGTCCTGGATAGAATGGCAGAGGTATTGCATGGATATTGACTGGGCTTGACTTCCCTTTGTGGGCTTAGTTTAGGCTTTATTCCCTTTTTGTCTCCGGGCCCGAGTTCTTTTTGTAACTAGGCCCGATACTGCAATACCAATTATATGGGTTTAGGCCTTCTAAATGAGATGGCTATGGTGCCGCAGTCTAGCACCACTAATCTCAGCCTTTTCTCACCTTTTCGCTTGTATTTTCCTAAAACAATGTGTTTTGCTTACCCTAAAAGATTTTCACACTAAGCTCGTCGCAAGTAGTTGGGATATCACAAGCAAACTAAGGTACACAACAAGATTTAAAGAACTCTTTCCCAGCTTTTTATTAACTATAAATAAAGGAATATATACAAATCTATATGTGTCTCTTATGCATAGAACTATCATCAAGCTTGCATGCTACGAAGGCTTTCAAACCTATTTATAGATAATTTTGTGGAAGTTAAATAACAGATCTATAATTCTTATTTTTGTGGACATTTGATCATGTTCTCCAAAAACTTAATGGCCCTAAATAACCCAAATATTGACATGAGAATCAACAATCAACCCAAACTCAAAAGTGTTTTTGGGCTTCTATCTAACATACCATGCAAGGTCTAGGGAAAAACAATGCTTAGGATAAACTCTTTATATAAAAATAACTCATTGACATGAATACTATATTTTCTTGTTGTTGGAAGCGGTTTAAATAATGATTTTTTCTCTTTACCAATTGATTTTTCATCGTTTTATAGGCTTTTAATGATTATTTAGCCTAGTATTTCAACTGAGATTTTTAAAAAATTTGAATCTTTTTTGTTTAACATTATTTTTTTATGTTTTTTTTTATTGTTTTAATGTTCTAATATTAAAAATAATTGTTTTAAAAAAATATATTATTTTAATAAAATCGCTACAAACATCTACTTAGAGACCGTTTGGGAACGCGGTTGAAACCGCGTTCCCTCAAATTTTTAATTTGTTTTTTATTTTTTTGTGAAAATTTATTTTTTTATGTTTTCAAAATGTTTTGACATGCTAATCTCAAAAATAATTTTTAAAAAATAAAATAGTATTATTTTAATATATTTTTAAATAAAAAATACTTTAAACCCAAACCGCTATTATAATCTTAAACATGCATTTAGTCTTCTTATCCTTGTGATTGCAATGTTTGTGGCCAAAAAAAAAAATGCAATGGTATTATTAAAGAAAAAACTGTGATGCAAAGAGATACTCATTTTTTTTATATATATAATTCTTTCAAAATTCAAATGTCAATTCGCATTCCGTATTTGCTGACTCTAAAAGAAAGAGAGATGGAGAGACTAGCCGACAAATTAACTCGATGAACACGATGATGCTTTAAGCAAATAGGAAAGTGGGCCCTCTACTAGACCTTCGAATCGAAGGTCCATTTTGATTTCCTTGACCAGAAACCTCGGACTCTCTGTTTGTAGCAAAAACAATATCTTTATTTTGAGACACTTCCAAGAAAGAGCGGCTTTGCATACCCTACTAACCCTAATATATATCCCAGAATTAAGAATTTAATGCAATTGAACGAAGGTCAGAAGAGGAGAATGGAGAAAGAAAAAGACAGCACAAGATATTTCTCGGCAAGTTCTCAGAATCCCTAATTGGAAACTCCAAAAAGATTCTTTGTTTAATCCTCCTGTTTAATTATTACTAGCTAAGATTGCCTTGGGAGTGTGCATGCACTTAGCCATATCGCAGGAGCTCTTGAAAACAAATGACATACCCAATTAAACCAAGCCTGATTTTGTTGTCCCCACCAAAAAAAAAAGAGGCATAAAGTATGATTCTTTCGAGGTTAAATATGGAGTCAGCTGATAAATTGATAGCTTAAAGAAATATATCTGAACCAAGATTTTCAAAATCATACTCTTCCATGACATTTGACAAAAATAACGTTGCTATATATGGTTCTTAATTCTATTGCCTCATCTTTGTTTTTCCCATCCCTTGAAAAGCACTTTGCTCAAGAACTCTATTTTACAAACAAGCTTTGCGAGCCAAGTCGCAGACAGGTGGTCAATTGATAGATTAATTAATTAATGTCTCAAAAACTGCCAACGTGACTAATGAGTAATGTTGATATTCTCCTAATCCATTGCCAGGGCATTGAATTGACCATGTTGTATAGAGCAAGTGGTTGTAAGGAGTCTGTCGTCGTCACCATGGTGTCGACCTTTTTGAAAGTAATTCTTTTCCGACAAATTCATTGCTAGGGCATTGAATTGACCATATATGTTTTATAGTGATGAAACTGGAAAAATTCAAGGCAGAAAGATTGGGGTGATTTTTATAGGCTAATAAGGCTATATCTGGGAGATTTGGTGCCCCGCTATACCTGCAAGAAAAACATTGAGGTTTAAGGTAGTATAATGTTTGTTTAAGTGATGGGGAGTGATAAAGAAATTTATTGCATATATATATATAATTATTTTTATTTTATTTTGAAGTGTTCTGTGTGACGCGCAAGTTAACTAGGATTTTAGATGCATTTGAAGACTATTAACTTATCGAGGGTTAAATGTTTTTTTTCATGTACTAAATTACTAGAGTAAGCCGAATCTAAAATTAAAGTTGAGCACTAATTAATGTTTGGGTTGTAACAAGAGTTACATAACTCCGTTTCAGGTGTTCTTTACCATTATGAAAAACTAAGAAACATGCCTATTATTTATATGTAGAGCATGGAAAATCAGTTTTGTTGTTTTGAAGCTCAAAAAATGAGTCAAAAGAGTTTGAATCAGACTTGAAATTCCTGCGATCTAAACACAATCTCGGTTTTTGGCCCATATATCAAGTTAAAAAGGTTCAAAAATTGCAAGATCAATTTAGTTGGAAAGAAGATTTGATTTTCTATAATTTTTCCGATAATACAAAAGTCTTAATTTGCAAGTTTTCTGCTTCAAATTTGGCCCTCAATATCAAGAAGGGAAAGAATCCGAGACAAAGAAGGAAACTGACTTCCTATCCTTTGAAGGATAAAGTCAGAATATATATACCTCTTGAGGTAGTAGCTAGGGCTGAATTTTTACATTCTAAACACACCACAGATGATTGGAGACAGCACCAAAAGAGAGAAGAATGCAACTGAACAGAAAAAGAAGAGGTAGTAATAGATATTTATATAAAATATCCTTATAAATATCTAATATATTTATGGAAATATGTACATTGAATAAAATATTTGTATAGTTTTTTTAAGCAATGATCATCAACTAGAGGGTTACAGTATATGGTGACATTTATTGATGATTTTTAAAGGTTTGTGTGAGGTTTTTTTATGAAAGAAAAATCAAATACATTAAAAAAGTTCAAAGAGTTCAAAGAGTTAGTTGAAGGAGAAGTAAGGAGAAAAATTCACTGTTTACATGAAGCCATTTTGATGGTCTTTAGATATTGTTATTCTATGACAAAAAAGTGCTACACATCACGAGATGTAGTGTTTCATGAAGCCATTTTGATGGTCTTTAGATAAAAAGATGCTTCTAGATTGCAAAGAGTTTGAAGAAAGGCTACAACAGTAGAATGATGAACAATCTATACATGTTCAATCAAGTTTAGAAAAACCTAAAGGAGTATACAATGATGTTCAATCAAGTTTAGAATTGCCAAATCCAATGGCAATTCTTGCAATAAATCATTTCTTTTCCAGTTGAATTTACAGAGATATCTCGAACAATGTTAGAAGGATGAAGAGGATTGTATCCCTTTTTTGAATCAGGACTGTACAAATCCATGATAATAAATTGAATTAAAGCCTAAATTTCCCTCTACTTTCCAAGGAAGTGCTCGAAATATTATCCCACCGCCCCTTATATAGTAATTAATATTGGTGGTGAGCAAATCTAGCAAACAACTTGGAATAGGATTGCGACAATTTGCATTTGTTTACTACAAATTACTTTTATAAATCAATTACTTTATATGCAGTATACACATGCAACTCACTCATTCCTGATCCGTAGTGGATAAAGATTGAGTTGCCATTTGTCTTTCAACTCGCTTTCAATAATAAATAGTTTAACATAGTCATGAGCTCTTCTTCCTCCATGTAATTCGCCAATTAATTATGCCAAATAATTGAAGATACATGCACGGGCTTGCTTAAAGTTAAATCGCACCAGAAGACTGAGAATAGTTAATGCTTCGACGGTTTGGCAAAAAATCAAGTTGCATATAAGTAGAGATGAAGGGAGGAAAAAACCAATGAATCAACCGAACCTCCATTCCAAAGAAAATTATGAAAATTCTCACATTTCTTTCACGTTATATTTGTGGCACATTTTTTTGAATGATGATTTGTTAAAGTATACGGGTTCATGCACCTCCCTCGAAAAAAAGCTCGCAATATATTCCCCTATGGCCCCATCACCAAACAAGTTGCAAGGAATCGACATTACCTCTCATCAAATGCTATTAGACCGAGGGATAGTGAAATGGGACACAGAATCACACCTAATTTTTCTTACCTTTTGTGACCAACAAAAACTCTCCTCTTTTCTTTTTTTTGTGTTAACCAAGGGAATGCATAAATGTATAGCAGATTTTGTAATTTGCTGGTATTCTCTCGTTTGCTATACGAATTTAGGGCACAAAAGATTAACAACTAAGTAGTAATTACACAGATATTTTGTTAATAATATTGGTATGGTGGCATGGCTTCGAAAGAACAAGGGCTTAACATTGATATTGGCAGCACAAGCAAGTTGTGTGTATTTTATATTTACAAGTTGTTGTCATAGACAATTGAACAGAAAATTCAAATAATTCTGGTGGTTGATCAAGAGCGACCGCACCATTATTCTGACGATATATATATATATATATCAAAAGAAACAATTCTGCAAATTTAGCCAAGGATTGACGGTTGGTTGTGGTGCCGGCTCCGGACGACCGGCAATCTTGAATCGGATGAGAGTGGTCACAATAGCTCATTTATGCATTTCATGGTCATCAGTGAGGGCTTGAAAAAGAATTAATGGTGACAGCTGGGAAAAAAAATAGATATATTGTAAGGTAAGTGACTATATACTATGAATCGTTAGGCACCAAAGATAAGTGAGTGCATGTCTTACAACTTTGTCAATATACAAATGACTAATTGACTAGTCCAAAGAGGTGCAATGTAAGGACCACTTTACCACATTCGAGCTCCACGTGACCCTCTATCCCTCTCACGTGGTAGGTTTTCCAGCTTTACCTTGTAAAATGACAGTGACCATCCTATTTTTTTCAGAAGAAAAACAATGACCAATTACCTTGCAAGACCCAGATTTGTGGCGTCACAGCTGCCACAAGCTTACAAAAATGTACAAAGTGAATATGTCCAGTGAGAATGCTACGCATGGTTTTCATAACAAATGATTCTTAGGGGATCAGAGTGAAAAATAAATATAATTTAAGGACTCATAATATTGCCTATCTGAAAAAAGTTTAGGGTGCCATGGATGCTGTGGCCCCCTCAAAGCTACATTACATGCCGCCCACGATGGCAACTGTAATAGCTGCCATGATTATTTTGAAAATATTATCTAACTTTTATTTCTTAAAATCATCACCAGCTTTCTTTTTATATTGTATTATTAATTATGTAGTCACATGCTTAAGGTTTTTAATTAACTCGCGTACTTGGAATAAAAAAATGAACAAATAAATCATTCAATAAAAAAAAATAATTTGATAGCAACATATATAGTTATTATACTCAATGTTAACACGGATATAATTGAATCAAGTTTTATTTTAATTTTTTCTATACTGACTTTGATAAAATCTAAATAATATAAATCTATACTCTATCTATCAAGTTAAGATTAGGAATTTTTAAATAAATTTATATAATCATGTGACACGTGAATTTACTCAGTAAATTAGTAACTCGAGCTTAACTCATATCATCAGTTCTTGAACATGCCTGACAATTATATATTCGAGGCGTTTTAAATGTAAAAAATGTAGGGTTTTATTGTTACACACTTAAAAAAAGAAGAAAAAAAAATGAGGTTTGGTATCATTATCAAGGCATGATAGAACTATTGAAGAAAAAGGAGATTGTCATTTTTCTGGATGATATTATTTATAATTCATTGATTATTAATACCAGTCCACCCGTTATTATTATGTTTTAAATATACCAAATCATTTAGCTTTTACTCTCTTTTTTAGTTGATCGATGAAATTGATTTATTCATCATAAATCATCAAATTTAATTTGTTCCGAATGATTTTTGCATCATTGAGAGAGTTTTTGTTTTTTTTATAAAAAAAAATAAAATAAAATTGGGGCTCAACACCCTTGATCCAACTCCCCATTCTATCCCTCAACAGTCCTCCTCCAGCGCCTCCAATTCCGTCGGATAATACTTCAATCCCACCATACTTACACGTCTGCTTCTCTTGGCTGGTTTGTCGTCATGCTCCGCCGCACGCTGAATGTCTTGGAGCATCCTTGTAGCTGGTCCGAGAGGGCTGGTGTTGTAGTCTTCAGTTCCACCAAACACTCGTTGATTTCTAGGTTTCCAGATATTCCAAATGGCTAAACCAGATACCATGTCCCGTGGCCATCCTTCCTCTAGATACATTCCTGCTAGACAAGTTATTGATGAGCCACATCATTGAGAGAGAGTTGGGTAAGTTTAATTTGAATAGCTTTTAAAAGGATTTGATCAAATTATTTTGTAATTAATTCTATTTGATCAAATGTAGAATTTAGAGAGGCTGGAAACATGTTTTCTCCATTGGAATTAATTACGAGTAAAGAGAAAGGCAGGGGTTATATATTTGCTTGAGCTGGAAATTACGGAATCCATCGATATAAACGAGAGTTCAGGAGGAAAAATATGAACAATTAAGGACGAGACCAAAATCTACCCTCATTATGAACAACAAACTCTCGGTTCCAAGATTTCTGCATAAAAAAAGAAGAGAAATAAAATATGAAAGAATTAATAACATTTATAGATGGCTCCCCACTTGCTAAATCAAGCAGCTACGAGGAATTAATTTCAACGCTTTATATTATTCTCACGTGAACAGTGTTTTGATAAGTTTCAGTCTTGTACATGCCCAAATTAAACTCATAAGACATTTTTTGAGTTTTTTTTTATTTTTTTTTCTAGATTTGTTTTTCTAGCTAGATTTTAGAATTTTATTTAATTTAGTTTTTTTTTATGTAAGTTTATATTTGAATGGCCTTGAATTTTTTTTTTTAATCCCTAATTGATTATTCAAAACCTTTTCATCTTAAAATTTTTCCCATAATTTAAAAAACTATCAAATGTTGGAAACACTTTTTTTTCTCTCTGAGAATTGAAACTAAGACTATAAAAACTCTAACTTTCTATCTTCTATTATTTATTAGGTAATCTTCTTGATAAATATTATTTTTTATGTAAAAATATTTTTATAATTTTTGAACCACAAAAAAGTATTTTTATTTTTGTATCATCGTCAAAATAATTTAAAAATTAAACATAACATTTTTAAAAAAATAACAGAACCGCAGAAAAATAAAGTATTTTTTATTTTTAAAAATTTTTTATATTAACGAAACTAGTAATCCTATGATTTTTAATTTTTTTTCATATAAAAAAATACTTATATTTTTGTATCAGTATTAAAATGATTTAAAAATTAAACATAATTTTTTAAAAAAAATTAACGGAACCGTAGAAAAATAAAGGGATGGTCGCCATCAACCGTGTAGCAACCCATTCTTTTCGGAGGACTTTCAAAATTCAGGCATTTCCATGGAGATATTTTGTCTTCTTGAAGACCTGGAACGGTTTCAAGCAATCCCACGAAAGGGGGCCTGAATCTAGACAACGTTGCTATCAAACAGCTTCATCTGTTCTAAATATTTTATGGATTTGATATATTCTTGTCCCCTCTGCCAGTCTTTTCAAATCAAATTTGCCACAAGGAACCATGACTTTTATTTCTTTCATGTGCACATCATTACATTAAGTGATAACGATTAAAGGTGGAGCTTTACCTAAAATTACCAGTTGATATTAAATACGCAAGAACTTTCACATGAATCCTCCTCGCCCGTATTAGGGTGCCGAATTAACTCTCTTATCACCATCCGTAATTAAGCGGGGCGTGGTTTTATTGATTATAAAACTAATGTGATTTAAATCTGATTATCCCCGAGGTGATTATGAAGGCTCGGAACTCCATTTTCTTCTCTTTTTGTTCCTTTTTTTTTTTTTCACTTTTTCGTGGACAGGGGACGGAAGTTGGTTCATGTGGCACCAAAAACCATCAAAAAAGTAGTGTATAATAATTTAGATGCTTTTAACATTCATTGGACAAGACTAAAAAGATCAGATTTCATAGCAAATCTATCACTTAGTCGACATAAATATGTAAAAAACTCAAGATTTTATTAACGGGTATAGAATTTAAAACCTTTAAATTAAATAAATATTCTTCTCGTCACGAGTCAATCTCTTGTAACATCGTCATCTCTTTAAGAGTGGCTTTGTTGAAAACTAAGAACACACACAATTTTAATCATTCTTCTCTTTTTCGTGTATTCAACTCACTTAAATTCAACATGTAAAATTGAAAGATTACGAGTCTAGACTAATTATTATAATTCAATAAAGATTCTAATTAGCTAGTTGAATAAGTGTTCTAAACACCAATTATTTTTTGCATCGATGATTTCTATTCAAACACGATGTAAACTAATATCTAACAATTGTCTTTAATTTTGAACAAACAATCACTGCAGCTCTCAAAACATTACCCAGAACCATTTTCCTTGATTTCTTCTTTATTTTCTTATGCTTGAAATAATACAGAACAGATTAACGAGTTCTGTATACTGAGAATGAAACAAGACATTGCCTCTTGATTTGATCCAAGGTGCGATCGAGGAGATAACTACTATTGTTATATACTATCATCAGCGCCCAATGGTATATACTATTTTGTTATACCGTCCGATCATAAGATTAAAAAACTAATTCTTTTTTAAAAATAGTGTTTTATTTAAAAATATATTAAAATAAAAATTTATTTATTTATTTTTAATATCAACATATTAAAACTATCATAAATCACTAAATATTATCAATTTAATATTTTTCAAACCAAAAACACATTTAAAAACTGTGTCAACTTGAAGCTCAAAATTCACAAAGCAGTTAAAAACATTTAACTGTAAATGCCAAGCGCTACACTGTACAAACCTTCCAGTGACGATGAAAAGCTTGCCACTTTGTATTGAAATATTGGTGCCACGTGTAAGACATATGCGAACAAGGCAATGGTGACATCGGCAAGATATAGGCATTTGTGGGACCAATCCCGCCGCCGTACGTCACAAAACACACGTGCCTTAAAAACAAATTCCCAAGCCTTCCTAATAACAAAGAACAAGAACACGACCTCAAACCTAGCACAGCATTGCTTGCTTGTAATTAAATAATACCATAAACCTAAGGGCATCCCCTCTTATCGATATCTCTCTTTATCATCGACTGGTGCTCATTCAATCATTTCAATTTTTTATTTTTTTTTTAATTATTTCTTGTTCAAAATCTTTCCTTCTTTTGGTGGTATATAAATGGTTAGTTAGCCGATCAAATATTTTCAAGTCGCCACTTAGGAACAAGCATAACCAAACCCACAAGTCATAGACCGAAGGTTAGTTGTCCGCTCAAAAATCCCAGATGGAACCTTCTCTGTTTTACCATAATCAATACCTAAATTCAGATCTCTCCCCTGAATCTTCTTTTGGTTCTTTAGATTCATTTTCATGGGATGATCTTCTTTTTCCGAGCAGTTCCCTTCCTTTCAACACCAGTGACTCAGGGGAGATGGTACTGTTTAATGATTTGGGCGCCGATGGTGCCAAGGAGTCCTCGGAATCTAATTCCTCGAGTGGAATTAAGGAAGAGGAAGTGACTTCAAATGCCAAAGAAGAGGAGCCAAAGAAAGAGAAATCCTACAGAGGGGTTAGGAGGCGGCCATGGGGTAAATATGCTGCAGAGATAAGGGATTCTACAAGAAATGGCGTCCGGGTTTGGCTAGGAACCTTTGATAGTGCAGAGGCGGCTGCTTTGGCTTATGATCAAGCAGCATTCTCCATGCGGGGTTCCATGGCTGTACTCAATTTCTCTGTGGAGATGGTGAGAGAATCACTTGAAGACATGAAGTATAGATGTGAAGAGGGGTGTTCGCCTGTGGTGGCCCTTAAGAGGAGACACTCCGTGAGAAGAAAATCAACGAGTAGGAAAAGTAAAGTGAATCAAGTAGCTAATACTAGACAACAAAATGTGGTGGTTTTGGAGGATTTGGGAGCTGACTACCTTGAAGAGCTTCTGAATTCATGTGAGAGCTCTAGTTCTTGGTGAATTCAGACTGCTTTCATCTCCTTAATTCCTTTATTTATCAATCACTTTCTTCTTTGCAGACCTTTGATTTTGTTTTCTTTTTCCCTTGTCTTTCCTAAGATGAGGAGAGGGGTAATGTCGTGGCAAGAGTTTCTTTCCTTTCTTGTTGTCCATCCTGATTTCTACACACTCTGTAAAGTTTCTTTTTCATTTATTAGAGGATAAATTGAGTCTTGTATCATCTACTTTTAATCTCCTCTAGATTTCTAATGCAAGCAAGACCCTCTCTGTAAAGTGGAAATTGATGGAATGTTGAAAAACATAAACAGCACTGTACAGTTCCTTTATCCTCTGTTCCTCGGTTTAAAGTCCAGCAAGCAAACAAAAAACGACTCCAAAATTAGCATATAAAAAATCCCATTCCTTTTTATGACCCATCTTGTTCCTCGCTGGATTTTAAGCTACAAGTGGATTCAACCTAGCTGTTTTATCTAAAATGGACGGTTTACAGCCATTCTTCTCTCACTCTGGCTACTTAGTGTGGCTAGCTAGCTGTTTATTGGGCCCTGTGTCAAGATCAAAGATCTGATGCTCTGTATATATAGATAATTTTTTATTTCTTAAAAAATAAGTGATTATCTTATATATTTTGCAAGATGAAAAAATAATATATAGGAGTTGGAAGCATAATTTTAAGACCCAGCCTGGTGGTCGGCCCGGTCCAAGACCTGGGTTCTGGGTTTTGACCGGGTCATCGGGTCTCGACCGGGTCGCCGGGTCAAAATTTATTTTTTTTTTTAAAATCAAAATGACGTCGTTTTAGCAAAAAAAACAAAAAAAATAAAAGTCAACGGGTTTGCGACCGGGTCTGGCCGAGCCGGGCAAATTTCCAAGCGGGTTTTGACCTCCACCCGGACCGGTCCCATACCCGGGTCCCGGGTTGACCCGCCGGGCCGAGTTTTAAAACTATGGTTGGAAGGACTGGCAAATGAAGAGGACCAAGTCTAGGATGTGAAGCCCTATCTTGAGAGAAAATTTAGGGGGACATTGCTAGTCTAAAAAGGAAAAATAATAGTTAAGGGAGGAAAAAAAAATCAAAGTGCGATCACTTTCACTTTGGTGCCCCATTATTATTTTGTTGAAACCTACTCCTTATGAAAGAAAAGAAAAGAAAAGAAAAGAAAAAAGAGTAAAGACTATCTAAGTATAATATGCAAAGAAATATCCCGATCCTTCAATCCATCATTTGTCCCTTGAAGGTAGCCTGTAGCTATCTCGTACTCAGTTTTTGTTTAATAATTAGATTAGTTGCTATGCTGGCGTGTTGATGTGCGTTTATGTCATGTTTGTGTGTTGTCATGAATTTATAAAAAAAAAATTTAAATAAATTATATGAAAAAATATTATTGTAATTCATAATATATTTTAAAAAAAAAACTATAAAGCTAAATTTTCAAGCAGTTTAATATTAAAAAAATAAAAATAAACAAAGATAATTTTTTAAAAAAATCATGTAAGGAAATATTGCAACAATCTATAATGTTTTGTCAGGAAATATAAAATTGTAATTCTTAACCAACTCAATATTAAAAAATAAAATCAATAAAGATAATTTTTAAAAAAATCATAAAAAAGCACAAGGAAAAAAACCATGTAGGAAAATATTATAACAATCTATGTGTTTCATGAAAAAATTTACAATTATAATTTTCAACTAGCTCAATATTAAAAACAATAAAATTGATAAAGATAAATTTAAAAAAAAATTATAACAAAAACAATCATGTGGGGAAACATTTTAACAATCAACGGTGTTTTAAAGCAAAAAAAAAAAATAAAGGAACAAGCATTTGAGGAAAGCTAAAGCTAAATTCTCAACCAACTCAATATTAAAAAAAATCAATTCAACAAAGAAAATTTTGACAAAAAAAACATGTGGAGAAATATTGCACCAAAACAAAAACTATGTGGGGGGAAATACTATAGTAATCTACAATGTTTTTTTATTAAAAAAAAAAAAAAAAAAAAAAAGGTTACAAAGATAAAGTCTCAAACAGCTCAATATCAAGAAAAAAACTGAAAAGGATCATTTTGAAAAAAAAAATCATAAAAAGAAAGAAAAAAAATCATACAAGGAAACATTATAGTAATTCATAATATTTTTTTTAAATTACAGAGTTAAATTCTCAATCAGTTCAATATTATAAAAAAATCAATAAAAATAATTTTAAAAAATATAAAAATTGTTTTTTTTAAAAAAAAATAAGTCAATCATGAGAAGCTAAAAAAACAAACATGTAAAAAAATAAAAAAAAATATTATTATACTGAAAATAAAAGGCGTGGGAAAAGTATAAAAAGCATGGGGAAAGTAAAGGCATGGAAAAAGTTAAAAGGCATGGGAAAGCTACAGTATTTTCCCCACACCTTTTAGAGTATTGTTAATAGGTAGCTCCTATTTCTTTATGGGCTAAGCTAGTATTTTTTTAATGTAAGAAAACAATATTTAAATGCTGTAAATATATTTTAAAACGGAAACCATTCATGACTTGACAAAGAAAATTAAAAAAAATAACAATTTTCAAACTTTAAAAAATTCAAATATAGAAGAATGAAATTGAAAAAAAAAATAAGTGAATTAAAAAAATCTAAAAAAATAAAAAACCAGCAAATCCAAGTAAAGTCATCAAAAATGTGAATAGAATCATGCAAACAGAATAACTCGATATAATGTAAAATGAGAAGAAGAAGAAAAAGTGAAGCTTAGTTTAAAAAAGAACCGAATCTTAAAGGACAAAACTGAATACGATAAAAAAAAAAAAAAGATCAACCTTAAAAAACACCTAGGCCACTAGACCAACATGTTGCCTAGATCATAAAAAGAAAGGGGGTTGTTTACATTTATTTACAAAAATTCCATTACTTAGTCCCTATGTTGTTTTCTATAATTTTATTTGACTATCAGTATCTTTGAAAGACCTTATCAAATTTTAATTGATCTGAAATTTTAATCTAAGATAGAACAATATATTAAAAGACTCCTCATAGAATTTCAGCATGATCCAACTATCATATTAAAATATATGCTCAATAACATAAAAGTGGACAATAAGTAATTTTGTACTAAAAATCCAAATTTGTGCATATTATTTAATTTATCTAAATCATCAAGATTTTCAAACTAATTAATTGAGGACTCTCACCTCTGTTCATAATATAAAAAAAAAATCTTCTTTTATATTTCCTCCCCTACATGATTGTACATGAAAATTATACCAATGATCAGTGTTATTTGAGTTTAAAGTCATTTATTAATTTATTTGGAGTTCCCTTCTATCTTTTTCTCTAAATATTTCACTCTAAATTTTATAAAAATCCTTCATTTGAAATAATTATTTTACCCGATCAGAAAATTTACATGATTTATCACTAATTAACATTTTACGTATCGATTTTATTATTTTATTTCATCTAAATTTTTTATTTAAATTACTAAAAGCTTTTACCCCCCTCAATAATAATTTTTATTCTTAATTATCATTTCTCAATTAAAAATATACCATTTTTAGCACTAATTTTCTAGTTTTAGGTAGGAGATTTATAACAATTTAGTTATTGTATTGCGCAACGAAAATATGAGCTGACCATAATGTCTCTTATAAATTTAGCAAATGATACTTGTATCCTAAGAAGAAGACTGAATTACCCTTCCAACAAAGCTAAATATTTTTGTGTGGCAGGGGCAAAACAATAAATTTACTGTGCGAATCAACAGTAAACTGTGGGTGTGTTTGACTAATACCTTTTAACCCCTCTCTTTTTTTCTTTTTTTTTTTTAAATTTAATTATTTGCATAATTATTTTGATTGAATTTGGTATCTCATATGCCCGACAACAAGGAACCGTCTTCTGGCTAATGTGGCCCCGGGATCCGGTAAGGACGTAAGGTGCCCTTAATAAATTTAAGAAGAAAATACGGGAAAAGTGATGACCCCAGGCTTCTTCATCTGTACGGATATGTATATTAATTATTAGGTGAGATAAACAAATAAAATGTGGATATTGTATGTTGATTTTTCTTGTGTGGGGACATTAACCCTCGAGCATCGACACCATCCTAAACAGTTGCAGAGCGTTTTAATCACATGTTTCCGGGGCCCAAATAGTCGAGACAAGCAAATAAATAAATAACATGCTTATACGCTCCTATGTATATGGTAAATTAACTAGATGAATATTTAGAAGTGCATGCACAGAGCCATATTCCTCGAAGAAAAGCACTTGGTCCCCGAATAAGAAGACTAAAAACCATATGAAAAGATATTAGATAAATCTATTTCATCATCTAAGATCAATATTCAATTAATAGAACTTTGGTAAATTATTAAATTTGTCCAATACTTTTTCGTTGGATAGCACAACCATAATTATATATTAAAAAAAATAAGAAAATGCAAATGGTGTACCGGTAAACTTAATGAAATATAATAATATTATTGATTTAATAATTTCTCTAAATCCACTACTAGTTTTCACTGTCATAATAGTTCAAGTAATTAACAAACTGTCTCCAACTAATGATTGGGTCCACATTACAATTGCAAAAGGCAATTTCAATCTGTATTTTTTTTTGTTTTTGTTGTTTTTCATTCTCTGAATGCAGACTCAATAATTTAATCTTTCTCTGTTGTGTGTGTGTGTGTATACATGGGCAGATATTATTCAGATGGTAGCAAGCCAAAATAGGTCAGCCTAGAAGAAACTGCAGTACCCTGCAACAGATGAAGGATGGATCATTCTTTCTTCAACAATCCAAATCAAGAATTCTCGACATCGCCTCCCTTCGGCCTTCTGGATCCATCGTGGGATAAGCTTCCTTTTAACCTTCATGATTTCTCTCCGTTCAACTCGAATGACTCTGAACGGAGTCAAGAGAGTACTCTTCCATCTGACGTTCCACTCACCGAAGCCCAAGCATCTTCTCATAGTATTGCTTCGGATGTTCCACCAAACACAGCCAAGAATAATTCACCGCAGCTTAGTTCCTCGAAAGAGATCAAGGAACAGGAAGCCACTCCAAAAGCTAAAAAAGACATTCCGACAAGGAAAAAGACTTACCGAGGGGTCCGAAATCGGCCCTGGGGAACATATGCGGCAGAAATAAGAGATTCCACTAGGAACGGAGTGCGGGTTTGGCTCGGCACATTTGATACTGGTGAAGCAGCTGCTCTAGCTTATGACCAGGCAGCATTATCATTACAGGGCTCTAAGGCTGTCCTCAATTTTCCTATTGAGCAAGTGAGAAGATCACTCGAAGAGTTAAAGTGTGGTTTCACAGACTGGCCGTGCTCACCAGCTGAGGCGCTGAAGAAGACGCATTCCAAAAGAAAGCCAATGAGTGGTAAAAGGAAAGGGAAAGGGTTAGCAACAAAAGAAGTGTTGGTGTTGGAGGATCTAGGAGCTGATTATTTGGAAACACTTTTAAGCTCTTGTGAGAGAGGTATTCCCAAGTGAATTTGTATCTCCGTCAGCTAGCTCTCGCCACCGCTGTCTTTTCATTTCCGATTTGATTCTGTACATTTTACCCTTTCGGTGTGTCCCTTCTTTTTAACAAGAAAGAGAGAAAAATACTGTGAAAAAACTGGTTGAATTTTATTATTATTATTATTATTTGCATGATTCTACTTCTCAGAAATAAATCCAAAATAAAATTCAATTAGTTTTTCTGCTCATATATTCATGTACCGAAAGTATTTTTTCGAAGGCAACTTGTTAGGTACGCAATTCCCTCTCCAAATACCACATTAAAATTCCTTTTTCACTACATCCATGAACAACGGAGAAAAACTTCATGTTCTTCTGCCGAATTATAATATAAATACTATAAATAAAATAAAACGATCGATAATCAAAGCATGAAGTTACCTCCAAACGCTATGCGACAAATGGTTAGAGAGAGAAAGGCAAGTTTTGACAACAGATTTGCCTGTAAATTTGCTCGAAAAAGAAGGTTAGAGATCAGTAGGAATGGGGTTGACAACATATTTACTTATAAATTCTCTCCAGATCAGAGCGACAACTCTCCACCGTCCAAATCCCAAGTGTATAAATTAATTAATCATGTGATAGTGATGCTCACTTTATTGACATCTCAAATAATCTTCCATACTTATAAAAAATTAAGTTGATATTAAAGGAAATTTTAAATTAAAAATAAAAATGCTAACATTAAGAAAAAATAATAATGACTTAATAAAGATTATGATTGTGAGTCATTGGATCGATAGTGTGAGATTAAATGGTGAATTTCATTATTTTAATAATTTATGTATATTCTTGAAGTCTTTTCTGATTATTTTAAACTAATATTTAGCACTATTCTCTTATAAAATAGGATAATAGAATTGTAAGAGAGATCCCATATATATAAAATGAACCACACGCATAACTATATACTTTTAATTAATCTGTAAATGACAATTAAAGACTACGAACTCTTTGTGAATTATTGTTTAACATTTAATTAACCACAACAAGAAAAAAAAAAAAGAAATTAAAAACTCCTCGTGGAAAAGTCAAAGCACAACGCTATCATTATTGCAGGAAAAGAAAAGTAAGCAGAGCTGCTTCGGTGCTTCCAATAGTTCATGTTTAAATATATCAAATGGATTTTAATTGAAACAGAAACTTCAGTGCTTCAGGAAATTCTCCTAGCACAAATAAACATACTTGCTATTTCTAATTAACTAAAAAACTTGTATTGCACCAGATCATTGGTATTTTTAAAAATACGTGGAGTATTATTTATGTAATTTCTGAAAAGTAGAATTAATTTTAAAAAAATGGTGTAAAAATAAAGTAAACACAATCATATGGCATAAAATATTATGTCTTTCACATTTATACACATAAAAAGATTATTCATTGCAATTATGTATTAAAAGACTTTATATTAACATTCATCAAACCCTAGTCTCTCTCTCTCTAAACGTCTACTCTCTAAAAATACATTTTTTGGATCCCGTCAGTAAAAACAACACTAGTTTCCTCCTCTCTTTGTTGTCACTCTTTTTTTCTTTTTTAATAATTTCATATCCAGTTGCTAGATGTGATGTCTTCGGGCCAGGAGCCCAAATTAATAATTATGAATCTATATTAATATGTTTTTAATTTCATAGTCTTGTTTGGTTTTTTGCCCTCAATCTTTAAGGATTTTCTTTCTATTATATTTAAATTTCAATAATTACTATTCTAATAATAATTGAGTATGTTTTCTTTCTATTATATTTAAATTTCATTTTTATTATCTTTATTTGAATTTTATAAAATTCATAATGATAATTTACCTGCTAAAATTAATTAATATCAATAATGAAATTACATCTCTCCCTATAAAAAAAATGTCAGCATCAATATTTTGATACTTCAACCAGTAAAGCTAATTAAACGTTGCTATAAATTAATTTTGTCCCAAAAAACTAACAATTCTAGTGACGATTCTCCAATTTAGCAGCAACAACATGAGAATTTGAGTAAAGAGGAGAGTTTCTTTTTAGATTTTAGCATAATAAAGAAAGAAAACAACACGGTCCAAGAAATTCTTTAAAAATAAAATACTTTAAGGATGGTGTAAATTATATAAGTTAATGTTGTGGGAATTATGATTTTTTGTTATTTTCTCCGTTTTCTTTTTTTACCGTGTCAAACTGAAAAGAAGAACTCTGAAAAGGGCCGTAAAGTCCAATCATTGGTCAATCTAACGGAAAACACCAACTGCAGGAGAAGTCAAGAGATTAATCATAATTTCCGTACAATTGTGAGGAAAAAAAACAGAGAAAGAACTCATGGATACAAGGGAATCTTCCTCCTCCATAATTCAAGCTTTATCGACGTCTGCAAATTTGGCGTCGAGTAGTCGCCATGGATTTGTCGTGTAGTGTCTCTCTCGCTTACTGTTGGATAATATTTCCAATCAATCACCTTCGCATTAATATATGTTTTCCGTACACCTTCCTCGCAAGTGGATTCAATAAATTAAGAATTCCAGAACCCGAAAAGGAAGATGATAAAAAAGAAAGAAACAGAGAGAAGGGAGCTGTGATCAGATATGTTGGTTCCATCGTTGTTCTTGTAGTGCCCTCTGTTAATCTCTACCACTGCAGACTCCGACGAAGAAATACAGAGCACTTTCACTTCCTCTCCTTTTTTCCGGCCATAAATTACATGATTGCAGCAGAGTTTCAGGCAGGGATGATGATCTAATCAAAGCCTCTGGTGGATATAGATACCAACTTTTAAATAGTTACTTTATTCCATACATAATATATATGAATATGATGTAAATATTGTCAAACTCAATATAAAATCAACTAGAATTTAACTTGAAATATATATTTATATTATATAGATATATTTATAGAATTTTTATGTTTTTTTCAATACAATATGGTATATACATATATTAATATTGACATAAAACACACATATGTGTATATATATATATATATATATTATTTTATTTTTTATGAAATAATAAATAATATTAGAATAACAACTGTCATTGGTGATGAGGACAGCTGTCATGGAATCAAAACTTTATATTAAAGCAAAAATATCACTTGTTAGACAAAAAGATTTATCTATCTATATATATATATAACGATTTTTTTGGTCAATTACACGTGGATAGAGGTCGATTTACTATGCAACTCAGTGAAAGTTAGAGCGGGGGCTAAAAATATATATATCATGAAAAATTAAAGTTATCATTTAATAATTAAAAATCTTAAAAATTGACATTGATTTTAAAGATTAAGATAAGAGTTAGTTATATCTATGGAAATTGACCTTCAGGTGGGAAAAAACCAGTAAATGCTGGAAAATTCCTGGGGGACCACGTGGAGCGCATGTATACACACGCGGGCCGACTAATTGCTGGATTTGAAACGCAAGTGCATCTCACGCTCCTCTCAAATAGAACCTGCAAAACCTTTCTTCTTTTCTTCTAAGCTCATTTATTGTCTTGATGGTGGATTTGATGGTGGCTCGTGGTGATGACAACGACTGCAGGGAACATAGAAACAACAATTTTCTATCGATCAAAATTTATTGTGTTATATATATATAAAATAAAATAAAAATAAATAACATGAAAAATAAATAAACTTTCATGTAATTTTTTATCAAAGAAAAATTGATATATGTGATGAAATATTCAACATATTTCATTATAAATATACAATTTCATAAATAAAAATTAACTAATAAAATAAAATTATGTAACATTAAAAAAATTCACAACCGAAAATTTTAAAATAATAAATCAATAAAGTTTCCATTACATCAAGAACATCTTAAATTATCAACATCAACCTATATCACTTCAATCAAGATTTTCAATCTTTAATCTATATCCAAATAAATTATATCCCCAACAAGATTTATTGAAAATATTCAAAGACAACATTTCATCAGTTCAATTTGTTATACGTCATCAAATATAATACACACATATGATATACTATAAAATAAATTTTAAAAAATGGAATTTAAGATTAAATTACTTAACATCACCTAGTACATTAATCTAGTGCTTCAGAAGGAAATTTTGGTCAATTAATATCAGGATACACAAAATATGAAAATTTTCTTTCTTACATTCATAATACAAAAGGTGATAAATTACACATCTTTCTTTCCTACATAGTCATAAGAGACCCAGAGAAGCATGCATATAGAATAACATGTATTGGTCCATCAATAAATCATTTACAAACATATTTATAATATTTAAGTAAAATTATAGTAGCCCGAGGATTTAATTTTCTAACCGTCCATTTAATCTAACTCCTTTTAATCATGTGAGAATGATTTCTAAGTTTATCCATTAGAGAAGGTACTAATTCCATTATTTAAGAGCCAATTTTAATATTTATTAATTTGACACTGTACTAGTTTTAATAACCAAAAACTAATTTTAGCATCTGTCTATTTAATGTAACACTAGTTTCATTAATCAAGAAATAGTTTCAACATTCAAACTCTGAAGAGTATCATCATTTACATAATAGCCAGAGTTTATCAAAATATCATTACTCATTTGTTTTGTTTATTTTTTTCTTTATTATTTGAAGACCGGTGGTGCTTTATGTCTGGGGGTTTATTTCTTTGAGAGGAGAGGTGGCTGGTTTAATTAAAAGAGAATTATAGCGGCGGTTTGGGTGGAAATGGTGTTGGTAGGGAAGATTGAAGTCTGGAAAAATTTCCAGACCTCTTTGATGTTCCTCGTGGGAGGCTTGAGATGGGATGGGGAATTTATTTATTTTTTATTTTTTTGTATTGGTTTTTTTCCCTGTGTTGTGTATTGATGGAGAACCAAGGTTCTGATTATGAGAATAGATCTTGGAACAAAATTTAGGGAATTGATTGCAGATTTGGGCTATAATTCTGAAGCCATATTTATGGGATTTGAGAGCTAGAATTATTAAAGATTGAAATTTGGTTTTAATTGCTGGGATTGTTACCGTAAGGCGTAAGATATGCAATTAATTCCTTGATTTGAATGAATTATATAAAAAAATTATTTTATGATTTTCAAGATATTTTAACACACAAAAGTTAAATAAAAATAAAAAAAATAACAAAATAATTAAAATAGCTAAAATTATTAAAAAGATAATTTTTTGAATTTTTATTCAAAATATATACAAAAATAAGGATAAAAAATTATGTTACCACAGTTTATATAAAAAAATCTAACATAATTCATTAGACTCGTTAATAAACAAAATTCTTTTTTGTTGATTTTTTTTCTTCAAAATACATCACATAAATAATTGCTGAAATATCATTAATTACTCTACAAGCACCATAAGTTTTCTCATTGCAGGAATTACACAAAACATCAAAGTTACATGTATCAATTAAATTGATTGGTCGTTAGTGCAATAATTAAGTTCAGTTGAGGTATGAACTTGAATTATGTGGTGGTGGATTTGAATGAAGATCGGCCGTTCATACAAGATGGAGAATCCTACGTCCATGATCCATGTGTGGTACCATGATTGCTTCTTGTCCTCAAAGCATGTGAAGCTATCCTTAATCCTTATCGATCTGCCCACGATATCCATGTATTAATTTATTTTTAAAAACAAATATCATGAATTACGTGTTCCTCTTTGTGGAATGCTAGCTGTTGCCTAACGTCGAGCTAGCCCATTAGCCTTGTATTTTATTTAGTTTAATTAGCTCTTCAATTAATCATGCCATATATATATAATGAACGTTCAACAATTTCAACCCCTCAGATTCCTCAAGAACATAATATTTAATAACAAGTAATGCATAACATCAACAATAATTAGATCCCGATGCAGAAATATTCCTCGATTTTAATTTAATAAAATATCTGTAAATGAAGAAAATTAAAAAAGAATAGATTAAATTAAGATTGGAGTAGTTTCAGGTGTTGTGGAAGCACCAACACCACACGACCTCTTGAACTTCAAATTTGGTGCATTTGTCCTTTAAAAAACTACAGCATTTAGCCAGCCTAAATGGACCCATATGAAATCCGTCCACAAATCCATTGGGCCGATGATGTTTTCAAGCAACAAAGCTAAATATGAAAAGCTACTTTTGGTACTTTCTGAAAACCATTTTGAGGTGCTTATTATTTGCCTAATTTGATTCTCAAAAGGAGAGAAACAGTGGAGGTGGTGAGAAAGGTAGTGGAGGTGGTGAGAAAGGTGATAGAGAAAGAGATAGATTTTTGTGCAGTTTATTGTTCTTTAGAATGAAGCCACCTTGATCATGACACCAACACACAATTAGTAATCATCGAGTCTTCACCCTTTCCGGTTCTCCCCGTTGAAAACTCTAGTTTTCTTGAAGTTTGTCAAGGACGATAAGCTCGCCATTATGCCACCAATTAAATTCGTATTACAGTAACTTATTTATTGCGAGGGTATCATAATTGCTGTAACTTAATTTTAGGTTTTCTCAAAATCAGGGGTTAAATTGAAAAAAAAATTAAAGTTTTGAAGTCAATTTAGCTAAAATTAGAGGAATTAATAGGTCTAGGGATGTAATTGAACATTGGATTGGGTTAACTAATGCAATTACGGTCTTAATTGGAGAAGTATCAAAGTTCATGAATCAATTAGGGTAAAAATTGCAAGGAATAAAAGTCCAGGGACCGAATTGAATAGATATTGAGGTTCCAAGGGTTTAATTGATTTAATCAAGGGTGAGATTGAAAGAATTAGAAGTTTAAAGAGTCAATTAAAGACTAAATTGAAAAAATTCAAAACTAAGAATCATTTCATAAGGCATGCAGCAATTCAAGGGCATGATAGCAAAATTCCAAGGGTGTAATTGAAAAGGTTATTAATGACAAGGACAATTTTGAGCTTAATTGAAAGATTTTGAAAGTTCATAGGCTAAATTGAAAAATAACTTTAATTTAATGACATGCCACTGTTTACTCAAATATTGTTTATTTTTTTTCTTCCTTTTGAACCAGAGAAGTTGCCCGAGAGGCCATCCATAGAGCCTACGTTCAACCTGATTTTTCCACTAAATCTTCCCAAATCATAACCTAGGTTACCTTTTTCAAGCCTCACGGTGAGTTTGAAATTGTAAATCAAAATAAATTATAAAATTTAATTTAAAATTAAAAAATATTAAAATATGAAATTAAAAAAAAAAAAGATTGAAAAAAAAACAATGTTTTTGTTTAGAAAAAGAAAAGGAAAAAAACCCAGCTACTTCGCTGTTGATACTGGGTTACGAAAGTTCGTTTAGTTTTTAGTTAATTGGTCCAATAATTATGTTTGAAAAACCAAGTCTCTCTTTTCTGCTTCTTGTTCTGCTCCTTCACTGTTCTACGTTTACATGACATTGTGGATGTAAATGTTAATTAAAGAAACATGGGGGCAGGGGATATTTAGGTTCAAATTCTGTTTCCATGTGAAATAAAGAATGATGTGTTTTAATTTCTTGTCTTTCTTTATGTTTTTTTCCCCAGGGACGACGAATTGATAGTCCAAGCGGAGATCTGTCTAGATGATGTATTTTCAACTTCCATGCTCATTGCCAGTGATTTTTAGTGGTATTATTATTATTATTATTCGTTTCATAATATATATTCGACGATGAAAAGCACCCTGACGATCTTACAATATAACTGCATCATAATATTCGTTTCATATACACATGATCAGAAACTGTCATGTCCAAAGAATCTTTGCGTCTACATATTCCATGCTACAGCTGTCCCTAATCCCACTCCATATAGAGTTGCTCGACTCGGTTTGAGAGACTAAAATGGAAGAAAATAAAAGGGCTAAGATTATACAGACAAGATAACCCAACCTGGAATGTTTCTATATTATGTAGCATAATTGAGAAATAATATGCCATGGAATGTGCCAATTACTGCCAACGAAATATTTGAGGTTTGGAAGATATAGTGAAACCGCTGAGATTTTGCAGGAGAAATAGTAGGATATGACCGAGTTATAAGAGCGAGGCTGGAGGGAATGCACGGTTGGTATATTCTTGGAATTTTTTGGAGATTATTTTAGTACTTAAATCCACAAAAAAATCCTCACCTGACCTAGACCTTGTCTCCGCCTCCATCACTCGAGTCTCGACATCTCTATCTCCTTTCTAATACTATCTGATCAAGAAAGGAAGCAGGTTCAGGTCAGGAAACTGATCTTCGTTATGCATGTCTTTCTTTCTTTTAATGTTCCTGTTTAATGTTCTTGCAAACTTCATTTGTTGGAGATGACTTTTAAATTTGCAGCATACAATATAAATTAACGATGCATTTTTGCGTTCTTGTGTTTTTCTTTGTTTAAAATTTTGATATAGCTATGATACTGAAGAGGCTGCGGCTTTTCCATTTCATCTTTTCTTGAAAATATATATTGATTGCCATCTTTTTGTTTGATATGCATTGATTCTTTCTTCTTGGGTTTAGCTAGGATCACCAGTTTTCCTTTTTATGATTCTTTTCCGGGTTCGGAATATAGAATGACTGTTGCCTGTTAATATTTACATCAAGACTAGATTGCCCTATAGGAGTTGGCGACTTTTCTTCGAGTGCATTATGTCGAGGGTGCATCTTAAGATTGCAGGGGGAGAGTACCTGGTCTCTATTGACATGCAAGCTAGCCCGAGCATATATCCATTAACGTGAGAAAAAAACAAAGATTGTGCCCTATAGGAGTTGGTGACATTCATGTTTGTCATCTGGCTAATTTGGGTGTTTTGTTCAAGCATCTCGCATGATGTGTAAAGAGTGCATGTTCTTATATATATGTTGGTGTTGTTCAAAAACCATGCATGCAGATATATTAGCGGAGAAGGGTGTGTTAGTGAACATTGCAAGAAATGGCCAAGGAACAGCTGGAGGTGCTTAACGCACTAGATGTGGCAAAAACACAATGGTACCATTTCACTGCTATCATTATTGCTGGAATGGGTTTCTTCACCGATGCATATGATCTGTTCTGCATATCCCTTGTCACAAAGTTGCTTGGCCGCATTTACTACCATGTCGACGGTGCAGCGAAGCCTGGATCGTTGCCTCCCAACGTATCAGCAGCTGTTAATGGTGTGGCACTCGTTGGAACTCTAGCCGGCCAGCTCTTCTTCGGCTGGCTTGGTGACAAATTGGGAAGGAAGAGGGTCTATGGGCTGACTCTGATGCTCATGGTCTTATGTTCTGTTTGTTCTGGCCTTTCTTTAGGACACGATGCCAAGGCTGTCATGTCAACCCTTTGCTTCTTCAGATTCTGGCTTGGTTTTGGCATTGGTGGTGACTACCCGCTTTCTGCAACCATCATGTCTGAGTATGCTAGCAAGAAAACTCGTGGTGCCTTCATTGCAGCGGTGTTTGCCATGCAGGGCTTTGGGATTTTAGCTGGCGGGATATTTGCTATAATTATATCATCTGTGTTCGAAGCCAAGTACAGTGCTCCTGCTTATCAAGTTGATCCAATCGCTTCAACCATCCCTCAAGCAGACTATCTTTGGAGAATCATTGTAATGGTCGGAGCACTACCAGCAGCAATGACCTACTATTGGCGAATGAAGATGCCCGAAACTGCTCGGTACACGGCCCTTGTTGCCAAGAATGCCCAGCAGGCAGCATCTGACATGTCGAAGGTTTTGCAAGTTGACATTGAAGCAGAAACCCAGAAGATTGAGAAGCTTGATGGGCAACCAGCCAACTCTTTTGGTTTGTTCTCGTCGAAGTTTCTTCGTCGCCACGGGCTTCACTTGTTGGGAACTGCAAGCACGTGGTTCTTGCTTGACATTGCATTCTACAGCCAAAATCTTTTCCAAAAGGATATCTTTAGCGCAATTGGATGGATTCCTCCGGCAAAAACTATGAATGCAGTTCAAGAGGTTTATAGAATTGCAAGGGCGCAAACACTGATTGCTTTATGCAGTACTGTCCCAGGCTACTGGTTCACGGTGGCTTTTATTGATAAAATCGGAAGGTTTGCCATCCAACTGATGGGTTTCTTCTTCATGACAGTGTTTATGTTTGCGATTGCAATTCCTTACAAACACTGGACCCACAGTGAGAATAGAATTGGATTCGTGGTCCTGTACTCATTTACCTTCTTCTTTGCAAACTTCGGACCCAATGCCACCACATTTGTTGTGCCAGCCGAGATATTCCCAGCAAGGTTGAGGTCTACCTGCCACGGAATATCAGCAGCATCAGGGAAGCTCGGGGCTATAGTTGGTGCGTTTGGTTTCTTATATTTGGCTCAAAATCAAGACAAGGCCAAGGCCGATGCAGGATACCCTGCAGGTATTGGGGTGCGCAATTCGCTTCTTGTACTGGGTGTGGTCAACCTCTTGGGCCTGCTGTTTACTTTCTTGGTGCCAGAATCAAAGGGGAAATCTCTTGAGGAGATGTCCGGCGAAAATGAGGTTGAGGAGCAGTAACGGTGGTCTGAAGTACACAAGGAAAATAACCGAATCAATTTTATTTTATTTTATTTTATTGGGCAGTAGTTCATTCTCGTATTTTTGCAAATCGAATTCATGTTTCTCTGCGACAGCTTCTAGTGCTGAACATCGTCGGTTAGCCATCATATTTCCTTCTTTTCCGTTGTAGCAGTGTCCTGTGTCCCTGCATATAAATTTCTGAATTTTTTCTAGTACTTTCCTTGCTTACTTGTAGCAAATTACTGGGCTGCCTCCAACACTTCAATTTTGTCACCTCTCGGCAACAGCAGGGAAAAACGAGGGCAAGGAAACAAGAGTATCTAATAGAAGAAATTTAAAGGATACAAATATGTAGGATTGCCAAGTATCCACCAACTTACATGCTTTAAGGAAACTGAATTTAATTTCCACAATAATAGCACAGAGCTTCTATCAGTATTTCCCAATGCTAGTTATTTAAGTAACAGGTAGTTTATCTTGTTCGCACAAGGATCCTGTGCATAGCTTAAGGGAACAAGAGGGCTTTAATCCGTAAGTTGGCAAGAGCTTCACAACTTCGTTTTCCATGGAAGAAACCATTAATGTCAGAGACTCTTTAATTTGCACGTTCTCTTATCACCTCAAGATCCATCTCTGTAGGGTCAGTAGCCTGAATCTCATAGTGAATACCATCCAGCTCCCTTCTAAATCTGTCTTTAGATGTGGCATAGAGCATCTTTGCACGGATTCGAGAGGTTGAAGGAGACCTGGTCAAACGGTTATACATTGAATAACTGAAAGTTAGATGCCTTCAATTATTCCGCAGAGTTGATGAAGCCACAAAAATGTGCATAAACATAGTTAAAGAAACAAGGAGCAGTGCATTCCCTTGCAAATGCAATAGCAGTGCTCTTGCCCATAAGACAGTATATAAAAATAGATGGGAGACCTCCAAGTTATTTTTATAACAAAGGTTTATCAGTCATTGGCATGAAGCTGTGGCACAACACTTCTTTGGCGTATAAGAACACAGGCAAGGAATCAACGCATAGTTCAGAAAATTCAAAATCCAGATAACAAATTCTATACTTGCAGTGAGGGTTTTAAAGGCCTATTATAAACAAGTAAAATGATACAATGAGACAAAAAGAAAAAAATATAAAATGAAAAACAATCAAGAGCATAGTATAGTTAAATGGTATTGAATATCAATTCATGCTCTTCAGTGAAATTATCTCTGAGGGTAGAACCCCCTCACTTACCTCATCAGACATCAATTACCTGGTTTAACTAGAAAGGGTGGACTCCAGAGCACAGTTAAATCAGGGTTCTAGTAGCTTTTGAAGCTAAATATCTATTCCCTGTATACTGGGGCAAAAATTCCAACCTGACTTTCATTGTAAACACCAGAAGATGTGCAAACATCTTATCTAGATAGATTTACAAATTACAAGTATATATACAAATCTTATGCATATGAATAAGTGCAATTGTTAATGTGGACAAATTACAGCAAAACAATGTCCAGCTCTGAAGTTACCTTCGCAGCTTTATGCAAGTATTATCATAATCTTAACATTTAGAACTTCAGAGATTTTTCTAACTAACAATAAACAGTGGAGGGCTAAACATGTGAAGGCAAGAAGACTTTCCCTGTGTTACATTGCACGAATGGATGCTCGTAATTGAACTATTTATGTGGCGATAAATTGCTCATGGAGAAGGGGGGGAAATGTAATGCTAGTGCAAAAGTGCTTATATTGAAATGTTCAAGGATTCCAGATGCGCCGTATCATTCAATAAGAAACAGAATCAAATCCCACATGTAGTATGCCATCAGACTTGGCAATTTTATGATTGCAACTAGTCAACAATCAAGTAGGAAACTCATCCAAATAACATAACAAAATATCTTTTGAGGGTAAAAGTTAGTAAACATAACACGCGTATAAAGAATGGCGTGGATTAATTATATCTCAAACAATTTTCAGAAGATCTTGCTAATCCAAATTAAGCACGTCTTAAATAATTTTCCAATCCAATCAACCAAATCATAATTAAGCAAATCAAAGGAGAAGCTCACCATGCAATGAAGAAGATCTTGCTCTTTTGACAATTCTCAGACGTCACGAAGTCAAAGTCATAAACAGCGTATCGACAGTCGTTCTCAGGCAAAGATGCAGTGAAATCTTCATAGCTCTCAGCTGGCCCGCCAGTCTTCTCCACCACAACCTCCTTCTTCTTTTCATCAATTTTGAAGATCACATACCTATGGACCTTCTTCCTCTGAAGTTCCACGAATGCTATTTTGCTGTGATCAGCAACACCCATGCCGGATGAAGCATTGGGCTAGAAATTTACAGTGGATTAATAAAAACAATAACTTGACAAATCAAAACACAACTTGAAAGTATGAAAATTCATTCTTTGAAGAATGATAGGAAATGGGTTCTACCCAACAACAATTTAGCTCCTTTTTATCCCTAAAGATCAAATCTTTATTAACAAGAGAGAAGAAAGGGAGCAACTTTTAGCATAGAAATATTCCTAGTTAACATAGATGAGCAAAACCAAGCATCCACAGACAGTCAAAGCAATCTCATGTTAAAAAGAGAAAACAAGCCCTTATAGAAATAAACAGAGAAGGAGATGGGGCTTACCCGACTTGCTCCCCTGAAAGACATGGCAGCTTAGAAAGAGCTGTGAGAATTGTAGCAGTGTGAAGATCAGCAACAAACAGCACAAGCTGCTTTAATTACAAGAACTATATAAAAAAAAGAAAAGGTTTCCAGTGGTGGCCAGGTTTTGGACGGAAAGGGGAAAAAAATAGAAAAGGAATAAATACACCAGACTCAAAAGGAGAGAGAGAGAGAGAGAGAGAAATCCTTGTGTGATACTGTAATGGTTAAAAAAAAATGAAATAGAAAATGGAAATTTAGTGCTTTCAAGAGACGAAAGGAGAGTAGAAATTCTGCAGTGTAGTGTTGTCGCTTTTGGGGTAGTGAATTGTAACGTGAAAAGAATAGTTATATGAGTTAATTCAGTGGTTGAACCGTTTAAAGATTTGGGTCGGATGGAATATTTCGGGTTAACTTAAATTTTTTTATAAAAACACTTAGAATGATACTGTTTAGAAAGGAAAAAAAAACCACCGACCAGTCGATCTTATATCAATGAGTCACTTCATTCATTATACCATGTGAAAGATACTTGTTATTATAAATATTTTTTATTTAAAATATATTAAAATAATTTTTTTTATTTTTAAAATAAAAATTTAAAATTATAAAAATTATTTTAATATTTTTTTCAAATAAAAATATATTTTTAAAATTTATAAAAAGTTAAAATCATTGTCAATCACTCAAGAAACATAAGTAGGGGAGCGTACGGGTTTTTCACCTTTTTTGTCCTCCAATTTCCTGTTGCGAGAGAGAGAAAGTAGATGACATGGGTATTGTCCGGTTTGTGTTGGTATAAGGCGTGTTTGGTATTAAAAATATTTTAAAAAAAATTAAAAAAATTTCTTTTTTTCTCTTCGAATCAATATATTTTTTATGTTTTTAAATTATTTTAATATACTAATCTCAAAAATAATTTTTAAAAAATAATAAAAAAAACTACTGGCATACTTTTTCTGAACAAAAAATACTTTTAAAAATAACTGCAATCACACTTCCAAACATAAACATAACATCACCTAATTTTTTATTTTAAAATAATTTTTGAATAATTTTAAATTAATTTAATAGATTAATGTTAAAATATTATTATATATAGTTGTTGTATTGCAATATACGATATACAATAATAACATATATAACTTTAAGTAGGCGTTTGATACCTGCAAGATAACTTTAGTTTTCATTTTTTTTTTTAGTGTGTTTGTTTTTAATATAAAAAGCACCGTAAAAATTTTGTATTTAATAGAAAAAAATAAAATTAGATATCAGTTATATATCTTTATGAGATTTACCTAATAGCTTTTTCATCTTTTTTTTAAATATATTTTTTATTAAATAATAACTTCAACTATATTTTTAACTAATCATGTATTTATAAACTTATTTTTTGAGTCACTATCATAAAAACTACCTCGAAAACATACACATTCTTTTCATCCGTTGTATGTTCTACGTGGCATACAAATGCGAGGCCTCAAGGGTGATGATGCGACCCTACACGACTTGGAAGGGGAGAGCCTTGTCTGTGTGGGTGAGGGGTCATATTCATAGTCGACTAATTGAATTGTTGAGTTATTTTGATAGTTTTTAAGAAATGGAATGAAATTTCCAAGGAGACCTAAAGTCAAGTTTAGGATAGATGACTATATCGTTGGTGTCCAATCCTATCATTTTAAACAAGAGAAATTTGCATGTCTATTAATTGGCATGAAATTTCACATCACAATGCCGGTTTTCAAAATGCTTTTTATATAGAAAAATATCATATTGATTTTTTTTAGAATTTTCTAGAAGGTTTTGACTTATTAATATTAAAAATAATAAAAATATTATTTTAATGTATTTTTAATTAAAAAAAACACCCCACATCACAATGTTAAATATATGCTTGGCTTGTGTTTAAGAGTATGGTAGCTTTTGTGTTTTAATGTGTTTTATATTAAAAGACATCAAATTAATATTCTTTTAGTATTTTAAATGATTTTAATGTACTAACATAAATTTTTTTTTTTAAAAATATCTTTTAAAGATTTAAGCAATTTTAAAAAACACAATAACAAATACACAACTTCACATTATATCATTGCAAATAATACTTATTTTATTAAAAAGGTTTTACTTGTAGTTTTTTTATTGGTTTAGTTTGAAAATAACTCTAGAAAGAAAGAAGTGATCACTTTTAACATTAAAAAAGTTAAAAAAATAAAGAAGTTATAAATAAAAAAAATTAATTCATCTGGTCGTATATTAAATTTATTATTCAATAATTATGAGTTTGAGTTATTTTTAAGTTACCAAAAACTTATATTATTATTAATTTCAGATTTATATTAATTTTAATAATTATGAAGTTGAATTTTTTTTGAAGTTACACACAAATTAATTTAGATATTTATAATAATAAAAAAAAAATCGAAGGATAAGAAAAAGCCGGTGAGCCAACAGAGAAAGAAAAGCTGACCAAACATTATGAAGGGACGGTGCGTTGCATTAACGCTACTACCTGTAGCTTTTGGCTTTTACAATATTGAACAACGAATCTTGTATCATCATAGGGCCCCACTCCCCCACCAAGTGCGTTCTCGACAATCATCCACTTGTTTTTTTTCTATTTTTTTTTCCACTTCGAATCTTAATAAATCTTGTTAATAGTTAAGCAGGTATATTTATTTTTTAGATTTAAACTTTTAAATTGATATTTAAAAGAATTTCTTAAATCAATGTAAAATACTATATTTATATTAAAATACATACTTAAAATTATCTTGAAAATCAAACTTTAACTCTCATTTGAACATAAATTGTTAAAAAAAACACTTGTTATCGTAAAAAAAAAACATTTTTTTAATCATTAATAAGTATTATATTAATTAAAATTATTTGGTTCAAAACACAAAATTAGATAAATTAACTAGAATTAATTTTTTTTAAAAAATAATCTTATTCAAAATAAATTTTGAATTAACAAGTTACCGATATCACATCTTTATGCATCCAAATTAATATATTTTTAAAGGATATTTTTCTCTAAGAATCTAAACATTGATGATTTGAGATGCACGTGCACATACCATCCGAACTCCCCGCACGTGCATGTCTATGTCCCTCCCTTACGTGTATCAACGTGATCTGCTCGCCGCGTCCTGCTGAACCTTTTCTAATATTATAAACTATTTATTTGTATTTTCTACGAGGCCAGGCTCAATATCAAGCCCAGATTATTCGATATCCATATCGGGGCCCATTAGTCCAAACGCGATGATACTGCCGTTATTTTTTTAATTAAAAAAAAACACGTGTCAGCTATCAGTTTTTTAATTTTTTCTTCTCTTTTCATGTCAGTCCAATTTAGGTTTAGGGCTTTTCCAAACCTGTAAACTTTGATCTCTGATTGTTCAAAATTCTCGCGCGCAAAATGGATGCTGAAGGTAACCCGCTGATTCATGATGGCCTTTGTTGAATCGGTATTTGAATTTCTGTTGCGATGCGATTAAAGTTGATGTTTTTTTTTTTTTTTTTTTATAATTAGGGCAAAGAGGGTCTTCAAATCCAGCTGCAATGCTTGCAAATCTTTTAAGCAAAAGAGCCAAGCTGCATGATGAGCTTCGTATTATCGAAAAACAGGTTCTTTATTCCTTAATTTTACTATTAATTTGAATAATACTCTTAAATTTGGTGCTGCCATACTGTTTTTCTTTCTGGGTTCTGCAATGCTGCCCAAAGTTTTGACTCTTTAAGCAACAAGTTGAATTTTTTGGCTGAAATTTTCTCTGGGCTCTGTTTTTTATGCTTGAGTTGGTCAGGTGGAACTAGTTTTATATCATTTTTGTTTTGATTTTAACAAGGAAGCATGTTCTTGATTCAGGTTTATGATTTGGAGACAAGTTATTTGCAGGATCCGGGGCAGTGTGGTAATGTATTGAAAGGTTTCGAAGGGTTTCTATCTTCATCCAAGAACACTGCACTGTATGGAGTGGATATTGTGATTTTCATTTATTTCCTCCGCTTTGATTCAAATAGTTTTTCCACCCCTTGTCTCTATTTGTGAAGTTCCTCTTTTGATTTTTCCCCCCTCCTTGTATGCTGATATATGAAGTCATGCATAAAAAAATTCATGTGACATAGATACTTGTAATTTGCAGAAATTTGATTGGTGCCCTTGGTTATGGGTCATGAAAATACTTGTTGCTACAATTACTGATAGCACAAAAAAATGACACTGAGGGTGGACACTAGCAATTATTAGCATCTTAGTTATAATGAACGAGTGCTAAGAAAGCAAACAGATTTATCTTTGTGTTAATGAAAGCAACATGACTGAGGTATAGGTAATGATGGATCACAGCCTTTTCTTGTGAGGTTGATTATGTGTAATAGGGAAGCTTTGACATGTGAACCTATTATAGACAAAACGAGAATAGATGCTTTACATTGTCTGGTCCCTTCTATACAGTAACATTCATTAAAAAGTGGAAGATAAAAACACAGCAACACGCATATATATATATATATATATATATATAAGGTATGCATATACATTTTGGATTTGGATTCAGGTGGATCACCATGCATATTATGTAATTGACTTCAAGCTTATAATCGCAGCTTAAAGCGGTCTAGGAAGTTCCAGCCTGAAGATAGGCTCTTCTCATTGTCTTCAGTCACCTCACCAGCAGTATGTGTTATAAGTCTTAAATGCTTAGTAATGGCAGCACTTCCAATTTTTTTTATTTTCTTTCTCTTAACAATATTTTTCCTTTATGTCCTTATAAAGGAGTTTCCAGGGATGCTCAATGTCTATGCTTAAAAAAAGGAAAAGGAAAGAATGGAAACCATGACAAACTGAAAATAGTCATTTATAATGAACCTAATTGCTTGAGATATAGTTCGGACCTCTTAGGCATTGCTCTTTTGAAAGATATGGTGTTTTGCTAAAGCCATTTTGTGCCAAAAGGCTTATGAAATGCCTTTAAATTATTCCTGTTTGCATGTAAAACACATAATTCGGGTGATGAGAATTCTGAAACATGTGATTGGTGCTTTTCACCTCACATTGAGTTCTCTGAATGTAAAAGGGATCTATTAAAAACTGACATGACGTATCCACAAAAGGTTGTTTTTTCTTGAAAAAAGCTTCAGACCAAAGCACAAAAAAAATTGTCTGTCAGCATCTAAACTCATCAACAACTGGAAAAAAAAGACCAGACGGTTTACACATGACAACCATGCCTTCAAGAATTTTGGAGTTTTATCAGTCCTGGTGTATATACCTGTATGACAAGGCTGCTATGACCCTGATGCTAGGGCGTGCTTGGGTTTGAGTTTTCTGGAAAGGTTACTGTGCAGCCATTTGGAATTCAAACCATAATAGCTTGGAGATTGTATGGAAAGGCATTCGGCTTTCCTGAAGAGTACTTCTACTATATGGAAAACTTGTTTAAGAAAATATTGCTGTTCATGAGTTGTTCATTAGACATGACTAAATAGAAATGGGATCATGGAGTCTGAAAGTTGCATGTCATTTTGAATTTTATTTTGCTTTTACACAATCCCCTCTATGGTATATGTACCTGGTTTTTGAGATGCTGCCTGGTTTGGTGATAAAGCTCCATTGGAATCAGTACTGGATCCTAATCAGTACTGGATCCTTTAGGCTTGAGACGTTCTTTTTGTTGACCTTTCAACATATCAAACAACTTATGATATTTCTCCCCAGACATTGGCCCGTTAGGAATTTCCTCTATATGTCACTCATATTTCCCTTCCACTTCACGTTTTTCAGGCTGAAGAACAAGCAGCTGGACGAGATGGTGAGCCATATAAAGAAGTTGCACAACTTTGCTTCCTTTTTTTTTTTTAAAAAAAAAAAAAAAAAACTAATGCTCCATCCTGTTTATCGCAGAAGGGCGGTCAGAATATGGTGTAGGTCGATCAAAGGGTGGAGGCATATATGCAAACGGACAGTGAGTACTACTTAGATCAGTCTGAACCTTATGTTATAACTATAACCTATGGTTTATGAATTATTGGGATGACTTGTTAAATTTAAATGATGACATTGAGAATTTAGAAAGTGACAGCATATAGCTTCACCTGATTTATTTTTCAGAGGAAAGCCAAAGAAGGGAAGAGGTGCATCAAGAGATACTAAAAGAACAAGGCCTTCAGCTGATCCAGATTTTGACTACGATGATGATGCAGATTTGACATTGTGAAAAATTGTTGCGTAAGATGAAATGCTAGTTGGCCATTGCATGGTCTGGATCCTAGATCAGAATTCTCCGCAGCGGTTTATTCCTTGCATCCTTTGTGGGTAGTCCAAGCAGACAAACCCGCTTGTACTGTAATGCTTTGTTACAAATGATCTACATCCTAGAGCCGAATTAACAAACCCACTTGCTCTATAATGCGTTGTTACATTGTCTAAATCCTAGAGCTGAATTCCCTATGTACATGTTATCAACTGTTGTTGTTGTCAAAGAAAAGAACAAACTTTTCATTGTATCTTTGCCACATAGTTGATAACTTGATATGTTAATGATATGGTTAAATTACAGAACCTGAATTCAAGTGCTCCTTTTAAAGACAAACGACATTCTCTTGTAAAAGCTGAAGAAACTAGAGGTCCATGATTGTATGCTTGAAAGTTGAAATTCAGTTTGATGCTGGTAAAATGAAATGGGTGTGTCCCTCTTGAAATTCTGCTAAAATTCTAGTTTGTTTTTAAAGTATAATTTTTTTTTAAATTGATTTAAAAATAAAAAGGGGATCAAACCAGATACCCACTATTGAAGAAAGTTCCCCTCCTGATTCGATCCGACTGGGTTGAAGACGAAGATACACAGTAAATTTTACATGAAGAAGATTTGGCTCGGCGTATTCGATCTCGTCCTCGCTTTTCTTTATTGATTATAACTAAGGGGTAAGGGCTCTTTACTTCATGTCGATGTCCTCTCCAAGGGTTCCTTCCCTCACTTGTTACTAGCAGCTCTTCCTTTACACGTAAGATAATCCTATTCTTTTTCAAAGCAAACATTGAAGAGTCGAAAGAATTCACAGTAGAAAACATAGTCAGAATAGTTGAATAGCTGCCCAAAAGCTAGCCACCAAGAAAAGAGCTCGAGCGAGCAAAACCCAACTCCAACCAGATTCATTGTCATCACTAATTCAATACAAATGGACTAAATTGATGAAATGCGAGTGTAAAACATAAATATGAGGGTAAGTTTGATGAAATATTTTTTTAAGGGGTCATTTGTCCAATTATCATGAGCACATGGGCTAAATTGGGGGATAGCAGCTCGTCTCTATTTATGTTGGCGTTCAATCGATTTAATTATATTTTATCTCCTAGAATTAATTCCTTTTTCTGGGATTTTCTAACTCTAATCTCCTTTCTCTTTTATGCATTCTTACAAATTTGGAGTGCGTAGTTGTTTCATTTCTGGAAAATAGTTTGATCCTTCTATTCCGTGTAACCGTGAGCCATGTGGACCAAATTAAATCATGGGTTTCTTTAATTTTGATAAAAGAAGCCAATAATTATAATAAAGTTTACAGCTTGGGGAATTTAAGTTCAGCTTGTGACATTTGTATGCAAACAACAGGTGAATGTAGTTGATGATGCAAGACCAGTGTATCACAGAGTCGTTGAATCTTTCTCGAGCAAGTTTTTTCCTTCAGGATATCCTTGCAGGTTAGTTGGTATTGGCAGTGCGAATTTGGCAACTGTATACTCACAACTGGGCAGCTTTATTATGAAAAAAAAAAAAAAAGCTAGTGTGAATGAGGGATATCTTAGATACACGTGATTTCGTGCGCTGCAACACTTTTCTAGGGCTGCATTATCTGTGCCATCCACTCAGGTCTTCTTCTAGGACTCTTCTGAGTTAACATCAGACTTCAATTTCTTTGTCTTAACTTAATTTAGTTTCTCGTCCCTGATGGCTAGAGATACTGTGCAATGCTGATGCCTTTATCTTTGTTGATTCTCTGAAATGGATATCTCGTATGTATACTTTTACTAATGCTGTTAACATGTATTTATGTAAGTAGAACTTCTTTTGATCTTATGAAATGAGAGCTGTAATTTTGGGGTCTTTTCTCCATGTTCTTACTGCTTTGCAGTCGCTACTATTTGCTGCAGGCTTGCGTCCCACTCCTGCACAAGCAACAGTAGTGAGCTGGGTAAACTTCATTAAAGATGGTAGAATATTAGCCCTAATTTGCGTTTCTCTTCTGGTCTTCATTAATATTGTTGATGAGCAGATACTGAAGGATGAGATGCAGCATGTAGGGAAGCTTATATGTAGCAATTTGGGTGCTAGAATGGATTCAGAGCCAAACCATTGGAGAATCCGAGGTTTGTTTTCTCGGGCCTAGAACCTGAGTTTTTCTTTTTTTTATTTATTGACTCTTCTCACATAATGAATTTGGACAGGAGTTGGCTGGGGTCTGACTTGGAGGGGTTTTATTTGCTGCAGCTGATGTGCTTTACGATTTGGGCACAGGCTTAGAAGTTCTTTCTCCGTTATGTCCACATCTTTTTCTTGAGGTGGCTGGACCTGGCAATTTTGCGAAGGTATATTTTAGGTTAACAACCACTTAAATCTGCATAAAAATATTAAGGTAGCTCATTATGGATCTTGTTGGCCTTTGTCTTCATCTATGTCTTTGCTGTCCTCCATTTTGGCATGGACCGATATGTTTATTTTACTTTCTCTTCCATGGATTTGATAGGGGATGGCAGTAGTTGCAGCAAGGGCAAAAAGGTTGCCACTATATTCTTCATTTGCAAAAGAAGGCAATCTAAGTGACCTGTTTGCAAAAGGGGAGGCCATCTCGATACTTTTCAATGTTCTTGGACTAGGAGTAGGAATTCAATTGGCATCCACTGTCTGCTCATCAATGCAGAGGAAGGTACAAAGTTTACCATTGCTATCTGATACAAGTACTTGATTTGTTGTTTTGCATTATGCATGTGTTCCTGAAAGCGAGTGTGGATGGCCATTTCCAAAGGTTGCTGATGTTTAGAAGAGCATTACTATGACCCAACACTGAAGCTGTGTTTTGGGATCCCCGTGCTGCATTCATCTTCTTGGCTAACAAGCTCAAAAGTGTGGCTGGCATGCTCTGTGCTTTGCTGTGGTGCTGTTTGAGGCCACAACCTCAATTGGAACGTGTTAACTCTCAAGCCAGGTTTGAATCAGCCACTGGCATGTTTAAATTAACTTGAGAAACTGAAACTCGTGTTGATCAAATAGTGTATTTTATAAATATATCTGCCGCAAGACTTGCTTGATTCTTTGCTTTGTTTTATTCAATACAAAAAAAGTAAACCTTGTGATTTATCGGGAATGTTTTGCATATGTGCTGATTTAGTTGTCTATGTTGTCTAAATGAACTCTGAGCTTCTATTTTCCAACATTTCTTGCAGGTAGTTGTTGGGCCTCTTCTTTCTAATGTACACGTTTGTTGTGATATTGAAGAAATGCGAGCTACCCCTGTTAATACATTGAATCCACAGAGGACGGCAATGGTTGTGGCTGATCTTGTCAAGGTTTGTTTCACAGCTCAGCATGCCCTACTTTTGCTTTTTTATTTCCACCTGACTAATCTCTTCATCTTTCATCCAACTCAGACAGGGAAAATATCAAGCCCTGCTGATCTTAGATATCATGAAGATCTCTTATTTCCAGGAGGATTTGTAGAAGATGCTGGCAATGTAAAAGTTGGACAGGCTATGTACAGAGTGGTGAAGCCTTCAAAACTTAATGAATTGAAAGAATTATTTCCTAAGTCCTGGAAATAAATGGATTGATTTGGTATTGGATCAAAACGCTACTGGTGAAGATGCACTGAAGGGATGGCTGGTTGCTGCATATGCTTTGAGCACGAAGAAGTTTTCCTCATTAGCGAAAGGGTCTAAGTGAAGTTGAGATTGCAGGATAGAAGTCAGTTCAATCTCCACCTATATTCAAAGAGCTATCAAATATTGTTGGACTGGAACGCGAAACAGGAAATATATTTGAATAAAATATGGAGTTTAATAATCCATCAATTGAAAACAACACGACTTCATTTTCTAGCCAATATATCCCCTATCTTTTGCAGGAATTCAAAGCGTAAGTGCGATTAGACGTAACAGCAGCCATCTGACGATGCATCCCCCTGCAACTTTAAGCTCATAAGAGGAGGAACCATGATAATATATGAGCAGCAGCCGGTATAAAATCATCAAGATTCTTCGTGAATGGAACTTGATTGCGAATGAACTGTCAAGGGGCTGCTCGAGGTCCTCGTGTAATCCAAGTTTTATAATTTTAATTTTTTTTTGTTTTTAATTAATTTTTTTATGATTTAAAATCGTTTTTACATGTTAATATTATCAAACTCATCTCACCAATTACACACACACACACACAGCTTATTGGTAGGCTCACATTCACTATTAATATCCATGATTTGAGCACATTAGCGTATAATGTTAGGATTACGACATGCAGAAGCAATATTACGCGTAAAATAAAAAATAAAACACTATAGAATTTACATGTTTATCTCAAGGATAAGTATAGAAGTATTTCACTAAAAAAATAATAATAAAAGAACAATTATTAATCTCTCTACTAGTAAAAACAAACACCTCACAGAATGTATCAGTCAATTTTATGGGATTGGATTGCACTTTCTTCTTCACTTGATACTTGAAAGGCTTGGAAAGCCACTTCTTTATAAGATGAGCATCTCCTCCTCTCCATCTCTATTATAATGTGAGCACTGCCTAACATTTATTAAACGATAATGATAATCAAGTTCGTAAGATTTAATCTCAGTTCAGAAACTTATACTTTCATGAATTATTTTATACCCCCCCCCCCCCTAAAAACTCAAAATATTTCTTTGAAAACACTCGAATATTCTAATTCCTCCCTTGTCTTGACAAGTGGGGATATACATGTTTCTTTGAAAAAAACTCATGCTATCTATCACATAATGCCTTTTTTCCCCTTTTCAGATCTGTAAAACAAACAAAGCATGTCTGGCAACATTTCCATGCGTACATCTTTGAATGGAGACTCTAATTTCTTGCAAAGAGGCGAGGTGGGCGATGAAGAAGAGTCTGCATAGTTGACTTGATGCTATGATATAGGAAGGAGCAAGCGTCCAGACTGCCTACCCAATTCCCATTAGACCACTACAGTATAACTAGTAATCATTACCACTGTCACCATGCTCAAGTCACCGTCTTACACATTGACTTGGGCCCCTGCACGCATTCAAGTCGGATTTTTCTGAAAAATTACACCTTGGTAAGAATTCTTATACAATTACAAGCGTTGAAAAAACATTTGGAAAATAATATAGATTGAAAACCCATCAAAGTCAGCCTAAAATGATCATTGAGAACCAACCAACCTGAAGCTCGATGATCTTCGAGTCTTTTTACATCTGCTGCTAATTGGATTTCTTATACCCTAACATTGACAGCCGCTTACAACCCTTTATATATCGTAAAAGAGTTTCGTTACTTTTGATTACTCCTCATGTCGTCAATTTACACAATTCCAAACGAATTAATGTTCTTCTCCAGAAAGAGACACAGACACAGACACACAGCCCAGGTATACAGGACCACTCGAAGACATGAGCAGCCCGGTAACTTCCTCAGATTAAGAATCCCTTTACCAGGTGCGTGGCGCGCGCGCGCGTGTATAAGGATGCATGCACCGATCCTTATCAAACGACTATTCCCACGCTGTTTGTTACTTGAAAAGAATAATAGAGATATTTATTTTTGTGTTTTATAAGTATTTTAAAAAAATTTAAAATTTTTTTAATTTTTTTTAATTTTAAATTAATATATTTTTAATGTTTTTAAATTATTTTGATATACTGATATCAAAAATAATTTTTAAAGTATAAAAAAATATCATTAATATATATTTTAATTCAAAAAATTATCATTAATAAAATTATTAATATATAAAAATAAATTTAAAATAACAGAGTGCTTGTTACTGTTTCTGACTTGAAATGTAGTTTGCTATTTCCGATGTGATTGATAGTGTAGTTGAACAGTTTTTTAAAAAGATTTAAATTTTATTTTGGTTTAAATTAATAATTTTTATTGTTTTCAGGCAGTAATAATGATAGATTTTTCCTGATATTAGAACTAAAAACAATTTTCCAAGTGTCATTGAGAAATTTGAACGAGTTTGTAATTGTAGGATAAAACCGGCGTGATACTAGAGCCCTTTTACTAATTAATTTGCAGATCTAAGATTTCATTTAGGAGGATTTAATTTGTTGATAATTAATTGGGAGGATTATGTGAATTTTTGCAATATGAAAATAAATTAATTTTACAAAATATATAGTTGCTATTGGGTTTAAAGTAGATATACTTGGAGATCTAATACAATAACATCAAGATTCCTAGATAATAAAATAAAAGACTATTCTGATAACATTGAGAGAGAACTTGTTTTAGTTTTGTATAAAATTAAAATAAAATTATTTCTAACACAATCAAATTACTTGTTTTTATAATGTTGAATGATCATAGCACAATGAATTACTCCAAAACCATGACTTTTAAATGAAAGAAAATGAATGAAACAACTTCAAATCCATTAATCATATATCTTAAGCATTTGGTTCACACTTCAAAGTTAGAAAATATATCTTTTTCAAACTTTCAGTTTTTACACTTTGATTCTCAAACTTTGATTTTTGTTCATTTTGATCCCAAACTCTTTTAATATAACAATCTAACATTTGAATTCAAACTTTCTTATACCTAACTTTCAATTTTGTGAAGTTGATGAATCTTTTGTTAGGATTCCTCATGCCACACACATTTGTGATTTCTGAGAGTGATTTAGTAATTATAGTCTTTTTTTTTCTTATCATGTTTTTATAGTCATTTTATAAAAACTACTTTCATTTCATTCTTGAAAGATAGGATTTTAATAATAAAAAAAAAACTCCCATGGACTTTAGTTTTGTTGTTGTTCCAAGACTCTCTATTGGCTTTAAATTTAAAGGTGAGTTTCCAATATGTTGCCATGCATATTTTTCTCAAGATTTATCTTTGGACTCCATGTATTTTGCTCTCTCAACAAACAAAAGATCGATGTAATTGTAAATTAATTATTAAGATGCAAGATCTTCATTTTATATCTATGCGTAGTACCTTTTTTTCCACATGCATTTCCTAATTTATTAATTGGAAACAAATTGTTGCCATAGCCGGACCGGCATTCTAGCTTAAAATTAAAATATGCTGGGTTTTCGCTGTAGTCATTTGTACTGTGTAAATTACTGTGAATTGAAATGGTTGATTTTTACAAAAATAATTAGTTTGATTCTCGAATTTTTTTCTCTCTTCATAATTGAGTCAGGAGCTCAAATTTCCACCCAATTACTTATTTTTTTAGGGGAAGGATTGGGTTGAAAGTCAAAGAACCAAAATAAAAACTATGGGTAACATAAGTGGTGACTTTGAATTTCATACAAAAAAATTATTTTAGTTCTTCATATTTTTTTGGTTTATAGGTGATTGGACCTTTTAGTTTTCAAAAATTACATTTTAGTACCAAAATTCATTTCCCTCATTTTCAATTTATTTTTGTTATAGGAGAGATAAAAGCTCATTAGATTCTAGCTTAAAAAAAAAAAAATTCATTGCTTATACCTTTTTCAACCATCAAAATAGTTGAAATTGATGTCAATAGGTTATCTATGATGAGATGAGTCTTATAATGGTTATTTTAAGTCTTGATTTTGACTAAAAAAAACAGATCTAAGTCAAGAAAAAGAAAATTTATTCAATTTAATTTTATGGTTTTAGATGTTTTCTTGGTTTATTGGATGCTAAATTGGTTTCTACATGTTGTAGAACTGGTTTTTGGCTTTAAATGGGTTGACAAATGAGTTTGGTGGGTTAAAAATTCATAGCCTTGATTTTCTAACTACCACGATGGCTATCTATGGCTGAAATCTGGGTTGAGAGATGACGCATCGTTTGTCTTGTCCAACTATGCATTATCCTATATTTTAAAAGAAAAAAATCTTGTTGTCTGCCCTTTCAATGAGAAAAAAAAAAAAAAAGCAGGCATACGTGTGCGAACCTAGCCTGTTCCTTTAAGAGGGCCAAATGTATTGGGCTTTTTTTGGCCCTTTTTTAGATATAGGAAAAAAAATCAACCTGGTTAATTTCAAAATCTAAATTGAAGTTTGACAAATTAAGCCACAACATCTAGATTTTTTTTTAATGTACTTTTAGTACCTCAATTTTTTTTAAATGCAATTTTATCAATGATTTATTTTTTTAATTAACTTAAAATTAAAAAAAAATGTTATTTCATATTTTGTTATCAATGATTTGTTTTATCATGTTTTTTTTTTAAAAAAAAATTCTTTAGAAAATATCACATTTCTTTACTGTCATGAAAAATCTATTAAATGAAAAATAATATATATATATGGCATAAAAAATTTATTGAATTCCGATGATATGCATGACTTGCATTGCGAGTTTGGTTAATTGACTAAAGTTCACTTGGGTTTTTATTGTCAATTTTTTTCTTCAACATTAAATTAATTCAAAATTTAGGATTCCTAGCTTGTTTTTTTTTCCAGGATTTTACCAACAGCTTTCGCATATCAACCTGGAATGACTTAGATTGATCCAATGTGTTTCATTATCAATGTTAGATAAAAAAAAAATCATCTAACATTCAACTTATTTTAAATTCATGGATAAAATATATTTATTTATTTATTTAAAAGACACATTACTAATACCTATATTTTTTTTAGGTAGCAGGTTGATAGGCTAGGTGTCATTTTGATATCAATGAGTTTTATTATAAAAGTAGTCTGACTTAGGTGTTTTTTTCTTCTCCTTACACGAGGAAGATTATCCCAATGAGTTTTGTAGGTCATCCCTAGTTAATTAAGGTGGATTAAATATTTTTTTATCTTAATATTAGATTAATTTATTGAAATATCATTTATTTCATGGTTAAAATCAATTTTATTTAAAAAAGACGATAGAATACTTAGATTTTCATTTTGCCATTTTACCACAATTGGAAGCGTTGTTAATAGTTTTTCACCTTTTCTGTTTCTTGAAAAAGAGTGAAGGAAGATCATCTTGTGGTGTAATCTTGGATCATCGACAGGAAGCAGTCCATAAAAATCTTGTTTAGCATATGCCAATAGGGTTTTGTCACCCCAAACCGGTAAGTTAATGCATGATTCCAACGACATGGTGACCAGTTAAGATATCGTAATTCATCGAAAAACAAAAACAAAAACAAAGCAATGCTTGATCTCTAGTACACAAGGACAAGAAATGCCGAGCTGTGTCGACCGTGAGAGAAACCTTAAGCCACGCAACTAGCTCTCAAATTTATGTTAAAGTGCCTTTTCGGAGGAGCCAAAATCTGTTGTCGGCAAGTCGTAAGTCATGGATTACGGATTTGACCCCTTTTTTTGCATTTAACTTTACTTTTAGTCTAGCCAGGAGCTTCTAGGGCCAGTTATATTGAAGAGCTTCGACATAAAAACTCGAAGTACATCCGCACAGGGGCGGAGCGAGGTGTATTTTACAGGTAAGGTTAAAATTAATATAATAATATATATTATTAAAAGTATTTATTTATTTACATTAAAAATATTAAATAATAGAAAATTTTAAAATGTTTTGCAAGGCCCGGGCCTGCTTGCTACCCCTGACTCTGCCCCTGCATCCACAACAGCTTTTTATTTTTATTTTTTTTATAAAAAAAAATTAACTTTTTGTATTTTTTTATTAACATAAAAATAAGCCGTGAAATTAACGTCTATATAAATCTTTAATAATTCTGAGATTTATGGGATTTCGAATAGGAATGATTTTTAGAGAATTGTTTTGTATTTTAAATTAATTTTTTGATGTTTTTAAATTATTTTAATATTAAAAATTAAAAAAAAATGCAGAGAAAATAAATATTCAAAAATGAGAAAAAGAGAGAGCAGATATTGGTAACGATGGCGGCCTGAACTCAATGGATCGCAGTTTGGTCCGAATACATTTAACATGAAAAGGGTCTTCACCAAAAAAAAAAAAGTGCATCATTGCTGAAACAAGGCAGGGAGTAAAGTAATTGCACGGCGACTCTTGTTCCCCAAAAGTCAAATAAAATTAAGATTCTTTTGCAACCAAATAGGCATAAAAGACAAAAACGCAAAAGTTAAATGAAGAAAAATCAAGAAGAGAGAAAAAGTTAAAGTAAGGGAATTTTTATCTAATTTCTTAAAAAATAAAAAAGCATTTTTCATGAGTGCTGGTTGCTTATAAATAAGTTTAAGAAGAAATTTAAACAAGTTAAACGAGTTTTTTAAATAAAAGCATGTGTAATTTTTTATTTGATTGTTGGATAAACTAGAATTTGATGAGTGTGTTCTATAAACTCAATTTTATAAACGATCAATTGCTTGTAATTAGTTGAGTAGTTTCATGCTCATATTAGATTGTTAAAGAATTTAATTTTTTCAATTTATTTTTTCTAATTAGGTTTTAGAATTTTAATTTGATTTGATTTTAACTAGTTTAGGTGAATTTAGTTATTATTTAAATTTTTTTTAGCTTAATTTTAGAGCATATTAGCATATTGATCATTCAAAATTTTGCAGTTCAGAGTTCATAATTTAATACTGTAAATTTAGGAATTGAGAAATCTTAGATTTATATCCTTCATTGTACGCTCATCAGCATGCTCCAATTACAAAAAAAATAAATAAATAAATAAAAGGAATAAAAAAGGCAAATAAATTAAGAAAGAAACACCCAATTTTCTAGTTTAGTCCAAGTAACACTCTTTTTCTTCTTGTTTTTTTTTTTTTTTTTTTCTCAGGACAAACTATTTTAATAATTAATTGGTTTAGTTAATAACGAATATTAAAAAAAACACACTTGTTTTTTTTATTGTTTATTTCCATCATATTTATTTATGATGCATTAATTATATCATAAAACAAAAAACAAATCTGATGGAACTGTAAATTTGACCTACAAGAAACAAGGACGGCCACTCAACCCTTCCAAGAGGTGAAAATTCCCCCCTCCCCTCTCGACAACACGATGCAATCTTTTTTCTTTTTTTAGCATTGATCATATTTTTTAGATCCGATTAGAAGACTTATGTGGAAAAAGACAGGAGTTATCATGTTATCAAGTTGATTAGTTAATCAACCGTCACTAGATTAACCCGATAAGTTTCGATATACTATATTAAAAATGATTTACCATATTAAATGTACATTTAATATTATAGTGTATAGTATTTTTAAAAAATATTTTTTGTTTAAAAATATATTAAAATAATTATATATATATATATATATATTATTCATATTAGCACATCAATATAATAACAAAAAACATTAATTTAATATTTTTAAAAATAAATATATTACTGAAAAACATAGAAAAACAGAAGCTACTATACACACCTAAAAGGACATTAACTCTTATCATGTTTCAATTTCTACATAACTTCTAACCTCAATCTAAACATAATTCTCAATTAATTCAAAAAATAAATAATAATTTAGAGAATTAAAAATTTGAATTAACAAATATAATTCAAATATATATAATACAAATCAAAATTAACGTCTCAAGTGAAATGACAACATCGACAATCCAAAGTTTTAGAATTCATTTTTGGGCGATAGAGTTTGGTTGAATGAACCCATGGAGTTGTGGATATCCGAAAAAGAAAAACTCGACTCGGTTGAGTTTTAAATTAGATTTAATTAAATCATTTAAATAACTAAAAATTCAATTAAATCAGATCTTGGCAGGTTAAAATCTTTACCGTTTCAAGTAACCACTTATTAATAAAATTATATTCCTGTTTATAAGTTAACCAAGCCTGTGACCCTTGGAGAAAGGAAAATAAAAACTTAAATCATCATTTTGTCCGAGAGGAACAGGCTACTTTTTTACCTATGTAATGACAGCATTTAAAAAAAAAAAAAAAAATTGGATCTTATTGTACACAATATTGTTTTACGCCGGTTTTACTTAGCTTTCAAGCTATTTCTTTCTCGTGAACGTGGACAGAAAAACTCTCACGTCTACAGATGTACTCGGCTGTGTTTGTTTACTTTCAGTTTTTAGTGTCTGTGATGTAAAAAATATAAGAACGTACATTAAATTATATTTTTTTTATTACGAGACTTATTAAAAAATTAAATTTGAAATGTTATTTATTTTTTACGTTTCAAAATACTTTTATAAAAATGTAATTTTTTTGTTTTTGTGTTTCAAAGTGTTTTTTATAAAAATGTAATTTTTTTAACTTCAAATTAATATTTTTTTTGTATTTTCAGATCATTTTAATAATATCAAAAATAATTAAAAAATATATTTTGATGCATTTCCAAGTACAAAACACTTTGAAAAGCAACCGTAACAACACTACTAAATATTTTATACGCACATAAACCTCAACCATACCAACTACTTATTTAAATCCAACAAACTATATTTTCTAAAAAAAATTATTTTTTTCAAATCAAAATCATAAAAGTTATCTAAAAAAACAAACATACATGTAAAAAACTCCAACTTGGAGAAGTTGTTAATGGAGTTGAGGTAATTTTCATAATTAATTAATTAATTTAAAACAAGGTGTCCACACAAAAATATATAATATTCAGCCACACGCATAACTGAATATCTCTTTGATTTAAATATTCTTACGTAGATCATCCATCTTTGAACCAGTAATTAACATGAGATTTATTAAAGATAAATCTAATTATCATTCGAGTCAAAATCTTAAAATACCCAGTAAGCGTTTTCTGCTTTTAAATTGATATACGGAATTATTTATATTAAACTCTTTTGAACCTCGAGATATAAAGCAAGATATTCTGGACAAATCACAATCATCACTCCTTTTTTTCCTTAAAAAATGGTCCCTTGACAAATTGTTCAGAGCTTATCTTTTGACAATAATTCCACGCGTGTGCTTGGAAAAGCAATTAATGGCTGGCGTCTTTGTATATTTTTTTGGAGTAAATTTTAATTTCATTCCCAAAATTTATCAAGTATCTTAATATTATTCAAAACATATAAAAAATCTAAATAAAACAAAAAATAACTATTTAAATTATTATCTTAGTTAAAATATAAGTGAAAAATTGCATGGATGTGAGTTCTTTCAAAAGATACGACATCCATTAATCATGAAGAAGATGTTCTTAAGGGAATAGATAAAGAGGAATATATATATATATATAAGAAAAGTAAAGGTTTTAATATAAAAACTAAGGGAGTAGATTCATCTGAATCTTGGATTTTTATTCATCTATAGTATTATTAGTAAAGAAAAAGATTATATTATATAATAGAATTTTGAGATTTTTTTAGAAACTAACTCTCTCGAGTTTTAATTTATTTGTTTTACTAAAAAAAGGTCTTAAATAAATCTCTTGAATGTGTGAGTGTTGATTGAAATATAAACTATCAATTGAATATCATTTATAATCATATATGCATGTTAAGTGTGTTTGTTATTATTTTTTAAAGTGCTTTTTACTTGAAATACATCAAAATGATATATATTTTTAAATTTTATTTTTAATATCAGCACATCAAAATAATATAAAAATACCAAAAAAATATTAATTTAAAGCAAAAAAAAAAAAAAAAAATTATTTTTTTTAAAAATGTTTTTAAAATGTAAAAACAAACCGGAAAGAGTTGTCTAACTCAAAATTATTGATTATGTTTTGATATATATATATATATATTTTTAATTAGAATGGAATATATTGTTTGATTGGTATTCTATTTTTTTATACAAATAGCATGGGGAGCGATGACCTCTCAAATCTCCATGTTATTTGTATTCATGTGGAGTGATTTTCGCACCGAACAAAAAGGATTTTTACGTGTTAAAAAAATCTAAAATATCTCCTCGTGATAAGCAAATATTAAAATTAAAATTTATTTTATTTTATTAAACTGGCCACTACCTCTCCATAAATTTAGTACAATGTTAAGTGTCCATGGATGGATCCTAAGGCCATAATTAAAAAAATCCTTACTAAATTATCTAAGATAAATTGAAAAAAATTTATTTATTATCAAAAAATCATTTCAACCCAATAATTTAAGTTACGAAGTGAGGTTTCAATATATAATTTATATTATTTTGTAATACATCATCTTAAGAACAAACCTTTTGAACTTGAAATTTGTATATACTCATACTATTTTATATTTAATTTTTATCAAATAAATAAAGATAGTGATATTTAAATTCGTGACTGCTTAGTTATTAAGACTTTGATACCATATCAAAAAAATCATTTCAACTCAGTAGGTTAAACCGTTAAGTGAAGTTTCAAAATATAATTTATATTAATATCTAACACGTATATTCCATAAAAAATAAAATAAAAAATTTATCATTTAAATCTTTTTATTTTCGTATATAATTCCTTCCAAGGTTTTCACCCAAGAATTCCAATCCAAATCCCCAAAGTGTCGACTGTTGAAACTTCTCCTATAAGACGAGCTAAACTTGACAACAAGTTGCTTGCACTTGAACATAGCCACCGAGTTCACACCCGTTTGATGCAAATGACCACGTTTTCATTTGACCAGTCTGGTGATCAAGCGCTGCACCCCACTTGAGAGGGGTGAGCGAGTGAAAGAGATTTCCTAGAAATTGCAGGCGGATTTGCCTTTAGAAAAAAGATGGATGGGGTGTGCTTTGGACTCATTCATCTGTAGATTATTATATACATGCCCGCATGCTTTTGTCATGCTATATATAGTCTAGTTGCTCGTTGCCTTGCTTCATATTTTGAGCATTGAGGCTCTTTCGTTTCTTTATAAAGAGCCAGCCATTCTTTTCTTTCTTCTAACGAGCTCTGAGATACAACAATGGTGAGAGCTCCATGCTGTGAGAAAATGGGATTGAAGAGAGGTCCCTGGACTGCTGAAGAGGATCGGATTCTCATCAGTCACATTCAGCTTTATGGCCATGGCAATTGGCGTGCGCTTCCTAAACAAGCTGGTAATTTATACACATATCTACCATGGATCATCACTTCCCAACAAAGATTGCCTTGTAGAAGCATACACTCTCTACTATTTATCTCTCTTTAGAACTTAATTCTGAAGTGAATCCTGACCATTTGCGTGGATAATTGAGTCAAACTGATCATCTGAGATCTTTAGCAACAAGCTGGTGATTTATGTTGGTTTTGAATCGTTTCTTTCTTACCCAATTTTCAGGTCTGCTGAGGTGTGGAAAGAGCTGCAGGCTCCGGTGGATAAATTACCTGAGGCCTGACATTAAACGAGGAAATTTCAGCAGAGAAGAAGAGGATACCATCATCAAATTGCATGAGATGTTAGGCAATAGGTATGCAGTTTCACCATTTTCAGTCAAACTAGAGTCAAAACACTGGCATTTTCATTTACATGGAAGAACTAATTATTGATCTTCAAGAACTTCTGCTTCCCCGATTGATACTTGATAATCAGTGCTTCATAGGGAGATGGCATGTAGCCTATAGGCTAGGCAAAAAACCTTTTTTTTTTTTTTTTTTTTTTAATTTCTGGTGATCAAAGGACTTGTCATTGTAGCCGCCCCCCACATCCACATCCTCCTAACAGCAAAAAGCAGAAGAAGAAGAAATCAACTTGTCATTTTAAAGTGTCCTTCTCTCATGTCAATATTTTTTTCATGGTTGCATCAGAAACATGTGGGGCTGACAGATTCCTGGAAGTCACGTACCATATATCATAGACTAATAAGAAATCCCACGTTTTTCAAGTTGAAGCACTCTCAGACAAGATTGGCACACTTTGGTTATTGCACATATAATCATTCATGTGACATGAAACATGCCAAAAGGGCTTTTAGCATTTTAAATTCTGCTAATCAAGTAGGATCATAACTAAGGTTATTGCATATCTTGACATGGATCGATCCCCCTTCTTTTTTTCCCAGATGGTCGGCAATTGCAGCGAGATTACCAGGACGCACAGACAACGAAATTAAAAATGTGTGGCACACCCACTTGAAAAAAAGACTTGAGCAAAACCATGTCGCCCCAGAAATCAATGGAAGATCTGTTGATGTTTCTAGATTCAATCACGAAGTAAAGACTGATCCAGAAATAGTGAGTTCATCAAACGTTGTTGCGGCAGGATGTGATCAAACCAAGGAACATAGACCAGTTTCACCACAACAATGTTCAAGTGATGTCTCTTCGGTGATCACAGTTGATACCAGTAATGACATGAGCACGAAGGTCTTGGAGTCGGATGATGTTCTTGAAATGGATGAGATTTTTTGGTCAGAAGTACTGTCTGCTGATAATTCAAGCTTGACGAGTGATTATCCGGCCATTAGCACTGAGCCGCTAATTCAATTTCCATTTTCTCCACTGATAATTGATATGGAACAAGTCCAAGCCACTAATTCAAGTATGTATGATGGCTTGGACTTTTGGCACAACCTCTTCACAAGAGCTGGGGAGTTACCAGAATTACCAGAAATTTGAACAATTGTAACCTGCTACTATATTTTTCCATTTTTTTTTAGATAGATTTGCAGGCAGGTATGGATTGTAGCTCTCCAATTTGTTGACTGCTTAGAAGGAAGACAGAATTATTGTAACAAAATAAAATAAATTAATAAATATGAAAAAATTTATCCGGTCAAATTTCAAGTTATTACCTTAATTTAGGTTGATCTTTTTTATTAAGGCAACAATGTTTTGTTTTTTATATACTGATCTGGTCAAGTTTGAATGAGTTTAAATAGATTTGATCAAAATGAATAAGTTTATCTAGTTAATATTTTATTTAATTTAATTAAAAAACTGATTTTAATCGTGCTTTCAGATTATAATTTCTCATATTAATCGTGAAATTAAAGTACTATAGTTACCACCATGATTATGCTATGCATGCACAAAGGATCTATCATAAGAACATTTCAAAATATTACAATTTCTCTTTGTTATCTCATCAAAATAATATATTTTTGACATTAATATCATTTCATTAAGAATATATTTGGAATTATAATAGTGATTGTAGTTCAAAATATTTTTTGTTTAAAAATACATCAAAATAATATTTTTTTTTATTTTTTAAAAATTATTTTTGATATCAGTGCATCAAAATAATTTAAAAATTAAAAAAAATTTAAAATTTAAAAAAACATAATTTTAAAACAAAACATAAAAGGTTAATAATCAAACTCAGACTCTTAATCTTTAATTGAATGAATTTAAAAAAAAAAAAACACTCGAAACCAATTACAAGCAGATTACTAATGAATTTTTCATTACTCTTTTCAACTCTTTTGAAAAACCAACAAAATTATTTCATCTCACGAATGAATCTATATTTAATTTTAGATTACTTGAATCGTCGGGATTCCCAACTGAATTCCAAATTCCTTGAATCATTGGAATTCCCAACTAAATTAACTTTTATTGTGAGAAAAAATATATAAAAAAATATTTAATATTAGATTTTCGTGGGTAATGGATTTCTACAACGAAGGACCCTCAAATCCTATCTTATTCCTGTGTCGAAAACATCAATTTTCGAAAAGGGCTCCTTTTCGTACCGAGTAGAAAAGGTGGAAACAAAAATTTCAGTGGTTCGTGGACCGACCTTGCACCAAATCATTTTAATAGTCACCGTCTGTACCCAAAAATTCATCGAATTCTGTGAAGTACTCTCTTTCTGTGTGTTCACCACTGCCACCGAACTGTGCAAGGCTTGATTTGAACTGTGGGTCTGGCATTGCATTTCAGAAATTTTTTTAAAAAATTTAAAATTATTTTTTTTAATTAATATTTTTTTATGTTTTTAGATCATTTTAATATAATAATATTAAACAATATTTTTTAAAAAATAAAAAATATTATTTTGATGTGTATTTGAATAAAAAATATTTTAAAAAATAACTGTTACTATATTCCCAAACATACATTAAAATATTTTCATTAAACCGGTGTTCAGGTGAAACTAAAACTTAATTGAACTGATTTATGTTCTAAATTAAGTATTAAAAAAATTAATTTATAATTATTCAGTATTGACCGATCAACTAGGAATAAGCTTCAAATTTATTGATCTAATTAAAACTTATTTATTTTTTAAATAATTAAAATAACATCATTCTAATTTTTTTAATTGATTCAATTAACCATACATAATCCAGTTTAACTCCAGGATTGGATTTAATAAGCATACGGTGAGCATGTAAATCAAGCCATAGATATCATATCGGATATGAAGTTATTGTGTTATAAACTTTATAAAAAAAACATCTTTTTTTTTTTTCTGGTTAATTTAGCACAGCCTCGTTCATTGCTTCCAAAACCATGCACAATGTTGACAGCATGATAGGGAAATGAAGACCTTGCTGGCTATATGCATCCATTCATTGAATTTGATAGGCTTAGCACGTTTTCTTAATGCTTCTCTCTTCCTTGCTAAAGTATAGGCACAACTTTTTCTCAAAATAGACGAAGAGTCCGTTTGGCTAAGTGTTTATACCTGCGTTTATTGTGTAACAGTTGCATTGAAGTGTTTGGTTATAAATCAGCTGCGATTTTTTATATGTGGGCCCTACTATTACCTGCGTTGCAAACGCTGTTTTGTTGAAGCTGAAATTTCATGCTTCTCGCTGCGTTCCTACCTCTCGCCTCTCGTTAATCCACTGTTACCATACCTGTGAGAGGCAGGAACGCAATATATATTTTTATATTGGGAATGCCTTTAACATGAGGGGTCCTCCATTTGGTCAATTGCGCCGACAATACACCAAAAACCATTAATTGATGTGAAGAAGAAAAATCATGAAACAACAAATTGGCTTGAATCCAAAACGCTTTATAATTAGAATGCTACAACAGATGAACAGTGTAGCATGCTATTTTGGTCAGACCGGTTCTGGCCTAATCGGGTCCAGTTCAAAGCTCAAAATATATTGAACCGGGTCCAACCCAGTAAAATAAAAAATAAAAAATATTTTTTTTATTTTTTAATTATATTTTATTCAAAAAACTAATATTTAACATTATTCAATGACACTACATAAATAAGACAGATATCGCTTGATGACATATCATTTGCAAAATTTGATCGCAATCCTAATTTTGTTCTTGATTATATTTTACCCGATGTTATTACGTGCTTAAGAAACCAAAAAAATTATAGTCCTTATCGGATGTATTTCATACGTGATGGAAATGTAGATAGTTTAATGAACAAATAAAAAATATTTTATATAAAGTATTATTTATTTCATGATGTAATAGTAATAATTAAATCCACAATATTTAAATTAAAAACCATCAATATTAATATATATTTTTTAAAATTATTTTATAACCTCAATTTCAAAATCATTCTTAACCAAACACATTAAACTACTTTTTCTTCAACCTCAATTTCAACCACAGTTTTAACCAAACACCTATTTTTTCAAACCAACCTCAACTAAAAGTACTTTTTATAAAACAACTTTTTTTAAACCACAACCACAACCGCTACCGCAATACCAAACACACTCGAAAAGGAAAACGTGCAGGAATACCTAATCTCCAAGAGATTTATATCTCCAAGTCAAATATTAATAATGCATTTGTTTTTTGTGTTTTTTTTTAAATATTTTTAAAAACATTTGAGTTTTTTTGCTTTAATTTATTTTTTTAAAAATATTGAATCGTTTTGATATGTTTATGTCAAAAATAATTTTTTTTAAAAAATATATATTATTTTGATATATTTACAACTAAAAAATACTTTACAAACTAACTGTTACCACAATATTAATCACTACCTAAAACTTCTTATCGTAATTTCTTATAGAAATTTTATAGCTTTTATTATGAATATTTATAATATAAAGGAGAAATAAATATAAAAAAATAGAGAAAAAAAAAAAGATATTTTTTTTATCTTTTTGGTAAGATCATGATTTTGTCTTTATATATATATGTCAAAGGCATCATTTTGAAACCTTGACAACTTTTGTGCTTAATAATATTTCAAAAGTTTATTAAAATTCCTATGTTTTCACCCTTGGGAGAACCCCGAGTTAAATTCGTCAAAAAAAATTAATATCATTATTGGGTTCATTATTCTAACTAAATCATGTTCCAAAAAAATAAAAAACTTCCGATATTTACTTTATTGATTCCTAGATGGAGAGAAAGAAGTAATTAATCACCCCCTTAAAAAAAGTAATGTAAGGCTAGATTTCTTGGTTAACCAAGCCCAATGGGCCGGTGTGGCCCAAACACACCCCACGTTTTCCTTCGTATCCATCTAGAGTTACTGGTGGTTCAAGATTGGATTTCCGAACCCTAAAGGGCTAAGAATGTGAGCCCGAACCGCCTTAACAGAGATGAGCTGTACAGAACGCCATCGTTGGCCGTGCCGGTGGCTGTTTCCCAATTTGCAGAGGAGAAGAAGAGAAACCTGTATAAAATCTCGGCAACTTCATTATATCTCATAATGGCAACGTCAGGCATTGGAGTTCAAGCATCTCAAGATCCATGCTGCGAAGGTGTTTGAGACAGGGCAAGGTTCTCACACGAAAGCTGCTCCATCCCAAGCTGAGTTGTTATATAAAAATCATATGGTCATATATGTAGGAGAAATTGAAGACATGAAAGGAGGATGCTACCAAGGAGAAGTAAGGCGATGCGGCTTGTGAAGAGGAAATTCCATGAGAACTTCTAATATACAAGAACTGATGAAATTCATAAATAATAGAAGATTGGAATGCATTTTTGCAGTTCATTTAACTTTTTTTTTTTTTTTTAAGGGTGATCATATATTTTCATTCAATTCTTGGATTCAATTCTTCTATATATAACCTAAGATTCAAGTTTCTTGATTTCACTAAAAATTAAAGATGGATCTTATTAAAATGTTTTAAGGCTTCATCATTGAAAAAGAACACTATCATTCAATTCACTATATTATATGAATGATGTCATGCTATGTGCTTAATAGTTTTTGATAACATGAATAACATTTATTATGTATGTATGATTGAGAAGTATTTTTCTATATGTGACAACAGTTATTTCCCTGTTAATTCTAGGTTTATAACAAGTATACCTACATGTTCCGTACTTAGTCAACTCTATATTTTTAAGGTAGTACAACATGCAAAAGTTTAGACATGTATCAATTTTTTGGAATCCTAGGCTAAAGGAATTCATCATGGATTTAGCAATATAAAAGTTATTTTTCAGCCTATTTACTTCAGGTAAAATATTTCTCGTCTGTTCAATAATTTTATAGTAACTAACCTCATTTAACCCATGATTTGACTTGATGGTGAACATTTGTGCAATGACTGATAATTTATTGTGATTTATGTACCCATCCCATAATGGTTTGTTGGAGTCTTTTAAAAGATCAAAAAACTTAGTCATCGACATAAACCTAATTCATTCTCATCGCATCTATAACCATATTCCTATAAGGATTACTATTATCACTTATAATTTCATGCATTTTGCTAGAATTAGAAGTTGACCCAACCATCCTTCTACTATAGTCTCATGAGGAATATATGATTCTCCGTATGCAAATCAACATAATTATCTTTTAATGAACCTTTTTTTATATATATAGAAAATGCATCGTTACAACATTTAAATCACAAAACTTTGTATTTTTACACCTCTTACATGGATATCTAATATACTACCTCCACTAATATCTCTCGAATTAAATAATGCGTGATTAATAAAACCCTTAACTCCATTACAATAATCCATCTTACACAACCCTTCAAATAAATCTCGATATATCCATGAACGATCATCCATTACTTATATCAAACATATATAAAATATTAATGATAATATGTGTTAATTAATTATGTAAACTAAATAAATTTGCAATTATTGGTTTTACTCAAATTTATTTAAACTATTTTAATAGTACAACCAATTCATTATTAATTATCAACATAAATTCAAATTTCTATACATTTACTAAAAATTTCAACTCAATAATAAAATTAATAAAATATAAAATGGTCATGTTATATAAGTCATTATTTATTTCATCACACAACACCTAAGTCACAAATTCAAAATAAATTTCATCAATTTACAAACAAATATAATTTTACAAAATCTCAAACAAACCCTAACATGTATAAATCACACATTCATATAACAAATTTATATGGGAAAAAGTTATAAAATAAGTAAACATCCAAACAAAATACATATACAAATATCTATCTATCTATCTATCTATCTATCTATATATATATATATATAACATTTTAAAATTATGTTCAAATAAAAAATAGTTAGTTTTGATTACTTGAAGTGAGAAACCCTCAATAAAATTTAAATGAGAATAGAGACGCTGAAAAACTGAATGTTGGGGTGACTAAATTTGTAGTTAAAGATTAATGTGTGATAAAATTCGTTGGTGTATTGTTTGTTGCAAAAAAAGAAAAAAAGAGGAAGAAGAAGAAATGAGAGAAAAAGAGAGGGTCATTTGTCAGGTCATGAATTAAAAATTACAGATAGATGTACTGATGATTTAAATCCTTCGATAAATTTATTTGTAAAAATTATACGTCATCGTTTTTTCATTGTAATTCTCTTTGTATATACCGAAGGAATATTTTTATCAGTGTTTACCGATAAATACAACAAGGGTATATTCAATTAAAAAAATTCACTGAAATTTATTGATAAATTAAAAATTTTTATCATTGTTTTCATTTGTATTTGATAGTTTTATGATAGCACGCGATTCAATTCAAAATGCTCATGCTTATAAACTTAACAATGAATAAATCAAGTCACTGTACAAACAAGCATAAATTGGAGAAAGGATTCATCGTTATACTTCATCCAGGTTCGCCTGTGCAATTTTCGCATAAAACAGTGAAAAGATCAATGAAGTTCTAATCACACATATAAACAACGAGTTTCTGTAAGAAAAAACCTCCAACCAGGCCCAGAGATACAAACTACGATTTTAGATTTGTCCAATGGCTGCAAACATGTTTTCCTGCTCACACCAGGAATTTCATCGCGCTGCTATCTCCACAACCTTTTCAGCCACCACGTTAATAGTTCGCTGAAACTCAAAATCGGAAAAGAGTACAGGGATCTCTCAGAGCCTTCTAATTAATCAGACATTCCATACAGACAGGCATTTTCAACCTTCACTATTTCTAACAACTGCAAACAAAAGAAATCCAAATATTATTAAGACAAGTTGCTCAATTATATGAGCTACCATCGCTATAAATCACAATCAATCGTTTCCTGAATCTCCATCTCTGCCCGGAATGTCAAAATGAACTGCTCAGCTCTTTCATCAATTCCTTGCATTTGAGGAGATGCAAATCCCAACGACTCCCACATATCATCCGCTGCACAGCCTCTTTCCCCTCTATTGATCTCATCTTCCATGCTCGTTCCTGCTGGCGCTACAGTTGTAGCTGCCTGGTGATCAAGAATCTTCATAGTCTTTGGAGGTGGCGGATACTTAGTCATCAACTCAAAACTACTGACAGGCTCTCGAAAGAGCTTATCAATATATACAGGTGCTGATTTCTTGTGGACATGGCCTAAGCGGCTGCTACGTTGTTTAAAAGGAAGTGCACGAGGTGGGTATACAAGCCGCTTCCTGTTTCCATCACGTTTCTGATCAAACAGGATATGAGAAGCAGTGCTGTTAATATTCTTGGTTGGATATTTCGATTTCGTGATAGATTTGCACGTGTTGAGTTTATGCAGTTTTCTTTGGAGGTTGGATGTGAAACTCTTCCATGCCTTCTTGGCTGGTGGAAGCCTCAAATTCAGGCAAGACATGAAAGCAAAAGGGGATGAACAAGAATGGAAGATGTGAGCGCGTTTATATGTCCTGATCAAGATGGTGTTAAAACTTGTGCTTTATAGAAAGGGTATAGATAAGATTCGTTCTTTTTGCACTGGATTTGTTTTGTCTGAAGTGTGATTCGTATTCGGTGTGTGCCATAATTTTGCGGGCTCACGGTTTGCTTATTCCTTACGCAAAATTTTTAACGTAAGAATACTAGTAGATCCTATTGCATATGGTAGCTAGCTAGTCTAGTGGGCAACGAGAAACTTTCTTGAGAGAGCTATAGATGGGCTCGCTTAGTTCTCACGCTATTACAATTTGGTAGCAGAGAAAATAACCAGTTTTGCAATGGATTGCCTGAGTTGACTTGATAATTATAATGGCAGCATATTTTGGTTTTGTGTGGAATTACATATGAAAACATCTACCCATTTTGCTCGAAATGACTAACTCTTTACAGTAGGAAATGAAAAGAGAAGAGAAGATTTTATGAAACTAGAATTGACAGATGATTCCAGGAAATATAGCAGAGATTGGATAGGAGGTAAAGGATTCAACTGAATGGATATGTTCTCCTTGACTTGGTGATCACGCGTAATATCTTGCATTGTGACGGAAGAATTAACTTCTTTACTGCGTTTACAATGTTAGAACACTTTATAATATGATTTAAATTCAAAATTTATTTTTAATGAGTGATGCCAAACGTAAAAGGAACTTTGTTTTGCAAGAAAGCATATTCCCTGCAAGCTCTATCCTTTTTTTTTTTTGTAATATTGCTCTAAATCCACGAAGGCAGATGAACTTCTAAGCTGGAGGTCAGGTGGCTGATAGTTATATTGGAATGTGTTTGAAAGGGTTGTGAATCTGCAAAACAAGTGTCCTTGATAGGTTGTGAGGACCTTCCAATTGTTTAATTCGGTAGAGGAATAAGGTTTGGAAACTAAACAAAGCTCTGTATGTGGGTTTCAAAGAGGATGTGTGTGTTTTCGAGTTGGAGAAGAAGCCATGTCTTCTAAGAAATTGAAATCTTTTACCTGAGAGCTTATAATGGGTATTTATGTAGTCATGAACAAAGCCAACTTCCATGGAGATGAGAGTAAAATGAGCAAAATACTATAACAAGAAACTGTCATCTGGGATCATAGTTTCTAATGGTTGATGACACATTGTTGAGCTGGGAGGATGATGTCACGAGAGGGACATCCAATGGACATGGGCGTGCTCAAATACCACTCAACAGACCCCATGATAGGAAGACGTGGGATGCCTCGATGAGTTAGACGAACCACACAGAGGATGTATAACCGGGTGGCTCAGGAGCCTACCCAGGTCGTTGCTTGTACGCATTACCTGGCCAGGTGGTACTGTTTGGGACGACGCTGCTCAGGACTGGATGTTGCATGTGAAGGCAAGGGCATCGGAATATTTATTTAGGTGCACTTGTACCTCAGGTGCATCACTTTCTGCTCAAAAGGCTTATTAATTTCTGCCTGAAAAAGACCTAACAGCTAGCTTTTAGTTTGGGCCTCACCTGAGTTGCCCTTTGCGAGATACCAGAAATATTGCGCAATGTGCCTTTCCATTTCTCTTTATTTGTCTCAGTTTTATCACTTTTCCCCGTCTACAGTACAATACCTGTGATTATAACGCATCTATCTTTACCATCTTGAAGATTCCACGGTCGCGTAGAAGTGTTAAGCAAAAAATTGTCTTTATTCTCCATTTTAAAAGCTACATTCTTGGTACCCAGAAATTTGTTCAGGATAGCTTCCAATCTTATTAAAACCACTGTTTCTTCTCTCTGTCACTTTGTGTTAACGAATCTAAATAATAATTATGCCAAAGAATATATTATTAGCACAAAATGAATCGAATTGGGGTTTCTCAAAGAAGAGATCTTGATCGAATTTCGAGAAGAAAGTCAATGGCATGGCTAGCAGGCTTTACTTCACCTTCCCTTGGTACCTGGAGAACAACAGGCATAGAACACACTCAACATGATGCCAAAAAGTAGGCATTTGATCTCGATGAAGTCTCTCAATATACACACTACATTGCATTGCTTTTTCCTCTGAAATATTTTGTAAGCTAATCATGTAAACTACAAATATTGTTGAGTCCATGCCGTGTAGAGAAACCGGCCTTTGTGTGCACCTCTGTAATTAACGGTAATGCCTTATTGATTTGTTTCTACCATAGGATTGATACTTCTCCTCAGGCAGCAAGTGTAGCCCCAACATAACCCTGTTTTTCAACTTGGCTTTGATGCTGTCTTTTATGCTCCTTGCATCCATCGTTGAAAGCCGATCAGTACTTGGCCGTAAGTGTTTAGATTAAACACTATTGTAGTTTTCTTGGATCATTCTACTTTTCTCTTCGGACAGCAGCATCCACACCAGACTGTGTCTCAGTGCAGGGAGCAGTAAGTGGAGACACTTGTTCTGCTGTCTCAAGAAATTTCACCAATGAGGAATTGATTTGGATTTTTCAGCGAGGAAACCTCGTCTTGACAGAATTGTGTTCCATTACTGTCTAATTCAAAAAATTGCATCTACCTCGGACTACTTGGATAATCCATGTCGTGTTGGAGAAGATCCCATAAGCTAAGGCTGAGCAAAGTTACCAGGTGTGAAAAATCTGTTACAATCAATGGAATGCGGCCACCTGGTGATTCAACCTTGCTGTGTATTCGAGATACTGCAAACCTTTTTATCTGAAGTGGTATTGCTTGGCATTTCATATCCATGAAAGAAATGTTGTGGTTTTTACAGAAGGTCCGATTGTTAATGATTTCATTATTTGATCGAATGAAAAATAAATACTAGCTAAGCTTTCCGAGACTGCATGAAAACCCTCTTAAGTTTTCAGAAGCAAAAGAAATAAAATTGAAAAATAAAGAATCCAGCAAATTCTAATTGTACTAACTTGAAAATATAAAAACTAGATGAGGGTTTGAACTCCAAGCTGTTGCATTTCCATTAGCTTCCATATTGGGTAGATTGCACCTCCTCCAAGTTCTTCTGCATCTACTTGCCGCATGGCCCACGCATAGTATACAGTATGTATTGTATCCTACGATAGCCATGAATACCACAAAAAATGTTGGAAATTTTTGCAAGCAGGGACTAAAAAGGAAGTGGTGTTCATATTCTTGGACAGAGAAGTTGAAGGTACTAACATGCTATCATATTCTAAACCATATTAAAAAAATCTAAGAAATAATCACTATGGTTAAACCAGAGAAACAAGCAGAGTTTAAATAAGACACAAAAAGGAAATAAACAAAAATGTTCCCATGCAACAACTCAGCCAAAAACTGATGCAAGGATAGATTAAGGTAATCCTTGTCGAGAATGAGGACCTTGATCTGCAAGGAGATGAACTGTTTTCCACAAGGTCATTAGGCTTGTAGTTTCCACATTGACCGTTGTCCCTAGCTTAGCTGAAGTAGCTTACTATGGACGAAAGAATTACAAGGCATCAATTGGCCTTTGCCATCTCAGTTATGTCAAGACCAATTTTATGATCTCGGCTCAAGTAAACACACTCTTGACTGGTACCATCTGGTAAAGTCTCCTCTTTTGTGGACCGTTTTCAAAACTTAACTTTGAGGCTTTTGTTACAATGAATATAACCTACCTAATCATGCTTTAAAATGCATAAATGGCAAACCAGACCAGACAGGAAATATACAGTAGGAAAGGGTTTAAATGTCAAATACCATGCATTTTTCTTGAAAGGTTGCAATCATAAAAAAAAAATCATATTTATTAATAATTATTTAATTTAGTCAAACCTCTCCCCCACATCTCTCTCCAGCAAGGTTCTCGCTCTCTCACCATTTTTATGGTGGGAGGCTGCCAAGTAGGGGTATTTCTCTATCTTTGGAAGCATGCCACCTTGTTTTCGAGTTCCTTTTTCTGTGAATATCTAGTTTTTGCCTCTCGGGGGAGAGAGTTTGAGTAATTTAATTTATTTTCTAGTCTGTCCTCATTTTTTAAAAAAGTCTCAGGCATTACAGAGCCTTGCCATGGTTTTTTGACCTGAATAATAACAGAAGAAGACCTGGCTGGATGTGTGTTCCTATGTCTCTCATAGCTGGTGGTTGGATCGTGGACTCTCATGGACAATTCATGACCAAATTGTGGATCAATGTTCTAAGAAAAAGTAGTTAATGACACTCAGTTAGCATGACTCTTGTTTTTTTTTTTTTATAATCATGTCTGGATTTGGGCACATACTGTAGCAAGAAACCGTTACATTGTCTCTTGGGCATTTTGCTTTCATAAAGGAAAAGTTTAAGAGTATGATATTTGCCATAGGGAACCATATTCCTACTATTTGATTTCAATCAACAAAATTGGAAGTTTTGAGAAATCAAATATATGTTAGGTTAAAAGGAAAAGGGAAATACAAAGGAGAAGGTGGTTTGTGTTTACCTGACCCCCTTCTGTTATTGCACCATGTCGATCGCGTATACAATGCACTTGCTGTGTCTGGAACTGCAGTTATTACAGGAAACATGACCATCAGTAACCAGAAAATCAATGAATACTTGCAACGAAGTTACCCAAAAAGGAGGCCTACCACAACAATGATTATTGGGGAGGTTCCCATCATTTTGGTCTCTCTTACTTCCACATCAGTTATATGTAGAATCTGCACCAACCATAGGGATGTTTTTTATTAACTTGTCATATTGGAGCATTCCATCTAAAAACTGATATACAAATAACTACACTCCATCCAAAACCTACAAGTACAATTGCGAATATGACAACAAAGAGTTATTTCCCAACTTTGAGAAACATATTTAGCCCATCAAAAGTCTAGCTGTTTTTTGGTCTCAAATTACTCAAGAGGCCCATCAAACAATTGTAAAATGTAGCAAAATCCAACAAAATTAGATGTACTGTGGGTAAGTGTCATAACATCATAGTATCTTCATTCTTTGTACTCATCATTGAGTAATTCTAGAAACAGTTAAACACAGCATACTGCAACAGTCTAACTTGAAGTGGCAATGTAATAATTTTAACTACTACTCCCTTGGTTCCTAAATAAGAATCCCACTTTCCTTTTTGCCAGTCCCAATTTAAATGTCCACTTTAAAAGTAAAACTCTAATAGATACTCTACTTTTCATTATTGTCCTTTATCATTTCCTTGATAAAGATAAGAATATAATTAGAGGTAAAAGGTGGAATAATAAGCTAGTGACAAAACAATTAATTTTTTTCATTTCCTCAAAAGCTGTGCATTTTTCATTAGGACAATTAAATTTGGGACTGTCTGATGATTCATCTGACCACATAAAGCAATTTGAGAACAAGAAGAAACACAAATTCTGGCATCATATACCATGGCACACATAATGCATTCATGACATGCATGCTTGCATGTACACCACCACCTCAGACACACATTTGAGATGCTAATGATGAAATCGGATTCAGCAACCATGATATTGACAGATACCTACCTCTGCATCCTTATACCTAGAATTGTAGATTTTGATTGTGACAACAACGATTTCTTTTCCAACTTTTAGAAATATATTTATCCCATTAAAGGCCTGGCCATTTTCTAGTCTCAGTTATTCAAAGAACTTACAAAAAGATTGAAAATGTAGCAAACTCCATCAAATATTAGATGTGCACACACTGTGGTAAGAGTTTCAGCATACCCTTTCACAGTTTCTTCTTTATTTAATTCCTTATATGGTAATACTAAGAACAGGTAATATTAGCACAGTGCCAGAGTCTAAATTGAAGTGGCATTGTGATGAAATAACTATCAAGTCTGCTGACTCATTTGAACACATAATTGTAAGAGAATTTAGAGGATAATTATGCTTAGCAGAAGCATCTAAATACCTTTAAAATTACAATAGCTGAAATGAAAAACATTTTCTTTACCTATGGCTAAAAGAAAATATTAAGGAGGAATGACCCACTGGAAGAATAAGACATTCTTCAGCAGGTAAAGGAAAAACTAAGCTCAAAACAACATGGCATTCCACCACAAAGAAAGTATTTCAAAATCGAACTTGTTACCTTGTTATCAAAAAATATACCATGGGCCTGAAATGCCTTATGTTCTGCTTCACACCGATTAATCACTTCGGGGGTGCAGTACTTCTTCAGAGTTTCTATATCCCCCTGTATATAGAGAGCATTTGTTAGTTGCTAGTGAGAGAATTTCAAGGACTTACACGGGCACAAGGGGGAGAGTCGTGGGGAACCAACACTTCATACTCACCTTAATATATGCATTAAGGACAGGTCTAACAGCTTCCTGAACTTCTGCCACAAAATCCATCAAAGAAAATGATCTGGTGCAAACACATTCAAGGGGGAAAAAAGAGTTGGTCAATTGGAAGAATGCAGACATTAGTTTATGAAATGAAAAATCAAAGTTCATTTCATCATACGGATCTTTACGACGTATTTCCTTGAATGATGCTGCAGCATCACTTTCTTGAAAGATGGAGTCACTGACACTGTCATCAAAAGAAAATGTTTTATGAACAACTCTTTAAGTATTTATCATCTCTAGCATGGCCACAACAGCAGAGATGGAGAGGGAGAGAATCATACTCCTGAATTTTGATAACAATGGGACTATCACTTGTCTCCCATCTTTCCCGCATGTCCTCTGCAATCTGGGAATTTCAATCCAAGGGAAAGTTACAACAAAGATTTGCGGGAGACAATGAACTAACACCTCAAGAACTGAAATTGAAATAGACGAAGAAGATCAGACCTCTTGACCCTTTGTCACGACAGGTTCACTGAGGCCAGCAAAACGCTTGAATAAAGGATGCCCTTGCATCTGGGTTTACAGGAGCAGGAAACATTATCATATCAGCAAAGAAGCAAGAAGATATAAAATAAGTTGCCTTATTTTGTCCAGAAATTCAATGCAGCATTAACAAAATCACCTTTTCTCTGAATGCCTCCCATTTTTTACTCCATCGAGACTGTTTTGAGGGTAGAGCAACAATGTCAGTTTTTGTACTTATTTCACCGCTGAAGGCAGGAGGAGGAGTATGCTCCAGGTGCTTTCTCTTATTGGTATTGCCATATAACTCATCCTTCACAACATCATATCCTTTCTTCATCATTTCACTGACTCTTGCCTCTTTCAATTTCTGGTAGGCTGAAGATACATTTGAAGAAGGAATTCTTGATTTAAACTTTCCAAAAAATGATTCTGCTGTATCACCAGTTCCAGTCTGCTTGTCTGCTTCTTCACCAGGTGAGGCCTTTGTACCTTCTTCAGCACCAGCACCATCTTTAGCCGATGTGCCAGCAGACTCGGATGACTCTTTTCCAATCCCAAATGTTTCTTTGACCTGGATCACCCAAGACATAATAAATAATCCCTTCATGGCAATTACTCCAAAACCATGTAGCATTAACACAAGAAAAGGCTGGTAATTTAAAAGGCAAGCATACCTCTTCTGTGGCAGCCGAAATCTTTTCTTTAACATTGGCAGAAACCTACAAACAACACACAATTGCTAATAAACTACATCCAACTAACACGGGTGCTATTATTACAAACCGAGTACTGCTAAGTTCTCCAGTTCAGACACATCAGAAAACAACCCCACTATCCACCTATCTGACCAATAGGTTGATTTCAAGGCCCTCTGAACGGAAAAGGAAAAAATAATTTCTGTTGCAAAATTTGAAAAACCGTTTCGCAGAAATGAGTCTATAATCAACACCATCTAAAGCTCAATATGAATCACACCTTTTTCGCAGTAGCTTCAGCTTCCGTCCAAACGCCATCTACATGCTTGTACAGCTGCTCAGTTGTCTGCTTTGTTCTGCATTCGCCATTTCATCATCTCAGGCCCTCCCTTGACATACAACGGTATGTCTCAGCCTATTAACTATTAATTAAAGCTAATTAATAACACACAAGTCATAAACACACTCTTCTAAAGGCACACATACCTTACTTTAAGCTCCTCTTTCGCCCCTTTAAGCTCCTCTGTTTTTTCCTTCAGTTCCTTCACTGACTGCTTAAATTCTTGATTTCTGCACACAAAATCACAAAGCAGATTTATACCCAAAGCATGATTTTTTATAACTTAATAACTAGGAAAAAAATACCAAGAATTTACCTGTCAGCTTCTCCTTTAACTTTCTTGGAGAATTCATTGAAGACACTGAATCGACGGTAGCCATAATACGTGTGCCCATGATTTGATAGCACCTGTAGTCTCCTGCCTGAAACCTACCGCACCAAATCGAAACCCGGAATCCACAGAAGATTGCAATTAGTACCCAATACAGAATGAAAGAAAGGGAGAGATTTTCTTGGAAAATAACCTGCTTAGAAGTCAGGTGAAGGAACAGGGGCTGTCTTGAGAGGAAGAGGTCTCGAACAAGCTTCCTGCTCGCCATTTAAGAAAGGAAGAAGTGAAGATTTTTTCTCGAGAAAAATCGGTAGTTTTTATTTTATCACCTTCAACAAAATAAGATCTTTCCAAAAAAGGAAGGAGGAGGAGGAGGAGGAGATGTTTGGTTTTTGTTTCGTGAGAAACAAACCAGCAACGGTAGCGGTGTTTTTTTTTTTTTGCCCTAACGTGTGTTTGTATGCAGCTGCTGTGCTGCCTACAGAGAGAAGGGAAAGGTTTTGCTTGGGTAAAGGGTCAGATTATCTTTGAGCCTGTTTGGGTTAGTTGATGAGTTTTAACCAAACTGTGCCCTAGGGCCCAACTACTCGGTTCAGACTTCAGACTGCCGAAAATAAAATTGGTGGCTCTTGGCAGTGTACTCGGCAAAAAGTGGTTTTGAAAGATTTTAAAAATTTGTATTTTAATATACTTTTAATATTTTGGATATATTAATATTAAAAATAATTTTAAAAAAATTAAAAATATTATTTTAATATATTTTAAAATAAAAAATACTTTAAAAATTATTTTCTTAAATATTTTTTAATTTATGTTATAATTATTAGATCCGGCCTCAAATTGGGGCGACAGATTTATCTGTCTATTACTGGATTAATTTTTTAATTTTAAGCTCATGGGAGTTTTTAAACTTATAAAAATAATTGTCTTTTAAATGTTTTTTTAATAAAATATATATTAAAATTTCTAAACTAAGAATAGATATAATTGAGATTGTGATAATAATCATGATTTAAAATATTTTTTTATTTAAAAATATATTAAAAAAAAAAAAAAAATTTTTATATTATCAAAACAATTAAAAAATATAAGATAAAATTCATTTTAAACAAAAAATAAATAAATTTTAAAAAACACGGTTCGGGCGCAGTTTCCAAACAGGAACTAGTTTTGGATGGATGATGAGTTATCAAATTGATCTGCTAAACTGGACCAGGTTCGATAACCAGTGTGAGTATTGAATCGCATCATGACGATTCACATTCAATCCAAGTTGGGCAACGATCCAGCTGACAAGATCCAAGCAAACTAAATTTCCCAACGGAAAAATCTTTACTTCTAGGCAAGAACATAGAGAGACAAGGGCTCAAGAAACATACAAAAGGATTAGTCACAAGAAAACGGAAAATCTAAACTAGTTTAGTGCCCATAACTTTAATCAATTACAAGCTTCGTTGGCAATGGAGAACTGTTTGGCTTGTGTAGCTGCAGCCTCTTTGGAGACCAATGCCTGTATAAACAGAGTCTTCACTTCCCAAGCGGAATAGGGAAACCCCTTTCTAGCATAAGTGTTGAGCAGGGCTGCACTCGCCTGCTTCAACAACCCAGCAAATGCAATCTCATCGTCATTCCTACCCGTTGATTCCAGCAAAGTCACATCCGATCTGTACCTTTCAAAAACTCCTGATCCAAACACCTTTGACACCGTTGATCTCTGTGGGACCATCCTAGGCCATGCCTCTCTCCTGCTGCTCCAGAACCTGAGTCAGATCCGGGTCCACTCAGTTACTCATTCGACATCCTTTATACATCACAATACAACACCATACGTAAATGAGAGGGGGGGCAGAGAGGACTTACTGGGGAGTGCATCTTCCTCTGGTTCTTGTGTAGAGAAAACCAGGTCTTGTAGCCACTACCTTTGAAGCTGCAAAGTGGGCAGCAAAGATGACGAGAACGAGTCGACTAAGCAGAAAAGACTTACCCATCGCTGAGCTCAACATTGTTTCAAAATATGCTAAGCCTCCTCCTGTGATGTCTTTTTATCTGGGATCTGAGTTTCCTACGATTTCAAAAATGAGACCTGTGTCTGTTGCAGTGTCCTCTCCTCTCGAAATGTAGCTGTGTTTTTCTGGACAGGTCTGTCTTCGTGTTTCGAAAAATATTCTTATAATATTATCGAGAAAAAAAAAAACGGAAGCATTTGCATTTGTACAAGATTGCCCTTTACTTTTGTGTGTGGTGATGTGTATTGTTTAGTGCACTGGTAGCTTTTGCGGGTTTTGAAAAAATAATAAAGTTTTTAATGAGATAATATTTTAATTAATCATGAGAAAAAAAAAATACAAATTACACAACTCTGCACCAAAAAAAAAATAGCCTTAATGACACGTCGCACTCTTAAATAGTTGAAGGGAGAGTTTGGTTAGAAGATGTTTGAGATTCTTTAATACTATTCTGTATTATATGGTAGGTTGAATTAAATTTTTAAAATAAAAAAGTATTTAAGTATTATTAGTATTTTTTTAGTAAAAAAATTAAAATTATATAGAAATTAATCGATGTGATTTTATTGATTTGATAACCAAAGATATCTTTGACCAATAATTCAAAATAAATATTTAAGTTAGAATTTTTTTAAAATATTGAGACGGTAATATATTAAATTGATTCGAGTGAACCTACTAATTTACATGTTGGGTCATGAGACCATGATAACCATGTAGAAAAAAAATCAAAACAAAATATGAAACATGGTTTTCAAAAAACTCAATGTTAAATGATGAATTGAAAAAAATCAATAAATTTTTTTTTTAAAAAAAAAACCTGAATCAACCCGATTAACTAACCAAACCAACGACTTGAATCATGAAAATAGAGTAACCCAATAGAAGTCAAATTAAAATAAATTATGAAGTTTTATTCTCAGTCAATCCAAAGTTAAAAAATTCAATTAAAAAAAAGACATAAAAACCAAATCAAGTTAACTCTGGTTAACTTGTCAATCCTGTAACTCAAGTCATGGGATAGAGATAATTTTATAAAAAGCAAAAGAAAACAAATAAAGAAGCCTAATTATCACCATCTAATGATGAGTTTAGTTTTTTTTTTTTTTTAAAAAAGTCAACCAGGAAAGGGAGGAAAAATTTGAGTAAACCGAGTTAACTTGCCAAACACATGATTCGAGTCATGAGACTGGAGATAACATCATAAAAAAGTAAATTAAAACAACTATAACAGTTCAATATATAATAAACTTAATGTTAAAGGAGTAAAATTGAAATTAAAAAATCGATTAAAAATGACATAAAAAAACTAACTCGAGTCAACCTGGGTTAGGCTACCAAACTCATGACTCTTGATTCATGAGACAAGAGATAACCTTATGAAAAGTAAATCAAAATAAATCACAAAACTAATTACTAATTAACCAAATGTTGAATAATAAATTTAAGAAAAAAATCAATTAAGATAAAGAAAAAAAAACTCGAGTTAACTCATCAAACCAACTATCTCGATCTTAACACTAAGATACTTCATAAAAAGTAAATTAAAAAAGAAATATGAAGTTCAATCCCTAAAAAATATAATGTTGAAGATAAAATTGAAATTAAAAAATACATATATATATTAAATAATATACTATTATAATAAATAGCATTATGTGAAAAAGTAACATAGTAACATTTCCTCATCTTTTTTTTTTTTTTAAATAATCGCACTCATGTTTAAGTTAGTGGTATATATATCTATATTTACTAGAATATAAATTTGAATAATTAATATGTGTTTTGATTTCTATAATTTAGTACTAAAATAATTAGTATAATATGTAATTTGTTAATAGATTTATTATTTTGTTTAATAACTATATTTTTTAAATATATTTTTGGATTCATTAATATAAACATTATATTAAAAAAAACTATCTTCACCATTCTATACCTTAATTGGTTTTTTTACTGTACTTTTTTTTATTTTTTTTCGATTTCATTTCTCTAATAAGGAGTAGAAACTTTCGGTCAACGCCACCAAATAAATGAAAATTTATATCCCATAATGCCTTAAAATCAAATCATTCCAGGTATTTGACGGTAAAACATTCTTAAAAAACCAATACCAGGTTGAAAAAATCAGTCACTTTTTGAACTCAGTCTATCTATCACTAGCTATTAAAACAAAAGGAGAAACATGATTACATCTTGCATCCATAAAATTTGGTTTTCTGTTCACATCACAGAGTCTCGCACTTGAAGTTGAAGGTATTGGTCCATATGTAAATGCCGTAGCTTGTTTTCTTTTCAACCTGTTCTCCATTTCTAAGGTAGTAAGGTGGCGTCTTGTTCCTGTCTCGGAATAAAAGTATCTAGACCAACAAGACAGAGAACTGGAGCAAGGGACAGATACAGATTTATACAACCAGAACACACGAAAACAGTTGCCTATGATCGATGCATGGTAGTGAAAATGCATGTTTCAATGCTTCGCTATGAAATTTCTTGGGACCTTGATTCATCGATCACCAGCAGATTCATATCCAATCCTAAGGTCATCAAATACATCAACAGATAAAATCCAATCCTAGATATTAGATAATTGGCCTCCTGGTTTTACATAATGAGCCAAGAACTTGCAGTTTTAACCCAGAAACGAGAGAAGGATGCAAAGGTGTTAGTAACCATGCAACGTCAAATTTCGAGAAAAATAGATAACTGTTACTGTTAAGAAACAGTTCTCTGATCTCCAAGGACATACCAGTGGATGGAGAATAGCAATGGCAGCGCTGCAACAGTCTTCTCTCCACCAGAGAGCTGTTCCATATCTCGGAAACGCTTTTGTGAGGGCACAGCAGTGTATATTTAATACCATGTAGAAAAGGATCGTCCTCATTTTCTAAGCTCAGATATGCCGTCCCGCCCAACTGACGATTGCTGCTCTTTCTCATATCTGTGCAAACAGGAACAAAGTAAGAATTATTATTTGTAAAATATGGGTACCGAGTTACTTTCAGTTAATTTGGCCCATCAAAGTAGCAAAGATAAATACCAAGAAGCAGAGGCATCGCTAGCACAAGAAGGTTGAAGTCAATGAACTCAAAACTATAAACATGTTAGCATCAATAAATGCACAAAATCGGTCAGGAATGTTAAATTGCTTTCATGTTTTTCACAAATACTAAAACTTGTGTCACTGCACCATGTTCAATACATTCTCAAGTCGAGAGAGATTTAGCAAGTGAAGGATTTGGGTACAAAGAGTAGATGGCTTGGCTAGGTTGACAAGCTGGATTAATCCCCTGATACCAAGAAACAAAAGACAAATGCAAGCACTTAAGCATGCTGTTTCCAAGACAATCAATAGGAAACAGATAACAAAAATTCAGTTGCCAAGGGTTCTTTTTATTCTTGTATGAAGAGACAATTCTTTTCTCAAATTGTGTTCACTGTACCATGTTTTATTCCTTCACACACAAGTCAGAGATAACATTTGTCCTTGATCCTGATCATTACTTGCTAAATGGCTTGTCAAAGAACACCACGTAATTATTACCTTCTCTGCTTAACTGCATTGTAACCATCAGCTATTTGCTTCTCTTCCATTCTGGCTGCTTCAAACTCTTCAGTGACTACTCTTTCTTTCTCTCGCAGAGCCTCATATTGATACAGTGCCTTCAAGCTTGGGGCAGTTTTTTCAATTTCTGATATCAAGGCATCCATCTTTTGCTTAAAATCCGCCCCAAGTTTCTCTCTGGCAGAAGGTCTCCTATCCTGAAGAGATCTATTTAGCTGGCAAAAATCATAACATGGGCCAGGAATTGATGAGTCAATGTCCATGGTTCTATTCCAAGTTTAGGCAGTAAGGGTTTATTTTTCACCATTTCTTTTCTATAGGATCCTCCACAATTTTATTTTATTTTTCAATTTTAGTGTGGATGATCTGCAGTGGACTGGAAAAAAATAAAATTAGTTTACAGGCAAAAATTGACCTGGAAATACCGGCTCAATACAATTTAATAAACACAAAATTTAATTGAAATGTCGAAAAAAGAAGGGGGCAATACCCTGCTAGTGGTCTGACATGATTTCGTAACGTTGTTAAAATGAATTCAGGCGGATTCAAGAATTTTCAGAACACCTGGTGCTTCTGTGGACGGGCCGCCGGGGAGGGGGGGGGGACCGTGGGTTGATAAAGGCCACGCCACGAGAGGAACAGATCGCTACTGAACCCATTAACCTCTCCGAGCAGTGACAGCTATAAAGAACCCGGTGGAGGTTCGGCCTGTGCAGGATTAAAAGAAAGCAGCACCAAGGAGTACGAAACCAAGAACTCATTCCCAGGAAAAGAATGAGGAAGATAATTATAACAAACTCAATTACATAAAATCTCTCAGCTAACTGAAACAGCTCGATTATTTATTTATCACTACACAGAAGGAAAGAACAAATTACTAGTATACATGAAATCGAGGATTAGAGAAAGTACAGTCGAAACGTGCATTTTAACAAACCCTGCTTTCAGCACTTTAACCACTGAATTCTCCTTCATCAATTTTCTTCGCACTGCTAGATTCTGTACTCTCTCCTTTGTGGGAATCTGCTGTCTTGGTTTTATCATGATGTTCAATGGGAGAATCTGTTATCTTGGTTTCATTTTGACGTCCACCTTGAGCGGCCAACATATCGGCCCCAATGGGATAATCTGCTATTTTGGTTTCATTTTGATGTCCAAGTTGAGCAGGTAACATACTGGCCCCAGTGTTGTCAGAACTTTCAGGCAGCTGCTCTCTAGATTTTATACCAGCTTCTAACTCCTCGTACTGGGAAATGACTTGCTGGAGCTCATCATGGAGATTCAAAGCTTCAAAAAGCATTGCCTCGTCATCAGTGGTGCTTTCTATGATCCTCTGAATGTCAGGCTGTGACTGCTTGCACTTGTCCAACAAGCTAACTGTCAGATCTTCCTGCAGCCACACATGAACTTTTAATAATCGCAGCCATTATTTCATGGTGCGTTTATTTCCCCTCTATCTTGCTTGTGAAAATGTAGTCGCTCAGCTATATGTTTTACAATGGGATCACAAAGAAAAGAGATCCCAGGAACATAATGTGCTTTCAAACTCATATTAACAATTTTTTTGTTTAGCACCATCACTACAATTTGTCATGTCATTTTTCTGGAACCCAATAGCATTAGCAAGTACGAAAAAAAATGAAAGATGAAAAATTCTTTATTCTGTGAAATATCAGAAAGATTAAAATAAACTTGAAAGCATGCATCAACTAAAAAAGAAATTCAAAAATGTATATAAACAGGTTAACAAGGATGAGCTGTTTAATGAGACTGGTAATTTCTTATTGAATAACACCCAAAAAATGAATTACCTTAATGGGTTTTGGCTCAGTTTCAGCTTTCAAAATACTAGAAAGAAGTTCCAGACTGTTCCGAGTTGTTACAAGCATTTCATTCTTTTCTTTAATTGATAACCCCCCAAAGTTATATGGAAGAGTATTATGATCTGCACCATGCAATCCCATGTCCGGAATAGGATAGTTTCCAGGAGGTGACAACGGTTCCTGGTGAACATATGACTCCAATGAATACTGCATGGGGAATGAACTACCATCTTCAACTGGTGGTGGAGGCAGACTTCTTTCTTTTAAGCTCTGCCAGAGCCAGAAAACGATATTAGATGTAAGAAAAGAAAAACAAACGACAGAGGCTTTTCTGTCTTTCAAGAATCAACGAGAACCAGAGTAACAATTGGCACAAAATAACATTGGAAAGAAAGGGGAGGGGGTGGTGCATCCATTTATAGCGCTGACAAGCAACATAAGGAGTAAATGGGCATACGGTAGTTCATCAAAAATTGGAAGACATGACACGAGTTAGGGAGAAATAGTGATATATTAGCATGACCCTGTCCAATAATCCTTCTCCATCCAGGAAAAAAGGTGCACCAGTTTATCACTTAATGACCACAGATCCCAAAGGTGCTCCTTTGTGGCCTTCTTTTAAAAGGATCGGTAAGTAATTTTGTTAGGTGCTAAATTTGTAACTTTGCCTCACATTCACAAGCTGTAACTATGAAGAAAGACGAGGATGAAAAAATGTAAGCAAACCCGCATTCCCAAAACTTTTAGCTTATTAGGTTTCTGATTTTGCAGCATATGGCAAAACCCAAGAATCCTTAAGAACATGCCAAAACCCAAGAAGCTGTCAAATAATAATAAATTGCAGTTCTATACAATGACCCATTTACAACATTCAAGCATAAAGCTAAAATATCCAACTAGTTTCTTTTTTTGGCCAAACCAACTAGCTTATCAACTATGAGGAATGGCATCAGATATGCAGAGACTAAAACCAATCCAAGCCACAAGGCATAAGTATCACAACTGTATGTGTGAAATGATAATAGTGATCCTTGATTAAACACACCGAAGTCCGAACTATTACCTAATCATACACAAACAATTGGTGTATTTCCATAGCAATGAAAGAATTTGTTTACTGAAAGAAAGCTAACCATATAAGTCTGAAGAAAGACAGGCAGATACTCAAGATCCTCAGACTCTCCCCAAGCCCTAATCAACTGCAAAGCTCGATCACGATTCCCCTGATCCGTCTGCGGATTCTCAATCATCCTAGCCATCTCATCCAACACCTTCTCAGACGCCACCTCAGAGAACACCTTCTCACAATTCGAAGTACATGCCTCCAACAAATCAAGACTCAGCCTTTGGCTCACCACACTCTTTCCCGAAAACTTCCTCTTTATAGCCTTAACAATCTCAGTACCACTAAACTCTTGGCTATTGATCATCGCACATATCCTCAAATTCAAACCCCAGTTAGGCTCTTCCATTGTCTCTAACGTAGCTTCATCAACCATCTTCGATTCAGGCGTTGGGGTTTGCAGCATTTCTTTCACCTTACCACTTACAAGTCGACTCATTTGAGCCCCACCAGTCTTCAACAGTTCACCCCATTCAGATAATTTCAGCTTGTCCATCTCTTATTTTACGCTCAAAACACAAACATCAACAGCTATAACAACAACAACAATTTATAAACAAAAGTCAAACATTGAAGCTTTTCTAGGAATAAAGAATGAAAACCTGAGGTCAGCTGCAATTTCAAAACCCTAATTTTGGTTCGAACAGAGAATTGAAAGCTCTAGTTGAGAAATTCCTGTGGAAACGTAGCCGTTTTTTTTAGAGGATATGTTAAAAAAAGCTCCGCTCGTTGATGAATTGGGCAGTTTTAATTTCCAGTTGTTCTTTTGCCAGTGGTGACGAGTCAAGATCCGCGTGCCCTGTAATGACAAGTCGTTTTCAAATACAAAAACGATGCATCGTTCAAGAAAAATGGCAGTGGCAGCGTGGCAGCGTTCTGTAACTATCATTAATTCCTTAAAAAATATTTATTCGAATTGGTTCATATAAAAAGACTTATCGTTTATGAAGAAAATACACTCGGCATTTTACAAAAACGACAGGTCATCTTAAGGGAAAGACGGACTTTGTTTGAAAACAATTGTACGTCGCGGTCGTTGTATTATAAAATATTTTTTTTATTTAAAAATAGATTAAAACAATATTAATTTTATTTTTTTAAAACTTATTTTTAATATCATTATATAAAAAATAAAGTTAAATAATGTTTTTTTTAAATAACAAAACCAAACAAACTCTTGTGGACTCTTCTGACTGTGTGGGCTTGCAGCCTTGCACAGAGTCTAGTTCTTCAACCCGTAAAAGAGAGGGACCCGAATCGACCCTGCCCGAGGCCATAAAGAACCTGATAATCAACATCAAATCCAATTAATCGAAGGCGCTAAAAAGATCGATTAAATAAATAATAATAATAAAAATTGTTAAAATAAAAAGAAAGGAAAAACCTGTGCAGCGTCTGCTAGGGGTTCAAGCCTCTAAGGATAAACCGGTAACCTAAGATAAGAAGGAAACAAACACTCACAAAAGTAAACAAAAACAGTAATTGTCTGCTAGGGAAATGGCTTCTCTGTCGACTTGGTGTCGTTACATTGCTCACAAATTCGAGTACTCTCTCTCTCTCAGCTACAAGGTCCCCCCCTCTCTAAACCCATTTTTCTTTTCTTTTTTGCTGTTACACAAGATTGATGCAATTTGACGAGTGTGTGTTTGTGGGTTTTCTCATTTATGCCTGTTTTGATGATTTTGTGCCTTGTATCTGGTTTCTCGGTTTTGGTTTGCCCGGGTAAAGGCTGCAAATTTTGCTAGAAAGATTTCTTTTTGCTTGATGGGTTTCTTTCTTCATTGATCTTGATGCGGGGTTTACCGGAAATGGGGTGTTTCAATGCCATTCTCTCTTGTTTTATAAGATATGCATCTTTTTGGAGACTAAGCTTTATCTGCTCTATGTCTTTTACTTGTGAGAATATAGTGTGTATGGGTATGTTTGAGGGAACAATACTTTGCTGGAGAAACTCAATTGTAGATGTTGTGTTGCAGAATTGTGCATGATTTTTGTTGTCAAAGGAAGTTTTATCCAATAAAGTCCAAGATTTGGGAAATATTTATATTGTTTTATAAGGCTCCCCAGAATTGTTGCCACATGCTCAATTCGTTGTATTCACTTATTCTTCTATCATTTTGTTTTGTTTTTTGAATTGTCAAACGCATCAGCTGATATCATGCATGCCACTTCATTCTTTGCTGCTGTTTCTAAACCCATAGCTGTGGTTAAAGTTGAGGATAATTGAACCATTCTTATATTGATTGTTCTGATGTAGCCTTCAACTTGTTGCAGAGCTACAAGGGTGGCATAATCAATAATAAAGAAGTCTATGATACAGTATGGAAAAATCTATTTCAGGGAAAGTTGACATTTTTACACTGGAATAAAGGACGGGAAATGGCCCCAACAATTGGAGACCAAGGGGGGACCCTTCTCGTTCGCAAATTACCAACTGCTGACCCAATGTAAGAATACTTAACTTGTATGAGTGGGTGGACGTTTGATTATTATTATTATTTTTATTTCTTAACCATCATAGAGAAGCATACTATTCGATAAGTATAGTATCAGGCAATAAGAATGTGACATCCTGTGCATGGATGATTCATATAGATGATTCTAACATGTCATGAAGGATTTTGGTGCTTTTGTTGATTGCTGTTTGCAGGGCCTATCCATTTTGCGATGTATTTTATGCATAGCTGGTAACTTGTTAGATGCTTGCTTGCTAGAAAATGAACCTATACTGTTGGGAGTAATGCTCATGGTGCACTAGGGCTGTATGGGTTTGAGATGAATGACATCCTGCCTGGCCATGATTTGAGGTGAATGACACCCTGCCTGGCCATGATAAACCTCGATACCATCAATATAATGTTTTAATTGGCATGATGTTAGTGGCAGGTTGGAGTTACCATTATGGGGGATTTTTTTTAATGTGGATGGAAAATCATGTTGCCAGCGTATTCATCTGAATTGATATTCTTTAGGAAGTTTTCTGAGTGATCTACCTTCAAAGCTCACTTTTTCGAGAATTGTGGAATCATTATTTCGTTCAATGGTAAAATATTTGGCTGCCAGTTTGTAAACATGTGGATTCAAGTCTTAAGAGTTGACTTAATGCAAAACTTCTAATGTTAGTGCTCAGGACCATATCCATAAATTTTGTAGTACACATGTGAGGTAGGAGTCTTGCCTTTATAAGAAAAGTGATCAAGTGAGGAAGATATATGCATGCAAAGACATGTGATCCTTCAGTTTAAACTACAGGGTCAACATGCTGCCCATTATGATATCAGCCTTCTGTTCTGTGTAAAAACCTTCCTTCAAGAAAGCGTGAGCTATTTGGTAGAGGAGCCTTAGCCATACCAAGCTTTATATACAATACCCAAAAAAAGAGAAATCATTAAAGCCGCTAGTCTTTAGGTCCAATCAAACTCCACGAGCAATCCAGTTGACAACCATGATAAACAAGCCTGGCACAAGGGATAACAACATTACATTGAAGCATAACACCATGTTCTGGAATCCTTCTAAACTCAAAGCTTTTAGTTATAAAGCTATACCAAACTTTATACACAATCATCCTAGGGTTATCAGCAACAGAAACCTGTGCCAATGTCTGATGACTTTGGTATCGCTGCTCTACTCAACCTTTGATAAGTACATAGATCGGCTTTCTCTATCTAGGTACATTACTGGCTAAGTTTTCACAAGCTGCTGTGATTGTAGATCATTCTCTATCACTTCAATCCACACTACTTTCTAAACCCCACCACCATATAATTCAACACTATCAATTTTCTTTGCTGGTGGAACCATAGGTTGATGATGGATATGTTCTACAAATGGGGATCATATATATTTTTTATTAAAGAAATGGGACTGTGTGAGTATTGTTTCATCTCATTCAGGTAATACCAATGCCATGTTCTTATTACTGCAAATGAGGATCAATTCATAATTTTCATTTGTTACTGACAACCTTGGTTGGTTGTTGAGAGGGTTGCCCAAAAGCAGTATATAAGGCATACCCAGTAAAACTTACAAGTAAACCAGATATAGAGATGGTGACAAGTGTTGCCGTTTCCATTATTATGTAATAATAATAATAATAAATTTCCAGACCACAATGGATCTATGATAAGATCATTTATTTACAACGGAATGGTATACAAAGTTAACAGATCTCAGCTGATACAAAAAGGGATTTATGGCTACACAAAGCATTGAGGGGAGTTCTAAATTTGGTCCAAGACGAACTATTGCAGGCACCCTTTTGTTGCCTTTTTTTTTCTTAATTCTTTTGCTCTAAAATAACATGGTGAGTTATAAGTCATAGTTCTCGGCAGGCGTGTTTTTGTTGGAGATGTAGTGCTTTTGAAGGATCCTGAGAAGTCAGATGATTTTCTAGTCAGAAGATTAGCTGCTATTGAAGGGTATGAAATGGTGTCTGCTGATGAAAAAGATGACCCATTTGTTCTTGACAAGGATGAGTGTTGGGTATTGGCTGACAATGATAAGTTGAAGGCCAAGGTATGTATGATTTTGATATCATAAAAATAGGATTATATATGCTAACAGATTGTTTGATCTGCTCTCTTGTCACATCTTTCAACCAAAGCTCACCAACATCAGAATTTACATATTTATTTCCAAACATGCCTAAACAATTGGGATAATTGATTTTTTCAAGTCATCTTTTGATGATTTATTAAGCTCATCTTATAAGGCTTTTAGCATTGGTGGACTTGGTAGTTGGTGCTGGTCTCATTGCTGACCAAGGAAATAGTTAGACATATGGTTTTGCTTGTGATGGGATTAGATATTGGTTTCACAGAAATGTCAGGCTTCAGGAAACCTAGTTTGTTATCATGAAGGACACATTGCACTGCAGATTTCTAAATTATCTTAATTTCTTTTTCATCGTTAGAACACTATATGCCATAAGGAAACAAACTAAAGGTTTTGATAATGCATCTATTAGATTCCAGATTTTTTCCTACCATATTCATTTACATTTTTATTTATTTATTTAGCTTTTCTTCTATGAAGAGAAATAAGAAATAAAAATGTCTAAATTACCAAATGAGATCAATAATAATTCGACAGTTACTTCTTTTTGCATTTTATTCTAATTGAGACTGGGTAGCATCTAAAATTTATAATTAGAATGTTGGCAGTTCCCCCAATCAGCCATTTATCACCAAGATCACTTTCGCAAATTCAGTAAATATTTCTTTTTAAATGTATCGAACTGAATGATTTGTATATCTACTCTACCTTGTCTCAGCTTCACAGTCATTTTCTCCTTCTTTAATGCTAGACTATTCTTCCTTCTATTTGTTCTTGTGGGTGTAATTAAGTTTAGTTGTAACTTTTGGCCTGAAGATTGCATTTGAATATTTTATGGCTTGAGCAAAAACTGGTTGATCTTGTCCTTCTTCATTATTTTTCTTTGTTTGTTTGTTTGTTTGTTTCATTGGTATCACAGGAAGCCAATGACAGTCGAACATTTGGTCCAATTTCCATGTCAAACATAGTTGGTCGAGTCATATATTGTCTGCAAACAGCTGTGGACCATGGTCCTGTACAGAACAGGTAAGCATCTGGATGCTAGTTTGTTTAATTTTTCCTTTCTTTCTTCCTTATTCTTTCCTTTCCTCTCGTTCTTTGTTTTTTTTTTTTATATATGCATCACTCTATATAATAACTACACTTCGAGCTTGTCACTCTCTAAAATGACTGTACTAGAACTAGAGAGTGACAATATGAAAGGGAAAATACTGGGTGATATTTGAATTTTTTTGCTATCTTGATACCAGTCATTTCAGCATGAGAAAGGATTCCCCAGTGCTGGAGGTGGAACTCGATGTTGAAGAGATGGCAAAGAATCACAAAGCTTAGACTGTGCATCGTTTGGTTTGTACATGTATCGGTTTTTCTTCTCTGTTATCCACCTGTATTTTATTTTATTTTTTTGGTTTTAACTGTTATGGGAGGGAAATGTGTTTACTGTTATTTTTGGTCAGGTGTGCAACCAGATCATCGGGTCTTCCTTTGCAACCATAGGAAGCTGGCTTTTTTCAATTTGGAGTTTCAACTTTATCTAGTATTGCAGTGATTGTAGTTTGAAAATCAGACCAGGGAAAGAAACTGGAATCTTACTGCTGCCACCATTCATTCTGTTTGTGTTGGGACTCTTTCCATGCCTTCATTGCCCCATATGAACTTGCTCAGACCTGTTTCTGCGGTTTTAACCATTGGATACATTTTCTAACATTTATTTTCAAATAAATTGTGGGATGTTTGTGGATACGTCTTCCTGCAGTCTCATTGTATTTTACTATTATCACAATCAATCAGTTGACTTTTCTAGTTAATGGACTCCTGTCTTTGACCCGGTTCAGACTTTGGTATTACAAGTACACCATTCAGGCTTGACAGTTCTACTCATCTGAAAGCTTGCTTGAAGATTCTGAAAATGATAAAATGATTGTAGTTTTGCTAACCTATAGTTGATTATAAAGCTGATTTTCAAATAAAAAAAATCTTAAAAAAACAAAGAGCTATGTTTGTTGTGCAAGAGATTCCTGTGAGGTTGGGCCCCGGCCTTTGGAGTGCTCAGTCTCTCCTTACAAGAGGCCCAAAACCTGACATGGAAAGTGGGCCTGGCCTCACAAATCGCAACATAGCAGGAGATATAAAAAAGCCCCCTATAGTCCACCATCAAGAATTGAACATAACCGACCCGTCTCCGAGGCCGATAATAAACCCGACACTTTGCCGCCTCCCATATTAAACGACAACAAACTAATCCATTGCATGCCCGTATTTGCCCCTAAGAAAATGGCATAATGCCCAAAGACTCCCTTATCGATGGCTGTATAAATTCTAAAGAACTACTGCAGAGAAAAGAATATTAAGAAGACAGAAAACAACACAGTAAAATGCAAACGCGTCACTGCTAAGCCAAAAGCTATAAACTAGTTCGTTCAATGTCGCAAGCAGTCCATCTTGTCACCAAGAACCTTCCAGGTACTCCTTTTCACCTTCATTCTCACTCCCCTGTACGTTATCTAGCATTGTTTGGTTGCTGTGAGAACAAAAGAAATCTTGGTTTTGGCCTAACTGGGTGTTTGAAGAGGCTGTTTTTTAGTTATCGTTTTGTTCTCTGCGTTCCGTTTGCTGCCCAACAGAGTACTGTGGTTTTGTTGGCACTTTTGCAACTTAATTTTGAAAGCTTTTGCAAGCTAAGATTGTTGCCCACCATGTGTTTGATAGAATGACTTTTAGGTCTAATAAGGAAAGAGCGGGCTTCTCTGTTGTCTCCTAGATTGTTTTAAATTTTAGGTTTCGTTTCTTATCTCAAAACTGATCATTTACTGACCATTTACCTTTCACTCTGTTGATTCAATTGATTGCTTGTGTTTCGCTGGTTGGCTTTCTGGGAACCCCTAAACATGCCACTTTTTTTTCTTGCTTTTGATTATTATTTTATTTTTGTACTAGATCTTGAATCTAGGTGTTTGAGCTGATTGTTCTAAATTGAAATGGTCTCTTGTATATTTTATGGTAGCTTTTATTTTTGGCAAACCTATTTGTTTTCGACTTCTTGTTTAGCTTTTGTATGCTTCATGGTTTTTAACAGAGATATTATCCCATAAGTTTTGCATAATTTTAAGCATCATCAGGCACAATGGCATACCTCGCTCAGTTGTAAGGAGCGAGGTCTTCCATGTGCGCTGCGAGAATACTGTTAGGAAACAAGAGGTTTCGCTTTAGGAAATGAGACATGAACTTGGTAAATTGTTTTGGCGACATGTTTCCAAGGGTCAGGTTGCTTAGCGTATGACGTATGTGAATCCTTAAAAGTATGTGGCCGCTTGTATGGTGAAAACCACAATTGTGATGGCAGAGCTGGAGCTAGAAATGTTCATGGTGTTGATGAGGTTAATTATGATGAGGTCCTAGTAGCTGGTTGGTGGTGAGTGGTGACTCATGGCTGCTTGTGACTGTGTTAGAGTTATCTGGTCAAGGTGTGTTAAGTAATTGAGGCTGGTCAAGGTGCCACTTAACTACCTGAAATGGTATAGACAATCAAAATACTGCTTGTTTGAGGGGAAAATATTTTGTCCAGATGCTATGGATGGGAATAAACTCTTGTTTTACATTCCTTACCTTTGTGTTGTCACGTAAACTGTATCATTTTAACAGATATAAGAAATCCTTGATTACCCTTGTCTTTGGGTACAAGTAATATGATCGAATACCTCTTTTGTTTCCAAGGAGCTGGATGGGAAGAAACTTTTATGTTTGATGTTCTGGTTTCAGTTCAGCTCCTTGTTTGACTTTTGAGAGGAATGATGTTGGGCTGGTGGTGCACTGGTGCGAATCTTTGTGAGATGAGGACTGGTGTTGGTTTGCTGACTGTTAAATTGCATGAGAAACTGTTACATTCTTGATTGACTTTCATAGAAATACACTTGCATTTAAAAGTAGTCTTTCATCATCATAAACACGTTATCATTCAAGATGAAAAAATTCTATAATGCATGGAATCTGTGAAAGTGTGCTGGGTGATGCTGGAAGCACTACTTCCAGCATAAATTGGAAAATTTGTATATTTGAACATTTAAGTTAGTCACTGTCAAAAAAGCATGTATTATTGTTGATCCTCTCATTGTATCAATCTCATGATTAAAGTCAAGATTCTCATCACATTTATAATGACTTAAACTTCAAGACTAATTCTCCTTGTTTGTACGGATATATGCCTTTTGTAGGTTATGGATCATCAGAAGGCAGGTGTCTCCCCTGCTCAGGAATTTCTGGTAGAGCAGTAGCTGTATCTCCTTGTTCTTCACGTGGTGTCCACTATGTTCATTCACAGGCGCAGTTTGGAAAGATGAAATGTTCCTCCAGGGCTTCATCCATTGTGTGCAAAAGTTCTGGCGGTCATAGGAGAAACCCAGACTTTTCTAGGCAAAACAGACAGGGGTTTTCACGAAACAGAAACAGGCAAAATGAGGAGGGAAATGGTTTTGAAAACCTTGATGAATCTGATCTGTTAACATCAAAGAATGGGCCACTACTCTCCCTCTCTGGTACCCCAAAGTTCCAAGCCACTGCTGCCCCTGGGCCAAGAGAGAAGGAGATTGTTGAGCTATTCAGGAAGGTACAAGCTCAGCTGCGTGAAAGAGCTGCAGTCAAAGAAGAAAAAAAGGTTGAAGCTTCACAAGGAAAAGGTAGAGAAAATGAAACTGTGGACTCCCTCCTCAAGCTACTCCGGAAACACTCAGTTGAGCAAGGTAAGAAAAAAACCAGCAATATCAGCAGTGGAGACTTGAGTTTAGACCAGCCAGAGAATGGAACATACAAGAAAGCTAATAGCACAAGTTTCTTTGATTCGAGTAAGAAAGAAAGGAATGATGTCCTAGAGCCCATCACCTCTTTTACCAGGCCACCTTCGAATTTTCGACGGAAGTCTCCAGTACCTCAAGTGAAATTCCAGCCCATTTATTCAAGTGAGGACCCTGTTAATTCTACATCTCATTTAAATTTAAATGGTGAGAAAAAGCAGCAGCTTGAGATACTCCCAGACACCACTCAGGAGCTTGAATTGGACCCAGAATTGGATGCGGAGGAGCATGAGTTGGATTCAGAGCCAGAGCCAGAGCCAGAGCCTTCTTTTGCTGGTGGGGATGTGTTTGATGAGCTTTCTGAAGGTGAATCTTCAGACACGGATAATGTTGACGGGGATGGTGAAAAACAACAGCTAATTGAAGATGAGGATTTGAGTTCTTTAAAGCTACCTGAGCTGAGAGCGCTTGCAAAGTCTCGCGGTGTAAAAGGGTTTTCAAAGATGAAGAAAGGCGAACTGGTTGAGTTGCTGAGTGGTAGTTCAATGTGACAATAGCTAAACTGGCAGATGAAGATTAGTTTTGAGTTGTCCCTTTTGTTGTCATATAATTTTGTCTCCTTATTCTCTTTGCATGACTTTATGTAAGGTGATAATTTTAGCCCGTCAAATCCTCTCAAATGCTTTCAACTGGCAGATGAAGATTTGTTTCGAAGCTGCTGCTGCTGCTGCTTCTTTTTTCTTAGGAAGAAAGGAAACCTGCTTTTTTTTTTTTTTTTTTTCCTTGAAAGGAAAGCTGCTTTATGAAATTGCTATCGCTGGGTGCTCATACATTTGTCGTTCAATACCTTGAGGGAGAAAACATCGCCAGAAGCACATTAATAATTCTTGCGGCCGCTCTGATATTTGCTGCCACGGAGAGTGGAAACACAATAAACTTGGTTCAGCTGTTACATTCTCTCCCAGCCAAATAATTTACAAATCAACTTGTTGGGTTAACATGGACAAGATTGCAACTCTGCCCATGCTACATTGCGAGCTGGCTGGATCAACAATTAATTATCACAGGTAAAGAAATATAATTTTGCACCGTGTTGTGCTATTTAAATTTTTTATTTAATCATGCCTGTTTTTTAATGTCAGATGAAACAAAATAATTTGCTATCATAACTTAACTTGTTCTTATTAATTTTAATTGGCTCTAAGTAGTTCATAAAATTAGTTGGCCAGATAAAAAAATATTTAAACCATTGTCGTATTAATTTTTTAAAAAGTAATGATGTTTTTTATGGTTACAGTTAACTTACTAAACCTGCAAAGCAATACCACTTGGGTTTGTAAAAAGTTTGATTTTATCTTTACATCTTCGATGTTGATGCGTGAGCTTATTCTATATACGAGTTCCAATTGGAAAAAAGATGCAACAGAAACCTAAGTGCAGTATGGACTGCGAAGATCGAACTCTGCTTTCTGAAGTTTCTCATTGGACCATTTGTGGCTAACGAACGCAAGAAGCAGCATTACAAGGAGACTTATGCTATATGGGGCATCAAGCAAACCATCGCATGTCACCTCACATCGGAACTGAAGGCCACGAAAGCTTAATCCCTACTTCTTTGGCTGGTTTCTTGCTTCTTTTATGGTAAGTTTCATTTTTCCACGAAAAGTATACCAAGTGATGGCTCCATATTTTGCTTTTTCCAGATTTCCTGCTCCATGTTTCGTTGGAGGAGGTAAGGTAGGGAGGATGGTTTGCAAGCAATTAAAAGAATTGAAAAGACACAAGGAATCATTCCTTCCTTGAGTATAGACAATCCACCGGCAGTTTTTTCCTTGAGGATATCTGGCATCCTACTTGTGAAGAAGCTACAGGGACACATGTGGACCATTCCGAAAACAAAGCCATGTGTTCCCTGCTTGATCAAAACCCCATGCATGTTAGCGAGCATTTCTCGAAAGTTGAAATTCACTTACTTTTTGCTTGAACACTCACACGAGTACTCCTGCCAGCCCACCACAGAAAGCAAAGCGTTGGAAATTTTACTGTCAGCAGTCAGCACCTTTAACTCGGTGGAAATAGGGATGGAGTAGAGAGAAGACTCCTGATCTGTACGAGTCCTTTTGAACCGTAACACTATCTCCCATGTCCATCAACCCACATGGGAACCATCCATTCCTCGATGAACATGTCCCCTGAAAGAGTTTACAGAGCGTACACGGCAGAAAACATAGTTTTGTCGGTACATAAAAAATTAATGCTTGGACGGAGGAGATCAAGGTGTGTTTTTTAATTGATAGGATTGTTGACCAAAGTTTGGTAAAGAATAGAAGCAGCCTTTTGAGTTCAACAATTTGGTTCGTCAATTTGTGCTGTTTTCGATCAATTTTTAGAAGTAGAAATGCTTGGTAAAAAGTTTACTTCCATAAAAAGAAGATATATATATCATCTCAGAAAATCAAGGAAGAACTAATTACGAGATAAACATAACTTCCCTTAATTTTTTTTTATAGTTGTTAGTTTTTATGGCTATGATTTTTAAAAATATAAATTCAAGAAAAGTTATAAATTATATTTTTTTGTAATTGGGTAATAAAAGAGTTTTTCATAACCAATTCAGAACTATATAATATATATTGATTAATCAAATATTTTAAAAATTATTACCAATATAAAATGTAATTTTAACCACTTCTCACCGTACTATAAACGAGTATCATGAGTGTAGACTTTTACCCTAATCTCAAATTCTCAAGGATGACTGTCCACCATTGGAAAATTTTGTAGTTTTTCTTCTAGAAAGGAGTTGCGAGTTTAAATGGCAGAAAACAGAGTTTCCAAACAGAGTCCCCCAGTCTAATATCACGTTTGTTAGCTTCAGCACTTTTGGAGGTTTTCTTTTCTTATTTCTATGTACATTTTTAGTATTGGATGCCATCTTTTTTTACTCTCTGTGGTGTCACACCAACACTTTAATGGCTTTATTGTAAACGTAATAGAAAGGAAATATGCCTCTGGTTTGATGTGAAAAGTCACGATGCATCCCCCTGGGCCCCTGCTCCAATAGTGTTCATAGCTGGTACAGATTATAGCTGGCAGTTGTTAGTGAAAGCACTTCAAGCGACAGAAAGTAAACTGCAGGTGCGTTGTAATTAAGACAGGGCAGGACAAGAAAGTTGTCGTGCTTGAATATACAGACAGAGTCACCTTCAAGATGTAATGAGCAAGAGCAGAACAGTTGCCCAAGTCCCCTCCCCGTGCCTGTTTTCCTGTTATCATGGTAGCATTGCAGCTTCATCAAGGTTTCATGGATTCTTTGTTATTAAGAACGGATTTATTGGCACAGAGAGGGCATGGATGATCATAAAACTCAAGTCTATTTCTCAGAGCAGATTTTCTTGAGGATTTAAACAGATAAAGAGTGGATTTTTGCCAGTCACGGGATTCATGTAGCTCTCCGGAGATGATGGCATGCTTACATATACAATCCATGAAGATATTTGAAATGAATCCTAATTTTTTTCCTTCACTCGAGTAAGCATCTAAAATGTAAAAAGAGACAACAAGTCACTTGTTGAGTGGGTCAGCAGGAGATTTTCTTATCCAACTACTGATCTCGGCGATGATGTTAAAATTTAACCTAAAAGATAGTTTTTATGATTTCATTTTCTTTTATTTTTTAAATCCCAATTTTGATAACCATGTAAAGGGATTTATTTTGTTAAACTAATATTTACAATTTGCGAATTAAACTAATGGAAGATTCAAAGGGTTTATTATCGGTTTAATCCATACATGTTGGATGGTTTAAACCGGATTAATTAAAATAATATAACTTAAAAAAAAATTCAAACTAAATTTTAATTGGTTTACAAGTTATCTGAGTATTTTAAAGACAGGCTTTAACAAGTTCATAAATTAACCCGATGGGTTAGACCGGGTTTAATAACATTTGCATACCAATGATGCTGCTGCCATGGCGTCAGCAAATTATATATAAAAAGAAAAAGGTACCTTGACTTTCCCTTATAGACCTTCTCCTAATGTAATATAAACCTCAACTAATCATGATTACATTACTACTAATCTCATTCTACCCCCCTCTCTCCACTGTTCCTCATGATTCTTAATTAATTTTTCTTCCCCCACAAAACCCAACAAATCCGCAACCATTCATAAAGGGCCCCTTCAAGTAATAATAGAAACACAAAGGGTCCCACAATTTTTTAACCCTTTTCTTTTATTTTCCCTCAATTTTTATTCACAATCTCTTTCTCATGCAGCTTTGTCATGAGAGCTGGGCATCAGTTCTCTACCCGCACTGATTTTTCATGGCATAAAGCATGAATCTTTGGTAACTTCTGTACAAGTTACACGTCTATGTCCATCAAGATCTGATTTTTATGCCTTAATTCACCAGCTTGAGCCCCTCATATAGATTATAAAGGTATTCTTTTGATCACAAGGTTTTGGTAATGCTCAAGAAATGTTACTTTTTCGTGTACAATTTGTGCTCTTTGGAAGTATTGCCTTGATCAGTCGTTCTCTGTTTCTGAATTCAGGCTTTGGTGTTCTTGCGGGCTGCTGTGTGAAATTCTTGGAAATTATGATATAACAAGTGGGTGGTATTTTTGGGTTGATATTTTTTTGCTGGGTTGGTTTTATGGTTCTGTTCTTAGGCAATTTGAGGCTAGATATATTAGGTTGCTGAGGAAGCTGAGAAGCAAAGAGTAACTGTGGATCTTATGTTGTTTTGATTTCCAGAAGTGAATGGGACTCCCGTTCTTCTTGGCCACATGATGCCTGTATGATTAGGTTCCTGTTGTTCTATCTTGAATTTAGAGTGATCAGTTCTGTTTTACTTCATCAATGGTGTTTTATGAGATTATAAGCAATTGACTATCTTGTTTTTTTTTTTTTTTTTTTTATGTTGAATTTACAGAGATCAAAGATTTTAAATTTTAATTCTTCTGGCTTTATTAGCAACCAAATGTATAGTGAAAATGATAGTCATCATATAAAAGCTATCAATGGAATTCCACCTTTTGTTTTATTGATGGCAATCAGGGAAATAGTCTTAGATAGACTGGCTTTGACGAATAGTCAAGATTTTTTTTTTCTTTGTTTAGATATGATAAAATTGATATCACCTTATTATGAAAAAAGAAATTACAAAAAAAATTAATAATAATAATAAATTGACCAAGTACCTTCTGTTCTCTAGAGGCAAGGCCTTACTTGTGTCTAAGCCATAGTAAATTCAAGCAAATGACTTTTTTGCATAATTTTAAAACATTTGTTGAAAGGCTCATCTTTCTTTTATTGCAGCATTAGATGACATAAATACTGTTTATTTACCAATAATTTGCTTGCTGATTGTTCTCTGGTCATTCAGCAACTTGTGAAATTATATATCCTGTTGTTCCCGTGGAAAATCCCTGTATTCAAGGAAGCAGCAAGCTACAGTGTGCCCAACACTGTAGAAGGGGATTTTCTTACATGGGTTGAGTTTTGAGGTAGCTTTCCATTGTGTTTAATGATGCCACTTCTTAGACCCCATGGGATAACTTGAGTGCGCACTGTCGTGGCGCCTAGTATAGGAGCTCTTGTGGCAAGTGGAAACAGAGTGCGTCAAATGCCGCGACCGAGTGTAGAACTTCTTAAGATTTATTGGGAGGGAAAGCATTTCATTGATTTGGGTACGAGCATCATGGTAGTGCTGCACCTTGTAGATTTACTGACCTTGTTGATTGTGTGCGTGTGGAGTTTGCTGTCAGGCTTGGCTAGTTGATTAGGCTCACACATGATAATTAATTATCAATCAAATATTGATGGGGGAGCTTCCTTAGGGACCAGCTGTTTATAATTTTTGTATTTATATGCATGTTTGATCGTCAAATGCCCGTTCATCCTTGGCATTTACATGTCTACATGATAAGAGAATTGTATAAATTTAGTGTTTTCTGGATCAACCTTTTTGTCTGTTCGTAAAATGAAGAACATAAGTCTTGATGTGTGAAATCCTGTTAACATTACATGAAAAAACTTGTGATCGAGAACCACAAACCCATCATTGCTGTCATAAAGTAACAGGCTTTGACACTATTCTCATTGAAAACTCCTTTTGCATTAAAAAGTCTTTTTTCTTCTTCTTTTGTTTTAATGCAACAATCTCCTTGTTATGCCTTATGTAAAGCAGGTCAATGGAAACGTCATCTGTAAGATGTCTTATCAACAGTATTTCTCGATTCATGCATCTCGTTTCATGTCAGACAAAGAAGTATATGCCTATTCAAAAGGATTCCGAGATCATGGTTATAATGTTAACGCATTTGAAACCAGTGCTTGATGAAGTTGATGATTACAACATATCTTCAAATGAAATCCTATGTAGAGAGTGTGAAGAACTCGATGCTGCTGTTAATGAGGCTCGAGAATTTATGGAGAAGTGGTGTCCACAGATGAGCAGGATTTGCAGTGTGAGTAATTCTTAACAGCTTGTTTGTGTTTAGTGGGATCAGATATACAATGTGTAATGCTTTTGAACGGAGTTCAAAATATTGTCCTCTTTATCACTATGTGGTGGTTTTTCCATCTTGAAGCTCATATATTTTGTTGAAAGAATATACAAAAATAGTCTTCTGTTAGTAGATGTACTGTCAGTCTGAAATTTTCTTTCTAACCCGTGCCAAAGAAACCAACATAAATGAATTCTATAAGATCATGTGAGGATTGCAAGTTGAAAGAATAAATGCAACCTGAAACTGTTTGGGGATCTCTAATTTTCCTTTGTTTTTCCCTTCCTTTTTCCTTGGCAATTTAATGTAGCTGTTTAGGATTTTCGAACACATGATCTCTGATTTGGGATGGCTGGAGATGATTGAGATTCAAACTCTTAATAGGATTTTTCTCTGTATAGGTCCAGCAAAGTGAAGCCCTATTGAAGAAAATCCAGAGCTCTGCCCTGGAGATTTGTCAAGTATTATGTAGATTGTTGCAGGGTTCTCCAACCACTTCAAGTTCAACTATTGTTCAGGTGTGAAAGTTTGAAATTTTGTTTCTTTCATTCTGTTTTCTTTGTAACTTAACAGTTCCCAGTGACTGACCTCTTTAATTCATTCTTTTATATTTTTTAAAACTTTATGTCTTTTCTTGATGTAGTTTAATCTAGATTGAACTAACCATTATGCTCTAGTTGTTTAGATGCAAATATTCAGTGTGAGACTGACTTCTGGTAGAATGTTTCCAGCACTGTATGCAGGAACTTCAAGGTTTGAAGCATGAAACAATAACAGAGATTATAGAAGAGGCTCTGAGAAGTCTAAAAGATGATGGTGTTCCTTGCACTGATCATCTTATGAAACTTATCGAGACATTTGGTTTAACATCAAATCAAGAACTCCTGAAAGAAAGTGTGGCAGTGGAAAAGGAGAGGAAAAATGTTCATATCAATAAAGCAGAAGGGTACTTGTATCAAATCGACCAAATTGTGGATCTCATCTATCAGATACGTAGTTGGTTGCTTAAAGTTGAGAGCCATGATCCAAAGAGTGGTGCCCCAATCCCTCCATACTTTCGTTGTCCGTTATCATTAGAGCTCATGCTAGATCCCGTGATTGTGGCTTCTGGTCAAACTTATGATAGGGTGTCCATCCAAACGTGGCTTGATCATGGGCTGACCTTTTGCCCTAGTTCCCGTCAAACACTTTCTCATACAAATCTTATTCCCAATTACACTGTCAAAGCCATGATAGCAAATTGGTGTGAGGAAAACAATGTAAGAGTTTCAAGCCACTCTGACTGCAATAATCATGTCTTAGCCTCATCACATCATGATTTATTGCACTTGGATAGTTTTCGTAACCGTTGCTCTTTGCACAGAAGCAATTCTACATCAAGATCATCCGTTGATGTTGGAAATGGATTTGAGAAACAGGTGATTGGTGTTTCATCCAGGTTAAGTGGTGAAGAATTTAATCGTTATAATGTCATGGGGACTGAAAGCTTTGAACACCCATCCCATGGACATTCATATATACATAGCAGGAGTGAATCGACCTCAAGTGCCATTTCCAGTATTGAATATGTGCCTCCAGTATCAGATGAGATGTTGAAGCTATCAACCAAGCATGACAATGTGAATGACTTGTCAGGAGAGATAACATCTGAATGCCCTGCTGCTTCTCCTTCAAATAGCATAAAGGAATCGTCTCCCTGCTCATCAGGAATGCAATTTCACAGTCCTAAAACACAAGTAGATATGGCCAGCAATGGAAGCCATAACTGTAGCAGAACAAACTCCCTTCAGTTTTCTGACTCAGGATCTCATGATCTAACTAAGACTTCGCAAGTCAAGAAGTTGGTTGAAGGGCTTAAAAGCCTATCAAATGAAGTACAGACTAAAGCTGCTGAAGAACTACGGCTCCTAGCAAAGCATGACATGGAGAATCGCATCATTATAGGCCATTCTGGTGCTATAAGACCATTACTTTCACTGCTGTCCTCAGAAGTGAAGCTAACCCAGGAGCACGCTGTCACAGCCTTGTTAAACCTCTCAATCAATGAAGAGAACAAAGCCATTATTGCAGAAGCAGGAGCAATAGAACCAATTATTCATGTTTTAAGATCAGGAAATGATGGTGCCAGAGAGAATTCTGCAGCCGCTCTATTTAGCCTCTCTGTTTTAGAAGAATACAAAGCCAAAATAGGCCGTTCTGGTGCAGTCAGAGCCTTGGTGGATCTTCTTAGCTCTGGGACTTTAAGAGGAAAAAAGGATGCAGCCACTACCTTGTTTAACCTTTCGATCTTTCATGAAAACAAGGCTCGTATAGTTCAAGCTGGAGCTGTGAAGTATCTTGTTGAGTTGATGGATCCTGTCACTGGGATGGTTGACAAGGCAGTCGCTCTTCTTGCAAACTTGTCAACAATTGGGGAAGGGCGCTTGGCCATTGCAAAAGCAGGAGGCATTCCATTGCTGGTTGAGGTTGTTGAATCAGGATCTCAAAGAGGAAAGGAGAATGCTGCCTCCATACTGATGCAACTGTGCCTTAATAGTCCCAAGTTTTGTACCCTTGTTTTGCAAGAAGGTGCTGTTCCTCCACTTGTTGCGTTGTCCCAATCAGGCACCCCAAGAGCGAAGGAAAAGGTATGCAGCTAATCTCATCTTTTCCTTCTTGTTTGTACTCTGCACCTTGGTGCCTTTTGCCCGTAAGGAAACGAAGCATGACGGGATGATTATGGTCATGTTCCCTTGTGGTAAAATCACAAGTGCTCTCCCTTCCTTCATATTATGTAGGATATTCTGTTATTTTGATCCAGAAAGGACGTCATTGCTTTTATTTCAACTATAGGGTAATGAAGGCCAAGAAGTTTTTGGATATTTAATGATGATGATGGATAGATGTGTTAGATGATATATGTGTTTGCATGTGTTATGTAGGCACAGCAACTTCTCAGTCACTTCCGTAGTCAGAGAGAAGCATCCGCGGGAAAGGGTAGATCATAGAGACAAATTTTGTTAGATTTTTTTAATATATATATATATTCTGCCCCGTGTATTTTTCTGCATGAAGATGATCCTTGGGAAATAATCTTCCATGTCTCTAAGGCTTCAGCCATATTTATTTCCCTGGGAGTCGTGATTTATTTTCAGCAGGAAAGAGAGGAGTGTTAGCGTGTCGGTTAGGATTAGTTTTCCCAGGAATATAGCTTGCCATAGTATTCTGTGTGTGCAGTCACTGGAAGAAAATTTCTTCATTTTCTTTGATTTTGTAATTGATTAAGTAATTCATAATGTACATATCTTGTATATATGTTATTAACTCATGCAGTCTGCTGCTATATAATGGAAACAGAGGATATTGAGGCCATTTGATTGACAGAAAAATATCTGATTTTTGATTTTGATGGATTAACTAATATGTTATCGTGCAAGTAGTTGACTAGGAGGCACTGCATCAGTATCCGGTGCCTGCATTCTTGATGCATGTGGATATTGAAATATGAAAAACAGCTGGAAAACGACGTCCATCTGCGATTTGGTGTTGGCTGCAGATTAGCAGAAACATGCTTGTTAATTCAGTAGCAAAGGTGCTGCTCCTCGGTGCTGGGAAGTAATAACCTGTTGGAGGCTTTCTTCTCCATGTGACTGCTTTCTGGCTGTTGTTGATTTCTTGTGCACGCCTTTTGCTCTCTTCCCATTTTTCTCTTACCTCCAAAACAGAGAGATTGATATTGATGACAGCCCTTGAAAGATGCTCTCATTTCTCAGAAAATTATCAGAGAACATGGGAGAGAAAAATGAATCCCTCTCAAGAATCAGTCCAAAAGGAGGCCACTGTTCTCACCAGTTGTATGGAGCCCTCGTAGGGCTGCAAGACTTGTTTCAAAACACACCAAATTTGGCATCACAACAACAAGAACAATTTCTCGAGGAATATTGGCATCCATGATTGGTTTTCCAAGCTATCAAAATCCCTTTTTTAAAATGTTTTTTTGGTCGAGGACAGTGGCATCTTGGTATGGTGTGTTTGTTTTTTAAGAAAAGGAATTTTTTAAAAAATAAAAATATTATTTTAATATATTTCTTAATAAAAAAACATACTTAAAAGTAGAAAAAAAAGCTGAATGGGCCCAGGCTCCATCTTCAAGGTTTTACTTTTCGCGTACGATAATACCTCTCACCAAAGTCCAAATAGTGCACTGTTCGTCAATCACCTCTTGCTTTCCCTCTCCCGCTCTTTTTCCTTGGTATGCTTCGTGATTATGTAAATTTTAGTCTTGTAAAATCTCAAGGATGTAGATTAGAGGAACTTTTTAATGTGTTAAATTTATACTATTTTTGTATTAACTTGTATGTATTTGATTAATTTTTTTAAGTTTTAAAATTAATAACTAAATAAATCTATAATAGTTATTAATATTAATAACCATGCGACTTAAACCTGATATTATAAGAGAAGTAAATTTTTTTATCCCAGGTTTTTATAATTAGACCATCTATTAAATGGTTAGATGTTAATTTTATTCTTAAAATAACTAGAAATGATGTTGAGTTTTACTCTCTAAATTTAACTCCTGATTCTTTTAATTTATTCTCATAATCTCTTTTTTTATCTTCAAATACACACTAAAATAATCTTTTATTTTCCTTCAATTCACTACTAATATTTTAACTATCTATCACTCTTTTCTAAAACAATATCAAATGTATTTAAAAACTAATTTTTACACCTTTAAAATTTAATTTTGTAATAGTTCCCTCTTATTATTTTACCTCTCCTCAAACACAATATGGTTGGTATATATGTATGAAGATAATGGAGGGTAAAAAATTATCCTTAGAGGAATTAAGGTTATTTTTTTCATTTTATGAGAAGGATTGGATTTTAAGTGAATAAATATTTACCTTGAATTGATGCTCCTGGGATGACAATTGTGGGTGGAAAGAGAAAAAAAAAAAAAATAGCAATTATTATTGAAAAGAGAGAATTGCAAAATTATCTCCCTATGAAGGGAAATTTTATCCTCCAACAACAATGAACAAGTAAAATTTAACCTCCAAACACATAAGACAGACAAGATTTTATTTATCTCTCACCAATCATGACTAATAATTTAATTATTTTCTCTTCTTCTATTAACATTTAGTTTTTCAATTTATCAAAACCCTAAACATCTTAAATAATCATTTTCTACCCATTTAAAAAATATTTTCTTATAATAATAATTTATGTTGTGATAAACTATTTGCATAATACCTCTTTATTTTTTTTAACTCCATACCAAGTATATCAATTTAACACTATGTTACCCTTTGCTTTTCAAAAAAAATTTAAAATTATTTTTTCTTTAGAAAACATCAAATTAATACTTTTCAATAATTTTATTGTCTTGAAATTAAAAATAAAAAAATATAAAAAACATATTTTTAATTAAAAAAAAACTTATATTAGCAACACAGGCCACATGAAGTTGCCTAATCTAATGTATTCAAGGCTGGTTGCACGCTCGTATTTGTTCCCTCGATGGAATATTTAACCACAAAAGTTAGGCAAAGATGCGCCATCAAGTTATTTTCAACTTTATTGTCCAGTTTTCTCTTTCGACCTGCCTTGCAGCCCACATGTTTACCAGTTTGCAGGAAGGTGGGAAATCGCACCTAACCCAATTTAAGTGTACGCATCAAGTATTTTAAAGTCTTGATTTTTTTATTTTAAATTTTTTATTTTAAATTATTTTAATGTACTATATTAAAATTATATTTAAAAAAATATTTTAAAATAAAAAACAGTCACCAAAAAGCTATCAAGTTAGACTTTCAAGCAGTAACTATCATCAGACCAGCTAGCTAGCCAGAAGTCAGTGGTTTAAAAAGAGCGTTAGGGTTTATATGATCCCTGTAACATTTTATGTATTCTTCAAGAAATCCAATCCACCGTCGTCATCAGATTTTCCAGAGAGAAAACTGATATGGAAAAGGAAGATAGGGCAGGGCCAGAGGTGAAATAGAACCAGTTGTCTGTGTGATGGAGCCGAGCAGATGATGAACTCTTGGTTGGCCCCTACCAGCAGCACCACAGCATTTTAATTTCCCCAGTCTGCTCACCAATTCAGTAGGCCACTCTTGTGATGTCAGATCGGGACCTTCACAGTCACAATTGTCTCTAATCTAATCTAATTAATTATTGAGATCATTTAAATTTGTTTGGTAATATTGTTGTGATTGTTTTTTAAATAATTTTTTATGGTAAAATATATATTAATAATATGTTTTTATTTTTTTAAATTATTTTTTATATTAATACATCAAAATAATTTAAAAATACTTAAAACATATTAATTTGAAATTAATAAAAAAATTTAAATTTTTTTAAAAATATTTTTAAAATATAAAAACAAACAGATCATAATACTCAGCCAAATTTATAAAAACTAGTAAAGAAAGATGATACAATAATTTTATTTTAATAATTTATACTCGAGATAGGAATCACTATAATTTAAATAGGATTTAAATTGATGTTTACAAAACAAAAATTATGACGACAATGACAATGATTCGGATAAAAAATAACATGAAAATCAAAAAATTAAAATAAAATTCCAAAATTAACTACAAAATACATCTTTTTTAATTCTAATTTGAAGACCTTTCTTATCTCTGTTCAAGATAAGAATCAAGAATTATATACATATATATATTAGATTATGAACATGATTCAAATATAATAAATAAACAAACGATTTATCAAGACCTCAGGCATCAATCATCCAGTGCCATTGTTACCCATTTCTGTCCTGTAATGAACAATATGAAATTAGCTTGGTCACGGGGTAGCTTTCCTTGATTCAAGCAAGGAGAACGCCGACTTGGGATCAGGCCACGTGATTCTAGATATACTTCTTCTTCTTTTTCCAAACAAGCGACCAAGTTTTTCTTCGGTGATGATGAACAGCTAAATTATGAAAACGACTGGAATTTGAATCATCTTGATGATAAAACTGACGATACTGTTGATAATAGCAATCGCAGGGTCCAAATGATTCCTAGATTTAACATCATGCGATGGGATAGCTATCAAACATGATGGTGACAGGAACAATTGAACAGGTCAAGATTTGAATTAATACACAAGTAATCAAGTGTTTTTATTTTTTATTTATTTTACCGATTCTTATTTTTAACAAAATAAAAAAAAAATCATCTTTTATATTATATTATGATTTTTTTTTTATGAAATTATATCAATCTTATTAAATAGATTATAAATTTTGTATTTTGACTCAAAATTACTTGAATTAATTTTTTTTTATCTTTTTTGTTAACTTAATTTTATTTTCAATTTTATTCTTACATGATGGTTGGGAAAAATTGAATATTTTTCTTTAATTAGTTTTTTATTATGTTATCTTATATCATGACTTGAATTGCATGTTTAATAGGTTAATTTGAATTGATTTAAATTGTTTTTTGTGTTTTTTAATTTTTTTTTTTTAATTTTATTCTTTGACATTGAGTTGACTGGAGATTAGGCTTAGTAGAAAAAAAAATCTTATTTGCTTTCTAAGTGGATATATCATTCTGATGTGCTTGAGTTGATCCATATCATTTTTTATCTTTTTTTTTTGTAATTAGTTTTTTTTTTAATTTTATCCTTCAATATTTTGTTAATTGGTATTTTTTCTATATATTATTAGATTAGTTTAAAAAATATTTTACTAAATTCCATTTAGTTTTTAGTTTTTTATCAAATAAGAATTTAGAAATCTTTTCATAATATTCATCAACCTTTTTTTTTTTTGTGCAGTCTATCATGATCAAATTTTTTTGTTCATTTCAATTGATATACTCGATTGTTATTTTTATTATCATATAATTAAATAAACAAACTTATTAAACATAATGAGGTTTTTGAATGAGTTACATATTTCTTACTAATAAAAAAACATGTTAATAATGCTTCAACATTTTTTTACATTAATTGTTTTTAATTTAGATTGCTATAAGCTCACCTTTGACTATAAAAATACATCAGATTACTAAAATTAAATAATTAACCTACTATCCAATGACATAAGTTTCTATTTCTAAGCACATACTAGATTTTTTAAGACATCATCAATGAATATATATGTTTTTTTTTCACTATAAAGAAAAACTCAATCTTAAGATCTCCTGTAAAAAGAACATTAATGCTCGTAAAAAAAAAAAACTTTAATACCAATTGATAATGTGTAATTCATTCTTTGCTTAGAGGTTTTGAAGGCGGGCTTTCGACTAACAAAGCCTTGATTTCATTCCTTTTCTTGCATCCTCTTATCATTGGCTTATACGGGTTCTTTTTTGCTCTTCTTGCAGTTCTTATTTTGGCACTAGCTTTATTATTTGATACATCACCTCGCCTATTAATTATAAGAAGAAGAAAAAAATCTATTTAATAGGTGATCCAATCGTAAAAATTTAAATTTAAAAAATTTATTTTTTTTTTATATTATTTTGAGCCCATATAATTGCTAATATGATGACCACTAAAGATTTTATATCATTATTAACTTGGAGCTCGTGAGGATTAATCGAGGATACGTGCAAGCTAATCTGACATCCACGTTAATAAAAAAAATTATAGAAAAAGAAAAACAAGAATCATTAACATGGATAATTTAATACCATATAAGAGTCTTAATACTCATATTAATATACCACCATATATTAAATAAATTATATATTTCTAGCTAGTTGACAAGAAATTTTCCTACTTCACCACATGCATGCTCTTATTTGGACATAATCACCCTAGCGTTTTCATACAAGTGGTGATAGGGTAGGTCGCAACAAATTTAAAAAATGGGTGCTTCTGGGAAAAAAAAAAAAAAGTGTTCTCTTCAGACATTCCTTCACAGCTTCACCTAAGTAATTGCAATGGATCAGAACTAGATATGTGAGCTTCCATGATTGGTTGGTTAAGCTAGACGAAAAAAATTATAGACCAAGAGAAAGCACTACAGCAAAGAAAAGAGAGGAGCATATATTTTCATAAAATATACTGAAATCAGATCAAACATATACTCCAATATTCCAATATTGCATGTGATCCACTGCAGCCCACCGTGCATGGCACACGCCAATGTTATTAAATATTAAAAAAGGATTATATAATAACTAACAATATTGTTTTTTCCTCATAAAAAAAAATAGTTGAGACATCATAACCTAACCTGCACAAAAACTTTACTTTGGATTCATGTGTATATTGTTGTTTGTATCTCCTCCGTTGATATTTTATGTGCCTCTCTGACATATATACTCATGTTTCTTTGAGCCACTATATATTAAATTCTTGTTTTAACAAATCGGGTAAAAAGAGAGAAAAGAAAAGAGAAAATTTCCATGTCTGCTGCAATTGATGTACTATAATTAATATATACTTTAAACTCTGCTGTTTTCAAGGTAATTAGGGGGGAATAACATGCGGGCAGGTTTGCCGATTGCCCTTTTTTTTTTTTTTACATGGGTGTCCGAGTCAGTTTGCGCGGACTAATCGCACGACTCATTGAACATCTTACAAACCTAGTGAGCATGTAATGTAAGACACCGCAGGGGTGACAGGCATACACTGTAAGGTTTGAACCCAAGATACAAAGAAAAAAAACAAATCTCTTCAACTATTGATCCAAGACCTCAAGTGCCGATTGCTCTTTCCCTGGCTTCGTCGAGGACGTGTATATATAGTATAAGAATTTGAGAGTTTATTAGCTTGCCATTTTTCAATTAAGAGAAATTAATTGTGTGCGGGGAAATTAATTAAATTAATTACCGTGTTATCCCCTAAGCATGAGGATGCGATGACTCTCTAGATTAGGGCTCAGTTCAGTTTTTATATATAAAAAAATAACTAAATTTTTTTTAAAAAATAAACCGGTTAAAACTAACCGATTTTTTATTTGATTTTTTTTTTAAAAAAAAAACTAGTGGCTCAGTTTAGCCCGATTTTTCTGGTTTAATCCGGTTTTTTTCGGTTTGGGTTCAGTTTGATTTTTTTTGAATTTCACTTATAAAACCAAACCGGATAGTTTTTTTAAAATTTTAATCGATTTAATCGGGTTTTTTCAGTTATTTTTTTTTTAATTTTCTTGATTTAATCAGTTTTTTTTTTACCCCAACTACTGTATACATAAGATATAAGACATCGATTCCTGTAATTTCTTTTAATAGAAATTGAAAAATTTTCATTTCCATGATTATTTCTAAAACGCACGAATTTATAAGCCCTTTTCTAGCTTACGAAAGAAAAAGAAAAATCCGCGATAGTTGGTGTGTAGAATTGGGTTCTGTATATATGACAAAATAAACTGAAAAAAAGGGGTATAAACATTGTTTTCACCGTAACACCGGACTTATTAATTGGACTCATTTTATTGCATTGCATATTACAACAATAAAATTATAATTTTACTCCTCAATCAAATAATATTTAGGTTTGGTATGGTTGATAATAAAAGTATAGTTTTTTTTTTTTTTAATGAATAATAAAACTATTAAAATACCATTAAAAATAAAATTAAATATATGCGTGGCATCTAGTGCCGGTTTTGGTTTTTCACTTTTGAATGCACAATAAAATTACTTAAATGCTTTTAAAGTAAAAAAAACAAAATTCATTCCAGTATCATTTTCTTCTTTCCAAGTTGTTTTTCTGTTATTTTTTTTTTTTATCAAAGGCATTATGGTATTTTAATTAATATTAAAATATAAAAAGTTATCAGCGCCTACCCGCGCTCTTTAAGCAAAACATGCGGTGTCCCCAAGAGATCAACACTGCCCTCCTTCCTAGTTTAAAATATCATCGTTATTAGTTTAAAATTAATCAAAATCAAAACAAAACTAATACATTGAATTCAATTTTATATAATTCAAAAAAATTAAATTAATTAACTCTTAATTTACAGAAACTCAAAACTAAAACCACAAATAATATAAACCTAGAATTAAATATTATATTAAACTAATTGAACTCTGATTTACCTAAATTAAACTCATAAATTGCAAAAACCCTAAATTAAACCAATTAAACTCTAATTAACCCCCCCTCCAAAAAAAATAAAAAAAAATTATACCCATAAATTTCAAAAACCCTAAATACATTAATTGGGTTAAACTCATTTAGGAATCTTATCGAGTAGGTTTGGGACTGACTAAATATCATAGCAAGGCAAGTAAAAATACAAATATTTTCAAAATGACTATCTTCTTACGAGGTGTCATTGCTCGTCCCTCCCTCCTGCTTTTAGAGTACAAAATCTGTACTTAGAGTTTTTAAAATTAAACCCATAAGTTTTCAAAAAACCGTGAAATCTTCGATAAAAGTGAAAAGGGCAATGGTTGAAATTTTATTTTTAAAAGTGAAAGTTAAAAGTGTAATGGTTAGACAATTATCCGTATATAGGCTTTATTTTTTATATCAAGTGCTGGGGTGCCATGTCACCTACAGCCCGCCACTTGTAAGTGCGGCGCCGCTACATGGTACGGCACATGTAGGTGGTGGATCCATAATTTGCTGTTAGGGAACTTTTTTTCCTTATTTTTTTTTCTCTCCCTGTGAATACAGGTCATCTTATTTGTACTTCAATTTTTATTATTTTTAACTTTTTTCCGCTTACTTTTTATTTAGTTTTCAGTTCTAATTTCTTATATATTATTTTTTTAAAAAAAGTTGGTCTTTACTTTTTAAATCTCTGAATTTTTTTTATATTTTTATAAAAATTTTTTATTAGTTTTTAATTTCATCATTAAATCCAAATTTATAATGTATTTGTTTTTTTTAATTTTATCTTTATTTTTTTATTAAAGTTATTTTTATTTTTAGTTTAATTATTGAATTAAGATTTTTATTTTCCTTCTAATTTATTTTATGTCTCAATATTCACCTTTATTTTTTTAATTACCAATTTTTAATTTTATATCCTTTTAGTGTAATTATTTTTTTCCTTGTTTTCATGTTTCAGCATTTGATTTTCTGGAGGTTAGGATTCGTAATTTTTTCATGTATGATCTTCTAGTCTAATGACATAATTCACTTGTTTGAAAAGTTTATGCGGGTTGATATTATTATTTTTTACTTATTTTCTTTTTTTGACTCGTTTGACATTGGGTTTTTTTATATAAAAAAATATTTTATTATTTTTTTTAATTTTTACGTTAGGTAATCATAATCTCATGATTCAGTTTTTATGTTAGGCAATCCTAATCTTGTGATCTAAGTTATAGGTTTTGTAGGTTAAATTGGGTTTGACTTGCTTTTTATTACGGGTTACATGTCTATTACACTACTTCGGGTTGAATCATGCTGTTATTTTTTATCTATTATTTATTCAGTTTATGTTTCCAAAGGTTTTCTCTCAAATTATAGTGGTTTTTTTTTTTTAAAAAAAAAAATACATGTTTACTTTGTTATTATTTTTTATCGTCTAATTAAAATAAACCAACTTATTAAATCTTGTCGAAGCAATAATCTGAGTTGTTAATTTTTCTTGTTCCTTCAAAATACACTTGCAGCACCTAGACATAAATTTTTACAAAAAATATATGAAATCCCCGCATAATACGAACCAACTCGTGTCTAGCGTGTACACGCACACGCACTTACACACATAGAGCAAGGTGGGTAGGAGGTCCCTCCCACTAAGTTTGAACTAGTGGACTTGTTCGCTTTTAGCATACCTTAGTTTTCAATACTATTATTTTTAAAATTGAACTAATTTGAGGGGTTGTTTATGATTTAAATAATAAGAGGTCTAGGTTAAGATGTGTTTCAAAAAATTTTAAAAAAAAAATTGATTTAATATAATTCGATTAAAAACTTGGGTTAATCAGCAATCTGGTCAGCCCAAGAAAAACCGTTGTTTTTTTAATAATATTATTTTTAATTTAAAAAAAAACATAAATTTATCTTAGATTAGCCCAAGTAAACTTCATTATTTGTTTTAAGAGTATGGTTTATCAAGAGTCATAAGTCAAGTTATAAGTCACCAAGTTACATCAATAATAATCATGAGTCATAAGTTTAACCACGAAAACTTTTGTTGCTATATTCCATGAGCTCCCATTGTCCTTTCTTCTTTTTTTTTAGTCATTGGCTATTAATATTACATACAGATTCGTTACTCTGCCCTTTACTATTCATTGCTCCTATAACTGTTACTATAATTGACTAGTTAATTATTTATCAGAAAAAAAAAATAGCTATCAAAATTAGAAATCGAGACATTTAATTCGAGGCATGGGTCCGAGCGGATGGGAGAGATATAGCAGCATGAAATGCTGGTACGTTTCATTGGCTCATGGCAGCTTGATTGATTAGAGCATCACAATTGACGGTGGACCTCTTGCCAACATCAAGTATTTTTATTTACCCTAACCCTAACCATTTAACCTGTATTAATTCAAGTGACTTCTCTTTATATATGAACGATAAGTCGTTTAATTTGGGATCCATTTTCATTCCACTAAACATAAACATAAAGTATTACTTCAAAGGTATGAGTCTTTTACTTTGTAAGATTAGGTTGTTCATCCTCACGTATTATTATGGATAGATTATGAAAAAATTTATGTTTTTTTAATTTAATTCACAAACGAATCTTAATTGAAAAGCAATTGATTTTGATTTTTTATAGACACATGGGATTAAAAAAAAGAGGGATCGAAATGGAAAAGACGTCAAATATGAGTGACATGCCATAAGTTTTGTAAAAAAAACATTTTGGTTCTTGAACTTTAAAAATCATGTAAATTATATAATTTCAGTACCTTAATATTTTTTCAATTCAATTTTAATATAAAAATTTATTTTTGTTATTTTTAGTCCTGATTGAAAGAGAAGAGAAAAGAGATCGTTGATTCTAGCTATAGAGAGATAAAAGTGCCATTGACATTGATTTAGACCATTCAAAATGGACTATATTTATGTAAAATGGTTTCATTTGATGAGGAAGTTCATATTAAGTGTTTTTATACCTCTAAAGTTCATGAAAAAATATATCTGAACTTGGTTGATTTTGGTTTTTTGGATTGATTTTTTAAGGCCATAAATAGATTTATTACTACTTATACAATGTTTTATAGGTATTTTGGGTTTAAAATAGGTTGAAAACAAGTTTTTGGATTAAAAAAAAAAAACTTAAACCCTAGTTTTGTGGACACCACAATTGCTAAAATGTAGCCTGACAAAATGGCATTTGCTTTTTTTTTTTTTTCTCTTGAATTCTTATTGTTTAAATTAATGAATTTTTATGGTTTTTTTTTTCTAAATTTTTTTTATAATTTATATTTAAATCAATACCCCTTCACTCTTTCATTTTGTTCTAGAGAGCCTCTTTTAAATGATGACATTTTTTTAGTTATGTGTTTAATTTTGAAGAGTTTTTTTTTTCTAATTTATCTATATCTTTTTTTTTTTTTTAATCTTTTGCATGGATGAATTTTATTTTTGAAAAAGAAAATTTAGATAATATTTTTAATATATGCAGTATTGCATGATGATTTTTTTTCCTTTTATTTTTATTCCATAAATTTATCTGTGTTTCTATTTCTATTATCGTTTGCTTAAATAACAAATTTTAAATATTTTAAGTTAAATAAAATTTGAAATCAAACACATGACCAGGTAATTTTTATCCTATTTTATTTTAGAAATGAATCTCATCATAAACTCCTTTACTTTTAGTATTTAAATCAGGAAAAATATTTTATTTTATTATAATTTTTTTAAAATAAAATCAGTTATTTTTTAATGGATTTGATGCTTTGTTTTAAAAGTAAAATCTATACCAGTGGAACTTAGAGAGAGGGAGAGGGACACAGCTCTAAGTAGTCAGTCATGAAAGACAACAGCTCTTGAACCAATAGCTGATGCCGCCTAAAGGTCATTCCATTTCCTTTCTCTTTTATTACTTGGACAAAAGAGAAATTGCACACACGTGCACCACATAGTGGTTAGTATTTAACATGATTTAAATCACCGACTTACCTTCAAAGTAATTCTCAACGGGGTCCTCAAATATATTTTTCCCATATGGATCTCTATTTTATTAAGAATTATTGACGAAAAAATCAATTTGTCTCAAAATAAAGCATTATTTATTTAGGTAAGAAGCATGGAAAAACATCGACAAGTCTAGATGTGATGCTTAACTGAGAATTTCCTTGGAGACTCAGCTGCAAATGTACTTTTTTGAAGGACCTACTTGAGAATTGTCCAGGACTCCGGGGCCTATATAGTCTTGACATAAACACCAAAACTCACAATTATCCATGCATGGAATGGGCGGTGAGGATCATTGATCAAAGAGCTGATCAAGGGACAAGGGCGGTGATTTATTCATGGGTTTGAAACTGTGCTTGATCGGGGCTTCGAGCTTCAGATCTCAAAAACAGATGGAGACATTTACTTGGATGAATACATGCTAATTAATTAGTAGCATTCAATCTGGGCATATTTTTCAGATGGCAAGAGCTTAGCTACCTTTAAAATAAAAGTACTGTGAAATAGTCTCTTTCCCTGTGAATCTCTTATTTAATGTAGAAAAAGTACATACACCATTCAAGCTGTTAATATCTATATGCAATTTTTTTTTTTTATAATGATCGAAGAATTAATTAAATGGTCAGCACAAAAGAAAAAAAAGTATAAATTAAAGGAAAAAAATAAAAGAAGAGTGAAGGCTACTCTTACTCCTACATAAACGACATCATCATAGCCTTGAGAAACAATATATATAACATAGAATCCCCGCAAACTCAGAAAATGAATGATTCATAAACAGATGCAACAATAACCCTAAAAATTCACCACCTCCACAATCAATTCCATGGCTTTGAATATGATATTTACTTCTCCATGTCAAATTTATTCATGATAGGGTAAGTCCTTGATTTTGGTTATGATTTTTTATCATGTGTATGTTTAGTATTATGATGTAATATACTTTTCAAAAAAAATTTTTAATTTAAAAATGCATTATTAATATATATATATATATATATATATATTTTTTTAATATCAACATGTCAAAATCATTAAAAAAAAAATAAAAAAATTAATTAATTTGATTTTTTTTTTCCAGTGAAATGTGTGTTTGAAACTTGTCTAAAAACAAAAGCTATTGCACATTCAAACACCAATCATGTTTTATAATATATACTCATAAAGGTATTTTAATGTGTGAGATCAACAATAAAAAGTGAAAATTTAATAATTAGGATAAACAAACAGTTATTTTTTTTAAAAAAAATTGTCGAATAATATTAGAAAAAGTTCTATTTCAGAGTTCTTCACTTGATGGTAGAAATAATGTTTGGAGTGATCTTTTCTTTCACCAAATGTTTTTAGTTTTGCAATTGGGAGAAGAAAGCCTCACATTATCAGATAGAGGTTTCGGACGTGTTAGGTAAAACATTTGAAGGGACTTCGTCGTGATTTTTAATTTTCAATCAAAGTCCATCCCAAATCTATTTAATTAGTAATTGAGTAAATATATTCAAAGTGATGGAGCTCAAATTAAAGTATCAGAATAAATCTTTTGAAGGAGTTTTGGCTGCAATCATAGTTGAAACCAGCAACTCGTCCAATTGAGGGAAAAAAAATCATTAGTAACTACAGAAAAGACAAGAAATGCTGGTAAGATGCATTTCTTTTTCATAGTTATCAAAAAAAGAAAAAAAGAAGAAAAGGGCTGAATATTATCGAAAGCTAGCGGTGTATGCACGGAAAAAAGTGAAAATCAATCAAGTAGAGACCGCAGCTGTGAAGAGATACGAAGTGATGTACGGATCAGTTGTTTAGCAAATTGGTTTTCTGGCTAGCTATAAACCCTAATCATTGCTCGAACTCACAACTATGATCAGTAAAGGCTACGAGGAAACTATTTACTACAAATCTACATACGTTGAGAATGTTTCAGATTTTAATGTATATATTTCTAACATTCGAAAAATATATACATATGTTTATATGTTATGATGCTAAATAAATGACAGTAATTTCTGCATCATCTGGGTTCTCTCTGCCACCATGATTTTTCTCTCCTTGGAGGTTACATTTTTCCCTGGAGAGATTCTAAAGCAAGAGTTTCTGTAAGGTTGGAGGAAGAAGGACAATAATCTCCGTACATGTAGCAGGATTAGGAGAGAAATTTGCTAAAAAGTGGAATCCGCCACTGTTTCGAGTGGTCAGATGTGTGGACGTCTAGTGTGATGGTGTTAGACAAGGGTGTTTGCCAAGTTAGAGGTGCTTGTCGTTGATCAGGCAATGAACAGAAACCTGGTTTGCCATTTTCTCTTCGAACTTTTCAGAGGGTATTCTGGTCACTTACAGTAAAGGAACTGTCATTCAAGACTACAGTCTCAAGAAACAAAATTATGTTTTTCCCTTCAATTTTTACCCTCGAACCTTTTCCTGTCTCCATCTCAACCTACTCTACCCAACCCCTTGCCATTTCCCACAAGCCCTAACACATACAGCTCTCTCACTCTTTGCATCGTCATCGACCAATAAGAGTCGAGTTGCTCCACCTTTTTAAGGTAAAAAAGAAGAGGAAAAAACAATCACTATGCATTTTCCAGACCCAAAAACAAAAAAGCAAAAATCATAACCTTAATTCAAGCTTTTCTAGTATTTTTCAGCATTATCAAGAGAAAGAATCCTTCCATCCCTTCACTTCCATCATCAGTCTTATCATCCTTTGTTACCACTGTTTCCAGCTCCACGCCTCTTTCTCTCTCCCATCAAAAATGGAAATCATGTAATACCAACCAATGATTACAGCTTCTTTTGTTTCATGAGTCACTTCTTCCTTCTTGGGTCTAGCTAGTATTTCCCATCAGCAGCAAAAACATAGGACTATCCACTCTTTTGTAGGACTATAAGCAACAACCAAGTTTAGGTTTTTGTTTTCGGGAGAGGCAAACCCTAGGGAAAAATAAGTGAGTGGAGTGATTGTAAGGACAGGAAACAGGAAGAGGAGAGGCCACCGCCACCGCCACCGCCACTTCCAGCACCAACAACATAACCTGAAGCATCAGAAAGATCGAAATAACTCAAACAACATTCTCCATGAATTCAATCCCAGAAATGGAGAGCTCCAACTCTGAAAACATAAGTTTCAACAACATAGGCAACAGCCCCACTGCCATGTCAGTCTCAAACTCTTCATCACCGTCCTCCTCCACCGCTCCAAGTCGCTATGAGAATCAAAAGCGCCGAGACTGGAACACCTTTGGTCAATACCTGAAGAACCATAGGCCCCCTCTTTCTCTTTCCAGGTGCAGTGGTGCTCATGTCCTCGAATTCCTTCGCTACCTTGACCAATTTGGCAAAACCAAAGTACACACTCCAATCTGTCCTTTTTATGGCCACCCAAACCCACCTGCCCCTTGCCCCTGCCCTCTCCGCCAGGCCTGGGGTAGCCTTGATGCGCTTATCGGACGCCTCCGAGCAGCCTTCGAGGAAAATGGAGGCAAGCCCGAAGCAAACCCTTTTGGAGCTCGTGCTGTTAGGCTTTATCTTCGTGAGGTTCGTGATTTGCAGTCTAAAGCAAGGGGGGTTAGCTACGAGAAAAAGAAGCGTAAGCGTCCACCACAGCAACAAATCCAATCCCTGCCACTGCCACTTCCACCACCTCCAGGTGCAGCTTAACAAAAAGAAACAAAGAGTTCCCTTTATCAACCAGTTTACAATACTACCGCTCTTTATTGTTCTTAATTTTTCTCTACCCGTATTTTTGGTTATTTTGTTTTAGTATGTATGAGTTATATGGCATTTAGTATTTAGGGTTAGCCTTTCTCTCTCTTTTTTGGGTATTTCTCTGTTTGCTTTGGATATATGGAAACGATGGCTAGCTAGATCTGCAGATACCACGAATCTACTTTTGATGCCAACAACGGTAGTAATATTACTAGCAGTGGGACTAGCAGTAGCGGTAATAGAAAAGTGGTGGTAGAAGTGATTGTACTTGCATTTATGGTCTATGTTGGAACTGAGAGTGCTCATAAATTAATGTAATATTCATGTATGCCAAGCCATAGATTTGCAGATCATCATGTTCTTCCTCTCTCTTTCTCCTTCTTTGGACACTAGCGCTTGTTATCAAATTCTTTGAGGGTGTTATGGAAATTCAGTCACATAGTGGTTAAAGCTTGAAAGACATTACATAAGAATCATATGTCAGATGTCTAGCACTCCTACTGTTGTTTTAATGGTTGGGTTGCAGATGCTTGGTCAGTTTTTCATTTCCTCTGCAGAGCCTCTGACTTAATTTTTGCCCTCTTGCCCTGCTACTTTAACTGCCTTGCTGTCTAGAAAAAACCATAGGAAATTGACATTAAATATTATTCTTTTAATTTAGTGCCATGAAAGATTTATACCAAGGCATCAACTTGGGTGTAGATACATAAATATATAGATATGTAGCCTCTTAGGATACTTTTCTTATCACACTCTTGTAGATGCAGTCCTTGTGTACCAATGAATTGATTTAATATTCAGAAACTTGTGCTGTTTCATTTAGTGTTGTCATTTCATCAGTCGAGGGGGAAAGATACTGAAAAATGTGGCAGACAATGCAAAGTACTTATGGCTTCTGAGATTTTGTTGATGACAATTTTAGTATTGTAATCTATCTTCTGTGTCATATAATTGATCTCTTCACCAGTAAATTCCTCCGGCCATTTCCCTAATTATTAGTCAATCTCAGATTAGTTTCTTCTTCTAGGTTTTTTTTTTGGGAAAAAAAGAGAGGAGAGAGGATCATCAGTCGTCGAGTCAAAATTACTTAACACTCACATGAACCTAGCAGGAAACAGTGGAATCTAGTTAGGTTTCTAGTCAAGTCGAAAAAGTTTTGTTAGTATAAAATTAGAAGACAAGACAAAAAGGTCTTCATTCAAGATCTTGCCATAATTGATTCAAAATCACTATATACTAGTATACTAGCAGGTGACTAAATACAAAATAAGCTGAGAAGCCATGCATGGAGATTCGAGGAGGTTTTGTTTGATTTAAAAAAAAAAAAAAAAAAAATTTGATATTTTAAATTATTTTGATGTGTCTTAAAAATAAATAAATAAAATATTATTTTAATATAGCAAGCTAATACTGAGTCCTCTAAAATAGATTATAATATGTGTTAAAGCAAGAATTTGCATCATTGTTGTATGCTTATTATTATGTAAATAGAAAATTAGGGAACTAACTTTATTTAATCAAGAAAGATATATGCTAGTTTCTTTTTTGATAATAATCGAAGTTTTATTGATTTTTCAGAAAACCATCAAGTTCGTGGGATTTTGAGGTAGAATATTATACAATCAAATAGAATCAACAAAATAAACTTCACTAATTATGCTATGAAGCTGACATGAATAGAAATATTCTCTGAAACTAACATAATTAACTTTAGTTGTTTGTTCAACCTATGATACCGGCAAACCCCTCTGAATAAATCACCCTTATTGTAAGTAAAATCCATGTCCAACGTCTTCAACCAGAAAGATAACTTTTGTAGTATAAAATGAAATATTGTATTCTAGTTAAGAACTTTATCCTGAAATATCTTCTTCTTTTATTCCAGCCAAATACACCATGAGATTCCATATGATAGCATTGTCGAGGCTTTGCTTTGAAACTCCCCTTAACACTGAATTCCCAAACGACCTACTCCACTATTTGAGGCATACACCAGTTAAAGCCTAGCTATTTAATAATACATTGCCAGAGCCTCCATGAAAGATGGCGGTGAAGCAATAAGTGTACTGCACAAGGACACAAACCTTGACTTGAATTTATTAAATTCATTTTCCAAAGAAAACCCCTCTTGTGCATGATCTATCTTGTAGAAGTAACCATAAAAACATCTTAATCCTAGGAGGAGCGATTCTTATCCATAGCAGTGGAGTGAAAGAAGAAGTACCCAGAAATTCAATGTTATCAATAGTCGTGCTGCTAGATTTGACTGCATATCCTCCTTGTTTATGTAGCTTCCATTGTTTTAAGTTTGCCCTATTTGTATCCAATCTGATCCCATATATCAAAGTGTAGAGTTGTTGCAGCTCGGATTGTTCTGGAGAGTTCAGGCTACGGCTCCAGTTGAGTTTCCACATCCATCCCCTGTTATTATGCTCCCCCATTATTGCTAAATATTCTGATTGAATTGTTGAGATCGTATAGAGAAATGGAAAGCACTCTCTCAAAATAGCACATGGCAACCAATATCTATCTGTCAAAAAACATGAATTGTGTTGATAATTGAACTAATAGCAGTCCATGTTGGTGATATAGGGTTTTTAAACAGTGGAAGGCCATTAATGTAAGGAGGCCAGTACATGGTAGTGATGAGATTCTGCCAACCTCCTTCATTACTATTATCTAGTCTTCAAAGCCACTTAAAAAAGCATTGCCTTGTTTTTTCCTTGCAAAGAGCTGCCTGTACCCGATCCATCTTTGTTTCTTCCCTTGAAAAGCACTTGCCAAGCTACCTTGCAGATATTTCTTTCGATAGATACACCAGCCCACAAAAATCTTCGTTGTATTGAGGTGATCAACCGAGCTACAGCCCTAGGCATGAGAAAGATAGACATGTAATACAATGGAAGAGATGAAAGGACACTTTTGAAGAAGACGGACTCTCCCTCCCTTGCTTAGCAGCCTCCCTTTCCCTTTTAGCGATTCTAGTGGAGTACAAGCTTCCATTTTGTTATGTAATTAGAGGATATATTTGTTTCACTAATCATTTGGGTTTATTATGTGATTAGCTGTGATATGATCTTTGTTTTGGCCCTATGTATAGTAAATATTAAATCATGGATCAAAGTATCTTAGATTGTCTCCAAATTTAAAGCATTTTATTTGCTTGACAATTACAATTGTGTTGTAATGAAAATTGTACTTCTCTAATACGTTTGCAGTCATATTATTCTTTTTTTGGTACAACACTAGCATCTTTAGCCTTGTTAATTATAATTACCACAGGTTCTCCATGAATTTTCAATAGATTTTTTTCTGCCGAAGGTTTCTAATATTAATTTGTGAATGAGCATTGGGCATAAGGTTTGGCTACTTTCTAGCATATATTATTAACGTTCCTTTTCCTTTTCTTTTTCACTATACACGTCACGACAGCGGTTCAATTGAAGTTGTATATTTTTGTAAGCATAGTATACTAGCATTCCCATATTTTAAGCAAAAACACGAGCTTCGGAAGGGAACGAGGATGACTCCATATGCCAATTTCATGATTTTAACACATAAAATGTAATTTCTGAAACTTTTGGGAGCTGTTTTTGCTTATATATGTGTGTGTGTGTGTGTGTGTAGGCACACACGCTGCATTAACAAAATGTAGGAAGGTTGCATGTTTTAACTTGATTTTTTTATGCGAAAACCATTCTTTTATTGATTGAAGTTCTATACTTTTATGGCATTGTTACTGTGATTCAACCAATTTCAGCAGCAGTTTTGGCAGCTGTAACGCGTTTCTATAGAAAATTTATGAGTAAAAAGTAACCTGCGCTAAACACAACTTAATATTTGCCCTCCACTTCCCATTATACACAAGCCCTCTCTCCAGGCCGCAAGAGGAGGTAGAGCCACACTGTCTCAATGCTATCATATCATCATTATCCAAATATATAGATCATTGACCTTTGTGGGATTTTATGCTTTGATGTTCAAAAACAGCGCAAAGAATCTTTCTGCATGACTGATAATCTAGTCAAATTACCACACATTTACTCGGTTCAATGCTGAAATCATCACCCTAAAATAGTGATGGCTTGCTTTAGCACTAGCTAGAATTCTGCGAATGGGTAAATCATTATTCTGCCCCCAAAGTTTCAGCAACATTCCACTTTCATCCCCCAACTTTAACTTTTAATACATATAAAGTTTTGATTGATAACTGACGTGCAGTCGGAGGAGTGTTAATTCTCTCCAGCATTTTCTATTATTTTGTATTTCTCAAAGTTATAATTTATAATTTTAAAAAAATTTTCTTTTTAAACCGCAATTATAAAGTTATTACAATACCAAACATAGCATGATGATGGATTCTTCTATTTTGTTTTAGGTAGAATGAATAATCAATTGAATGATACATTTCCCTTGTAAAAACATTTTAAAAAACAATTTTCATTACTATCTCTAACACCCCGGACATAAAAACAAACAACACATGATGTTAAATAAATAAATAAAATTCTCAAAACCAATGCTGTCATGGAGGCACTGAATTAGGGTACGCTTCAGCATCAAATCTTCCCTCTCTTTTAGAATAAGCACAGACAGGCTGTGTGTGGTTGAGTGTTTATGAGCCAGAGATGGAGAAAAGACGAGTATTATTGAGGCACTTGTTCCGGGGATAGCTACTGCCTGGCTACTGCTTTAAAGCTCGTGTCTCTAGTCAAGGCAACGGTTGACAAAATGCATGGAAGTGGGTTTTTAGGCAGCATTATTGGCGCCCGATGACGAAACAATTAGCACTTAGCAGAGCTGCTAACGCATGCCCTCGCAAATTGTCTGAAAAAACAAACATTAATCACACGTTTTCTGTTGCTACACTGTTTGCTTTATTTTTCTTCTTTTATTATACAAGTTTATTCATTTTAATTCGTTGATCCCGTGACCTTGGTTTTGTGTCAATTGGCGAAAATATCCTTCAGAGGCTTTTCATTTCACGTATCTCTCTATTCACAAACTAATTTGCAAGAAAGAGTCTTTGACACACAATCAAGCACCAGATTAATTAGAATTTACAATGATCAAAGTATAAAATTTTTATGTAGAGGTATAAACCGTACTAACCAAAAGAATCCAAAGTTAGTGAAGGAAAAATGATTAAAATCTAAAAATTAACCAGGAAAAGATTAAAATAAAAAAAAAATCTTTTGGATATTATAGTTTGAAAGCTTTTCCGACCTCAACTTGTTACTACAAAAGAAGCTCACACCCCTCATTCTTTTTAATGTTAAATTAAGTATGTGAGGTGTGATGCATGCGAAAGCACAAAGAATAGTAGTAACAAGCATATTAAAGATAGAATTTGATGTACGACAAGGATTATAAACACGAACTCTGAATTTATAGTTTTGTTCTTTGAAATAAAATGTAATGAATTCCGCCTCTTTAGGAGGCTTATAATTCTTTTAAATATATGATAAAAAAAAAAAAAACAAGCTTCACTAAGTAATAAAATCATAATCCCATAACACAAAGGAAAGTAACAGAAAATCCAAAATAAAAAGTAAAATCTAGTAAAATCAAGGAAAAATAATAAAATTAGCTCAAACAAGATCAACAAAATCTAATTTGAGAAAATTCTTGTAATGAATGAGCCATACTTACCAATCTCTTATTAAATTAGGTCTTATTATAAAAAATACACTGCTAAATCTAAGGCCGCGAATATAGAAAATTATGTTTATAGCTTTGATCATGTATAAAGGGTTTTCTCGGGAAATCAATTGTTTTCAGGCCATGGCAACCTATTTGTACACTTGATTTGGCAGCATAAGTTTGTCCAATATATATTTACCTCCCCAATAATCGTATGATTTAAGACAAAAGATGCCTCAGAAGGACTAAGCACTGCCTCCTCCACGTTCTTCACAGTTAAAAACTACTCTACTCCTGTAATTCTAATCTCTTCCAACAGAGAGCCTCTTCTTTTCGGCGTTGCTGCGGCAAAACGAGTTGAAGAATCCAATCACGGTTCTTAGTGCCATTGATTATTTCACTTGCTGCTGATCATCCGTGCTCGAAACCGTTCTATATGAAACTGGTTTACCCCTTTGGATTATCACAGCTGGGTATGGAGACTTCCGGTGAGATTATAGCAATTGAAAGAGAGAAACCGGCACAAAAGAAATTACAGTACTATATTCTTAAAAATTATTAAAATACTTAACAAGTAATAGAAATGTACTAAATTTAAACTAAAATAATAAATCTTAGTGAAGTTGTAACTTGTAACTTGCTCAGTTCGATGTGTCATCAAGATCTCAAGAAATCAAACACCAGCATCGACACAAAATTAAATAACAAATAAAAAACTCAAAATAACAACCACATCATTGTCTTTTTCTTTTTCTCTTTTTATTAATGCAAGTGTCCGGGTTAGTTTGTTACTCGACTAATTCCACGGATCCTGAAATTAATGACCATGTAAGCTTATAGTTAACTTGAAATTTATAAAATTCAAACTAATGATCTCTAGAAAACAAATTTAAAACATGATTAGTCGAATTACATCTCTCAAAATTATTTTATCTTTTTCATTTGTTGCCATTATATAAGCTAATAAAAGGTAGAAGGTAGACAACCCCTTAATTTTAATTACTATTGATTGAAATTGCATTAATCCATAAATTAATCTTGCATTAATAGCCCTTAAAACAGATTGTTTGATTTGATTTAGTAAAGCAAGTTTAATTGAATGGGGCTCTGATTAGATTTAAAGTTCTTATGAAAAATGATTTTTTGACTTTATAAGTATATTTGATAAAAATGACTAAAATCAGTTTTTTTTTCTAAGAATATATATATAAAAGTTCACTGGTTAAAAGTTTATTGATTTTAGTTTTCAATCAAATACAAATTGGACTCCATTTTATCATAAACTTTTTGATTTAAATAGAAAAAAATTATTTCCAATCAAATATATTTATAAGTTAAAAATTAAAAAATAACTTGAATTTATTTGAAAAATTCATATCAACCATAAACTTAGCAGCGAATCAAAAACAAATGACATTTTATTAACCAGTGGTTCAAAGGATTGGACATCTTTAAGACTTTAACCGTGAAGAAATGGAACTTATAAACAAAATATACGTTATATTCGTCTTCAGCAATTCCACCAAAAGTGATGTTGTAACCCATTTTTGGGTCCCCATGAAAAATAAAATAAATAGCCAAAAGAGGTTAGAAAAATGACAAGAGGCAGAAGCGCCCGAAAAATGGTCAGAAAATTGGTCAAGGAGTATAAAAGATACAAAGATTGGATTCTTGACAATATTCTTGAAGGATGGAGAACCTATTGAGAAGGAATTTTGAATTTTTGAGGAGAGAAAGCCCAAATTTGGATGTTTATGGGTTTAATTGGATTTTTATTTGAATTTATAAGAGATTTGATTCCAAGAAAAATTGATTTTTAAGTCAATTTGGGCTTTAATTTGGAGAAATGTAAGTTCTGGGGCCAAAATATATTTTTTAGGAATGTATTGGGTCAAATCAGGGGCTTAATTGCATAAATATTGAAGTTTAAGGGCCAATTAGGGACTTAATTAAGAAAATCCGAAACCAGGGACCAATTTGGAGAAGGCGCAAAGATAGAGGGGTCTGTTTGGAATTGTTTCAGGGGCTTAATTGAAGAAATTGGAAGTTTATTGATCAATTAGGGGCTCAATTGCATAAATCAGAGGCCAAGGACCAAAATGAAAAAGGCGGCCAACAAGAGGGGCGGGGACCGAATTTGAGGGACTGATTGGAAGTTTAGCCATTTAAATGAAACGGCGCGTTTTACCCAAAACGACGCCGTTTCATTAAAAAAAAAAAGACCAGAACGGTGTCGTTTTGAACGACACTGTTCATCTTCTCCTTTTCCCCCGTTTTAGCAGAACCGAAGGCAAAAATTTCGAAAATTCTCCCGCGTCTCTCTCCTCGCCCCCACCACCGCCGAAAGAGCCGACCAACCGTTGCGTGATTGAAGGCGCACTAACCATGGTCTTCCCACCCGTTCTGCCCCTATAAATATAGAAGAAAACCGAAGAGAAAAAACGGGAGAGAGGATCGGGAGAGAGAGGGGAGAGAGGATCGGGAGAGAGAGGAGAAAGAGAGGAGAGAGAGAGAGAGCGAACCGAACACTTGGAAACAGCCGCAGCGCCGCCGCCCGGAGCCACCGTGCACGAGCCACACCACCGCCAGCGACCACCTCCTCCACGCCAGGTACATTTTCTTCCCCCCATTTTTGTGTCTTCTGCAGGTTTGCCTCCTGCATGCATTCTGCATGCAGGAGGCGGGGAAGAAAATTAATTCTTCCCCCGCTGGGGCCCTGGGGCTGCTGGGCCCAGCCTTTTGCAAGTCTGGGCCGGTCTTGGCCCAGACCGTAGGAGTTTTTTCGGCCCGAGATCGCCACACGTTTGTTTTCGCCCGAGATCCAATGTTTCGGGCGAGATCGGCCCGTCTCTTTTTTGGGGCTGAGCCTGGCCCATTCATTTGGGCGGCCCAGCCCTATAATATATATTATATATTATTATAAATTATAATATATATGTGTATATGTTATAATATATATATATATATAAAATATTTATAATAAAAATCTGAAAAATCTAAAAAAATATGTTGTTTTTTCCTTCATATATATATATATAATTTTTAAGGGGTTTTGTTTTTTTTTTATATTGTGGAGGTATAAAATCAGTATTTGAAAATTATCTGATTTTAGTCGAAACACCAAAATTTTCAAAATAAATTTTTTTTTTTTTGCTTTCAAAAAAATTCTAAAAATTCCTTAAAAATGTTATTGATTTTTTTTGTACATCTTTTTAAAAATGACTTAATATTGGGTTGTATTTTTATGCTGTGGAGAATACAAATTCAGTATTAAAAATACCCGATTTCGTCAAAAAAAATAATATTTTCTTGCGTGTTGCATACGGCCAATACACTAACATGTTTTGAATGTTCCTTTTATATATAAAAAAAAATATTGGAAGTTTTTTTTGAAAAGTGTGTTTTCGCATGGATTTCTTAAACACAAATCATTTTCTTGCATTTGTGGATTTTACAACCTGTTTGTAAAACTCCAAAGGGTATTGGCCAATATTCCAAAAACTATAAAAATCTTATTTTGGGAGGAGAAGTTGTGGTTATTGTTCACCGCTAATGTTTGGATGAAGAAATCCTTAAAAGGACGAACATCCAAAATATATATCGGAGTAATAAATCAACGCACATGTTTGAAAGAAGCTTTGGTTGCGATCGAGAACATTTCAAAAATTAAATTTTTTTCTCCATGGTTTATGAGTCGGGAAAAGTAATTGTTTTTTAAGAATTGTGAAATTTCTTCGTTTTTTTTTATTCTCTTTTCCTTGCGATTTACGAGTTGACGGGTTTAGAAAACACCAACACCATAGACTATAGAGCAAACCAAACACCAAGCAGCTTACCTCAGGTAGGGCGTATTAGGGGTGCTAGTACCTTCCCTTTACGCAACCAGTTCCCTTGCCTTAGAATCTCTGAAAGACCAGTTAGGGTTCCTAGTGACCAAAATACTAGGTGGCGACTCCAAAAGAACCAAATCCTTAGAAACACAACGAAAATCGCCAGCGATGTCGTGCTTTATAATTTTTTGTGGGGTGTGACAGAATGGCGACTCCACTGGGGATGTTAGGACTAAACTTGATTTGTTTGTTTATGTTATATGTTATTGGTTTTTGTTTTCTTATGATGTTTTTGTTTAAAAAGCTTTTAGCGTATATCTTTTACATTCTATCATACATGCCATAAGTCATGCATCACTTTATTATTATTATTATGTTTTGGAGGGCACACACATTGTAACTCTAAGTTTAAGTGGGGGACTAGCAGCTTGCCTTATGACTTGAGTCAAGGCTTTAAGTTTGTGTAAACCCCAACTCTTTGCTGAGTGTTTAGACTGATAGTGATTGGTACACGTGCCATCCCACTATCTGCTGGACCTCCATATCGCCTTTACGAGGGTGATCACTGGAACAGCAAGAGACCCTCTTTTAGAGACCCTAGTAGTAACCTACCCTATGTCTCACGTAGAAGAACTAGAACCTATCCTTAGGATGTATGTTCCATAATATCTTTTGCAAGTCATACATTCATACCCAATGAATAAAGCATTTTTATCACAATCATGCATTTTTTTTCTCATACATCTATGCATGCATCGCCAGATCGTGAAACATAGGTCCCACATCCAGAGTCCACCAAAACCCGATCCAGATCAAGAATGGAAAACAAAGAAAGAGCTCACTTAGAGTCGCACTACCAGACCGAGTTGGGAATCTGTGAAAAATGAAGTTTCTCGATTGACCAATCTGCTTGAGCAACTTTTAAGAGCCAAGAACGGGGAGGGAATGTCTACCCAACCACCTATAGGAGCACAGTCAGTTCATGTCCCGGGGGGTATCTCAGAACTTGGGGGCAGATTCAATGATTGGAGCAGCACTTTGCACCCTGCCATTCCCATTCAGCCCCCTCAAGCTCACGTCACAGCAGATGGGCCCTTCCGATAATAGGTCCACCGGATTTATGAACGATTGATAAGATATCAGCCTTGGAAGAAAGGTTAAGAGCAGTCGAGGGAAATGACTGGTTTGACCCCATGCGAGCGTCTGAAATATGCTTGGTACCAAACATCACGGTACCAAAAGATTTCAGGATACCGGAGTTTATAAAGTACACTGGGTTGGAATGCCCAAACACTCACCTTCGATCTTATTGCAATAAGATGGCTGAGGTGATTCATGACGATAAGTTACTGATCTACTTTTTCCAAGACAGTCTATCGGGGTCGGCGCTAAGTTGGTACATGAGGCTGAATAATGCCAAGATCAAGAAATGGAAGGATTTAGTTGAGGCTTTCCTTAAGCAATACAAGTTCAATTTGGAAATTGCTCCAGATCGAACGAGCCTTATGTCAATGGAAAAGAGAAGCCAAGAATCAGTAAGGGCTTATGCGCAAAGATGGAGGGACGAGGCCATGCATGTGCAACCCCCTTTGATAGAAACGGAGATGGTGGCTTTGTTCGCCAATACATTCAAGGCACCCTACTATGAGCATTTAATGGGTAGCTCTTCTCAACATTTCTATGATGTTGTACGCATAGCGGAAAGAATCGAGCAAGGGATTAAAGCTGGACGCATAATTGAGCCATTGGAGACAAAAGGTTTTTTCGGAAGAAAATTGAAGGGTCCCGTTAACAACTTCGAAGGTGGGTCCAATGACAAGATAACGGATTCATATAACCCACAAATACCTACCTCCCATGTGGCCCACATAAACTTTAACAAACCTTTTTCCCTCTAATCGAGCAAATGGCAGTCAAACACCCAAACAACCACCAAAGACCAAACCCAAGATACGTTTCAGAAACAACTACCGGCCATTACCCATGCCTCTGAAGGACATATATGCAAACTACTGAGCATTGGACACGAATAGGCTCCTATCCCTACATTACCACTACAGTCACAGTCCCCATCTGGTATAAGCCCGAGTTGACTTGCGAGTACCATGGGGCTGGTATTCCCGGGCATTGCCTTGAAACGTGCTATGGTTTCAAGAACAAGTTGTTGGAAGCTCATCAAGATAGGATGGGTGTCATTTGAAGATACACCCAATATCATTCAAATCGCATCGCCACAGGTGACAAAAGTGGGGATAGGGGATAAAGGGTTGGAAAACCTTGGTCAAGAATCGTCAATAATGAAGAAGGCGAGATCAAAGGAGAAGACAAGGAAACGCAAATGGGAGAAGGAAGATGAAGCATTGCCTCGGTTGACTTTCCACACACTAGAAGAAGTTTCAGAATCGGGTGGACCCAGGAAGCTTCTTGTAGTTTTCAAAATGTAAAACAACTTTATTTGCCTTAGCATGTTTTTGTCATTTGCTTTTGTCTTGCTTTTATTTTCTCTAGTGAGCAATTCAGAGCTCATATTGTCAGCTACAGATTTTGTGTTTGTCATTTAAGCCTACCTTTTCTTTAAATAAATGATGAGATTATGCACTTTTTAAACAAGTTTAGTGGTTACAAATAAAGTATCATAAAATGGTTAATATGAAACTTAAGAAAAGCTACCCTTGAAATACACTTACCTCTGGACTTGATGTGATAATTGATAAAATCACCTGTAAATTTTTCTTCAAGACAAAATAAGAGTTTATCAATCCTAAACAATGTGCATTTTTGAAAAAAAAACACATTTATTGTCCTTTTCACTCTCTAATGAGTTTTTTTTGTTGGTGTTTTGTTTTGAGTACGCCAAAATGAATTTCTTCTCTATATAAAAACCCTAGACTAGGATCGCACCCCTACACTGTGGGCAAGACGAGATGTTTTATGAAAAGTTTAGAAATTGGACGGGACGAAAACCAAGCTAAAGCATTTGACAAAAGCATGACAGAGAGGCAAATACAAGTCATACATTTTGAGAAAAGGAACTACTTGAAGAAAGTCAAAGACTTCTTCTCCAAGAATATGATAGGCAACACGAGAGATAAATCCAGCATACGACTTCAAAAGCAAGTTCATGTTAAGAGGGAGTCTCAATGAACTAGAAGAAGAGGCTGGGACCTATGTTTCAAAACCAGGTAAAATGCATGCATTGAATCTAATCATAAATCATTGCATTATATATTTTTTTTTGGATCGTTACAGGAGGAGATTCTTAGCGCATTCCAACAAGATTATGGACGAAGAAAGAATCATTGAGATGATTCTAGAACAACAAGAAGAGAAGATAATGGTTTTTCAAACCCTGCCAGCAGGAAGAACGACATCGATAGCATTCGGTAAAAAGAAATCACCAAATGGGATTCCAAGTTGTTGAGATCGACAGAAGGGATCTTGTATTTCGATGGAGGTCGCCAGAAGGGACCTCATATTTCAGCTTTGAATAAAAGGAATCGTCAGATGGATTCCAAGTTGTTTGAGATCGCCAGAAGGGGTCTCGTTTTCGATATTCATCAATGGAGGTCGCCAGAAGGGACCTCAAATTTCAGCTTTGGTATAAAAGGAATCGCCAGATGGGATTCCAAGTTGTTTGGCTAAAGGAGATCGCCAGAAGGGATTCTCATATTTCAATGAAGGTCGCCTAGAAGGGACCTCATATTTTCAGCTTTGAATAAAAGGATCGCCATCAGATGGATTCCAAGTTGTTTGAGATCGCCAGAAGGGGTCTCGTTACTTCGACTTCATCAAGGAGGTCCCAGAAGGGACGTCAATTTTCTTAGAAAAAAGCATTTTGTAATAAAAAGAATTCTTCCCCCTGGGTAGGTCAGCTCACCCATACAATGAGACCATTCATATTTCTTCTGGGTAGGTCACCCAATTGTGAGTACCATCAATTTGGCTCTTGGGTAGGTTCACCCATACAATGAGACCACCCATCCTTGGTAGCCCATACAGAAGGGGACCATCGTATTTCGTGGTAGGTCGCCAGCAAGGGAGACCCATACTTTTCAGCTTTGTCACCCATAAAGAATCGCCAGATGGGACCATTCTCCAAGTTATTTGGGTAGGTCACGCCAGAATGAGGATTCCTCCTGGCGTATGTCACCCAAAGAATGAGACCACTCTTCCTTTTTCGGGAAGGTCACCCATCACAATGAGACCATACTTTTCTGGGTAGGTCACCCATAAGAATGAGACCATCTCCATTTTTTAGAAAAAACCTGGGTAGGTCACATAAGAATGAGGCCATTCCTTCCTTGGGTAGGTCACCCCAAAGAATCACTCTTTCCTTTTTGGGTAGGTCACCCATCACAATGAGACCATACACTGTAGGACAGTAAGTCACCCATAGACAATGAGACCATTCTCCATTTTTTTACCTGGGTTAGGTCACCCATAGAATGAGCATCATTCCTTCCCCTTGGGTAGGTCACCCAACTAATGAGACCACTCTTCCTTTTCTGTGTAGGTCACCCTGGTTTATCACAATGAGACCATATTTTTTTTTCTGGGTAGGTCACCCATAAGGAATGAGACCATTCTTTTTTTTTATGGGTAGGTCACCCATAAGAATGAGGCCATTCTTTCCCCTGGGTAGGTCACCCAAAGAATGAGACCACTCTTTACCCTTTTCACTCGGGCAGGTCACCCATCATAATGAGACCACATACACATTTTTTTTTGATTATGAGTAAAGGAATCGACCAGATGGGATTCCAGGTTAAAGGAGATCACCAGATGGGATCTCGGATGGATTTCCATATTGATCAAACTAAAGTAAGAATTCAGAGGATCGCTGGATTAAAGGATCTCGAGATGACTAAGTTTTGATCATAGTTTTTTGGGCCTAAGGAGGATTGTTATAAAGGACAAAGTTTCAGATCAATCAAGCTTTCGACCGATCAGTTTCGGGAGTTCCCGTTTTCGGTTTATCTTTATAACACTTACTGCGCAAAATCCATGCTCCGTAAGTATTATAAAGAGGGGCATCTGTTGTAACCCATTTTTGGTCCCCCTGAAAAAATAAAATAAATAGCCAAAAGAGGTTAGAAAAAATAACCGTAGATGGCAGAAGCCTCAGCCCCGAAACATGGTCAGAAAATTGGTCAAGGGAATTAAAAATACAAGGATTAAAAATTTTTGACAGTATATTTCTTGAAGGATGAAAGCCCTATTGAGAAGAAAATTTGAATTTTAGGGAGAAAAGCCCAAATTTGGATTTTTATGGGCTTAATTGGATTTTTATGACTTAATTGGATTTTTAATTGAATTCATAGAAGATTTGATTCCAAGAAAAATTGATTTTTAAGTCAATTTGGGCTTTAATTTGGAGAAATTTAAGTTCTGGGGCCAAAAATATATTTTTTAGGAATTTATTGGGTCAAATCAGGGGCTCAATTGCATAAAATATTGAAGTTTAATGGCCAATTAGGGACTTAATTAAGAAAAATCCGAAAACCAGGGACCAAATTGGAAGAGGCGCGCTAAATGGAGGGGTCTGCAATTGGAATTCGGTTCAGGGGCCTAATTGAAGAAATTGGAAGTTTTTTGATCAATTAGGGGCTAAATTGCATAAATCAGAGGCCAAGGACCAAAGTTGAAAAAGGCGGGCCAACAAGAGGGGCGGGGACCGAATTTGAGGGACTGATTTGAAGTTTAGCCATTTAAATGAAACAGCGCGTTTACCCCAAAACGACGCCGTTTCATTAAAAAAAAAAAAAAAAAAAAAAAAAAGACCAGAACGTGTCGTTTTGAACGACACTGTTCATCTTCTTCCTTTTCCCCGACGTTTAGCAGAAACAAAAGGCAAAAAAATTTGAAAAAAACCTCCCGCGTCTCTGCTCTCTCTCTCGACCCCACCACCACCACCTTAAAGAACCGACCAGCCATGCGTGATGGAAGGCGCCACTAACCATGGTCCCCACCCGTGCTGCCCCTATAAATAAGAAGAAAAACCGAAGAGGAGGAGACCCGAAGAGAAGGAGAGAGAACGACCCGAATAGAGAGAGAAGAGCAGAAACAAACCAAGAAGAAAGAAACCGAAACCGAAACCAAAAAACAAACCGAGGCAGAGGAAGCCACTGAGAAGCCACAGAAAACAAACGGGCGGAAAAGAGGAAGAGGAAGAAGTTTTCTCGCCGCCGTTTAGCAACGACAGCAACACCGCCCGGAGCCACCGTGCCGCGAGCCACGCCACCGCAGCACCTCCTAAGCAAACCGCCTCCTCCACGCCAGGTAAAATTTCTCTTCCCCCATCGTTTTTGTTGCAGGCGTTGCCTCCTGCATGCAGAGTTATGCATGCAGGAGGCGGGGGGAAGAAAATTAATTCTTCCCCCCGCTGGGCGCCTGGGGTGCTGGGCCAGCCCGATGCTGGCCCAGCCTTGCAATTCTGGGCCGATCTTGGCCCAGACTGTTAGAAGTTTTGTTGGGCCGATTTCGCCCAAATCCATTTGGGCCGAGGTCGGCCCGACCCTTTATTGTTTTGGGCTGAGCCTGACCCATTTATTTGGGCCGGCCCAGCCCCATATATAATATATTATATATTATTATTATAAATTATAATATATGTGTGTGTATATGTTATATATATATATATATATATATATATATATAAAATATTTAGGTTAAAAAAAATATATAATATTTTGAAAAATCTTAAAAAACAATATTGTTGATTTTCTTGCATATTTTGTAAAAAATGCGTTTAATGTTGGTTTGTATTTTTATACCATAAAGATAACAAAATCAGTGTTAAAAAATACCCGGTTTTCGTCTAAAACATCAAAGATTTTCAGAATAAAAAAATGTTTTTGCTTTCAAAAAAATTCTAAAAAGTCCCTAAAAATGTTGTTGTTTTTTCTGCATATTTTTATTAAAGTGGATTAATATTGGGTTGTATTTTTTACCGTAAGGATACAAGCTCAGTATTAAAATACCCGATTTTCGTCAAAGCATAAAAAAAATTGTTTACAAAAATGTGTTTTCTTGCGTGTTGCATACGGCCAATACTCTAACATATTTTGAATGTTATTTTTTTTATAAAAAAAAATATATTGGAAGCTTAGAAAGTGTGTTTTCGCATAGATTTCTTAAACACAAATTATTTTCTTGCATTTCTGGATTTTACAACATGTTTGTAAAACTCCAAAGGGTATTGGCCAATATTCCAAAAACTATAAAAATCTTATTTTTGGAAAAGGAATTTATTTATTATTTACCGCTAATGTTTGGATAAAGAAATCCTTAAAAGGATGAATATCCAAAATATTATTGGGAGTAATAAATCCACACACATTCTTGAAAGAAGCCTTGATTATAATCGAGGACATTTCAAATTTTTTTTATTATCCCACGATTTATGAGTCGCAAAGTTTTGAAATATTAAGGGAAAAATGAGCTTTCAAAGCACATGGAATCTCCTTAGATTTCTATCCAAAATCAATTGACGAGCCTAGAAAATACCAACACCATAGCAAATTATAAAGCAAACCAAAACACCAAGCCAGCTTACCTTAGGTAGGGCGTACTAGGGGTGCTAATACCTTCCCTTTACGCAACCAGTCCCTTACCTTAGAATCTCTGAAAGACCAGTTAGGTTTCCTAGTGACCAAAATACTAGGTGGCGACTCCAAAGAACCAAATCCGTAAAATAGAACAAAACGAAAGTCGTCAATCGAATGTCGCAAAAACAAACTTTTTTTTTATTATTATTTTTTAGGGGTGCGACAATTAGTGCCACTAATGGTGGCATGATTTCAGGACCTATTGTCCCCTACATGTGCTGGAGAAGGCTGCTAAGAAATGCTATAAAGGAGGCTTATATTTGGCGAGTACCTGTAAACTTGGCCACAGACGCTCTCGGAATGGTAAGCTTGGAAGAGCTGCAGGATGCAAGCTTGTGCTGAAGAAGCAAGAGGACAATTGCCCACATAAATGGCAAAGGGGGTGATTGTTAGGATATTGTCATTTATTGGCAATACCCCACCACCACTAAGTGGTAGCACCATTAGTGCCACTAATGGTGGCATGTTTTAAGGTCTTCTTGTCCCACCATTGTCTCCCATGTGCAGCTGCTGGAAAGAATAAGAGAAGCCACCATTAGCCTATAAATAGGCACCATACAAAGAGAGCTAGGTGAGAGGAGTGTGTGAGCATGTGAAGAGAATAGAAAGAAAGAGAGAGCTGCAATGGCAGCAGCCATTGCTGCAGCTGCAAGGCAGCAAGAGAGATGGGAGTTGAGTGATGAGATCCTCCTCCATGTATTTATTGTATTCTTTCTCTATCTCTAATAAATGGACTCTCTCCCGTGGATGTAGGTGGTTTTGCCGAACCACGTAAAATATTGTGTCTCAGTGTGCTTTCCCCTCCGATGAGCAATAATCAGTACATCACCGGTCGCCGGATTCCGCCCAACAATTGGTATCAAAGCACAAGGTTTAAGTGGTGTTTGATTTTTTGCTCAAAAATGAAGTTTATCAAAATTGTGTTTTGACCATACCACTGTGTAGAGGAGGAAGAGACGAAGCCACTGGTGAAAACCGCGTCGAAAACGGACGTCGGAATCTCCTTCACGCTCCGGCGAGGTGACTGGCCACGCGCGGATGGGCTGACCCGACCCGAATACCAGACGACCCGACCCACGTGGCTGACCCGGATAAGGATGACGTCAGCATGACGTAATTTGTGACATTAGCATGCACAGTAATCATGGCCCAAGATGACATCAGCATGATGTAATGGTGACGTCAACAACACAGTCAGCATGCCATGTCAGCGACCAGTCAGCAGACACGTCATCATAGTGGGGCCCACTACCACGTCAGCACCGCGGAGCCGAGCCGAGCTGAGCCAAAGAGAGCCGAGGGAAAGGATTCTGTGCAGCAGAGTCTACGTGCAACCGGATCTGAGAGTGAATCTGAGCCGTTGATCAGGCCAGAAATGTTTTGATCAAATCTTAGCCGTCTGAAGTGCGATTTGGACGATTCAAGACATGTTTCCAGCTAATTTGATCATTCCGGATGCAATGGTATGGTCCGATCGTTGAGATGTGAGACCGAAAATGGCAGTGGTTAATTCTTAAGAGAGATTGCCCGATCAGGAGGCATCTGAGGGTCTTGATGGAGGTCGATGGAGATGAAGAAGAAGAAGGTGCACATGTTTATCCAATTACATGTGCTGAACTATTTAATGGGGAAATATAATGCCTTGATGGAAGGCAAAATTGGGACACTCTGGACACCCGGTTATGTGGACAATTAGAGGTGGAGAGTGAAAATTGACGAAGACCAATCTTGACGAATCTAAGCACTAGTAGTCTCGCTAGATGTTGAGAAATCATGTATTAAACCTGTATAGTCCAGATCACTTGTAAAGGAAAGCCGCAACAAAGCTAGCAAATGGTTGTATATACGGAGAGACAGTACGATGGATAGATATAGCCTAAGAAGTTCTGTCTAGGAGATTGGGTTTTAAGCGGGACCGTTATGACCCCTCCAATCTTTCCTGGGAACTTGCTTAGTGGAAGGATTATCCATACGGTACTATTTTCATATATGTGACAGTTTGTTATGAAACTGTTGAAGACTAGCAAGATGACGGCACAAGGGGAACAGTTGGGTTCCGCATGATCAAGGATCTGATGGAGTGGTGATTTCTCCAAAGAAGTTAGATTCGGTGACTGTGATTTCTCGAGGGGAGAATTGATGAAGACCCTGATAATGGAAGAGAAATACAGCAAGGGGATAAAGATTGGCACCCTATTTTGACTTGGATAGGTGTTGTGACAGGATTAGCTGCTGTCAAACATAAGCAAGGAATAGGGAGAAATCTGGAGAACAGAAATTGCACAAGGGCACACGGAGATTGTGTAAGAGTACCCGTCAGATCCAATGAGGTACTGTAATGAGACAACAGGTGCAAGGAGAAGAAGTGTTCCCAGATGAAGCTCAGAGCAGAGACTGTTAATGTTTGTACAACAGGAAGTTTTTTATGCTCTTGATGAAGACAACAGGCGAAGACCTTTCCAATGCATGCAAGGATGGAAAGAGAGTTGTTGCAGAGGCACCTAATTGAGGGGGTGCAAATGCCTATGATAAAAGGCGAAGACACCAAAGAGAGTGGTGTAGGTGAAGCTGTCAAGCAGAAAGGCGTAGAAGCTCCAAACATAGAAATCGAGGTGGAGGATTGCGAGGAGTATACCGCAACTTTCTCTTTCTATGTAGTTAGTGGCAGTAATCTCTCCCAAGTCCACATGGTGGTAGAGAATCTTGGAGCCACTAGATTCATCCCCAATGAAGGAGGATGAGACTGCCCCATGACAGCGGGCGGAGACACCTTAGAGAGAAGGTGTGAGGGCTATGAAATGAGCCCAAGATCAGGTCGCCCAAGACAACGAGCGGAGACACCTCGGATGGAAGGTGTGAGGGCCATGATATGAGCCCAGATTTCAGACCGCCGCATGACGACGAGCGGAGACACCTCATGAGAAGGTGTGAGGGCCAGGATAGGAGCCCAGTTCAGAACGCCCCAGAGCCGATGTGATGGCTAGATATAAGTGGACAGATGGATAGCCAATGAAGTGGCTATGATGAGTATGAAGACAAATGCAGGATTGACTTTCATGGATATTGCCCCCATGCTAAAGATCAATGAGCTAGAAGACATTTGCCTTGGACAATAAGTGTGTGACTTGTGGAGCATTAAGACGCGACTGCTATGAAGGAGCAGAGGGCATGCGCAGGTTCCAGAAACGAGTTGACTCTTGTCAAGGTGGTGAGCTCGGTGATGGCATTGTAATACTCAGAGTATGAAGACATACATGGATCAACCTTTAATGGGCTGTCCCCATTGTTAAAGGTGGAGAGCTACCTGGACTCTTATGACTAAGAGCGAGAGACTCATGGAGAAGTAAGGCGTGGTTCCTATGGTGGAACAGAGGGCATGCGCAACTCTTGAATGAGTAGACTCTTGGAAGAGTGGTGGGCTTGTGATCATATTGAGATACTCAGATAATGACTGTCGCACTTGGAATATCCGTTTGAGGGGGTGTTGTAAGCCTTGGTGTAAGGCTTGATAAATCATTCTATTTGGACCGAGCATGTTGTTGATACGCTCGAAGGGGAATGTTTCTAGAGACAAGCGTTAATACTCTTCAGATGTGATGTGTGAGACCATCTGGTTGAATTGATCCTTTGGTGTAAGCAAGGGTGTGCTTTGGTGACTCTGGTGATTGAAAGGTTTGGCGAGTACCTGTAAACTTGGCCACAGACGCTCTCGGAATGGTAAGCTTGGAAGAGCTGCAGGATGCAAGCTTGTGCTGAAGAAGCAAGAGGACAATTGCCCACATAAATGGCAAAGGGGGTGATTGTTAGGATATTGTCATTTATTGGCAATACCCCACCACCACTAAGTGGTAGCACCATTAGTGCCACTAATGGTGGCATGTTTTAAGGTCTTCTTGTCCCACCATTGTCTCCCATGTGCAGCTGCTGGAAAGAAGAAGAGAAGCCACCATTAGCCTATAAATAGGCACCATACAAAGAGAGCTAGGTGAGAGGAGTGTGTGAGCATGTGAAGAGAATAGAAAGAAAGAGAGAGCTGCAATGGCAGCAGCCATTGCTGCAGCTGCAAGGCAGCAAGAGAGATGGGAGTTGAGTGATGAGATCCTCCTCCATGTATTTATTGTATTCTTTCTCTATCTCTAATAAATGGACTCTCTCCCGTGGATGTAGGGCGGTTTTTGTCCGAACCACGTAAAATATTGTGTCTCAGTGTGCTTACCCCTCCGATGAGCAATAATCAGTACATCACCGGTCGCCGGATTCCGCCCAACATTGTGGAAAAGCATTCTTTCATTTCAAGAATATTCCTGGTGTTTGTTTGATTTCTCTATAACTTTCCTAACTTAACTTGGTACTAAATTATAGTTTGTAGTGTTTTCTTGAATTGATCTCTAAAATCTTCTTTAGGTGTATTCATAATTTAACAAAATGATTGGAATGCTACTATAGCTAGCTCTTGGTAAAATTAAAGACAACAAGAAAACTTGTTTCCAGAGAGATGACTACAAAGAAACAAACTAGCTTCCAGTTTTTCTTAATTAAGCCGTTTGAGAACCCTATAAAGAACTGTTCCTTGTTAAAAATAACAGTAAATTAGTATTTGTGTTATGCTTGTTTGGTGTATAGAATGAAACTATTAATTATAAGAACATATAATAAGGTGAATTCTTATTTATTATTCTTATAAGAATAAATTAAAGTTGATAGAATAAACGTCAACTATTTGTCAAGTCCTTGTCCTTGTAAAAGTGACATATTGGGGAGCATCAACTATATGTCAAGTCCTTGTCCTTGTAAAAGAGACATGTTGGAGAGGCTAACAAACGGCAGGTCCATTCAGCCCAGTGCTTGACGGCTGCCTTAGTTAGTTTTCTCATGTATTAAGTTATGTCCACATTAATTTACATTAGTCCAAATGTACGGTCACAACATATATTAAGATAAACTCATTGTAGCATTGTTTTTACATATTAGTATAAATGTATATATTGTGTTGTGTTTTCTATTATGGTATCAAAGCGTAATCCACTAGATGTGTTTCAGATGTTGTATTATGTTCAACCTAAAAGAAAAGTCGACAAGGAAACCTTTTTGTTTTTACAATGAAAACAACTAAGAATCCCATTTATTATTGTTTGAGCAACTACATGTCCTAAAGTTGAATTCAGATGAAAATCATGGAATTAATATGTTAGATGAGGTGGATAGCTAGCAAATGCATGTTAGCAAGAAGGAACATGAATTGCATCAAGAGTGGTGTTTTTAGAATAATATTTTGTATTTGGAATTACTAAGAGACCCTAAAAAAATTCTAAATACAAAAAAAAAAAAAAATCACCCTTGAAATTTAATTCAATTTCAAAGATTTCAAACAATTTGTAAGTTTTTATAATATATAATCCATTCAACATCTTTTATATTTGTTTATATCTTTGTATTTTTTAATATAACATATGTTCACTAACATGTAAGAGGCTCTAAGAATAATATGATTTTATAAGATTCAGTTTTCTTACTACTTGGTCAATTTATACTATATCAAATAATTATTTTAATTTAAAAATTTTAATTGTTTAAAGTTTGAGGTGATTTTTCAAAAAAATAATAATTTAAATCAACTTTCTAACATTTCATTCTATCTTAACCTATCTTACCTTTTTGTTTATTTTTAAATAATTAAATAATACTCGGTATATATTCATCATTTAAAATACACTTTTCCTTTTCAGTTAATTCTTGCCGATGAGCTCCTTCTTTGATGTTTTGTTCAACATTAATAGTTGAATTAACCCAATTTCAGAAGAATATATTATTACTTTGTTTTTTTTTATACATTAAGAACTTGATTAATTGATCATTACAGAAATAAATATAGTTAGATTAGATTTATGTCCTAAAAAGTTTTCTTAGTTCAGTGTAAAAAATGTATTCCATTTGTTAAACCATAACATTGCAGCTTGAAATCGAGATTCACCTTCGTGCTTTTAAAAATAAACAAATCAAAAAAGAAGAAAGTAAATTATTCTTTGTTTTCCCTTTTCCTTTTGCTATAATCCTACTTTAAAGTTGTAGTGTAATAATTGTAGTTATGTACGAGAACAATTAAAGTAGGACTCTTCCAAAAGCAAAAGAGGAAACCAGTAATAATTTACTTTCTTCTTTTTTGCTTGCCTATTTTAGAAGCAAGAATGTGAATCTCGATTTCAAGCTGCGATATTATGGTTTAACAAATGCAATACATTTTTTTCATATATAATGAACTAAAAAAAATCTGACATAAATCTAATCTTAATATATTTATTTTTATAGTGATCAATCAATCAAGTTTTTAAGCTATAAAAAGCAGAGTAATAATATATATACCTCTGAAAACGGATTAATTCAGCTATTAAACAAATTTCCCTATAAAGGAGGAGATCATCAGAAGAAAAGTTGGATTTTAAAAGATCAATATATTATTTAATTATTTGAAAAGAAATAGAAAAGTAAGATGGGTGCTGATAGTACGGAATATTTAAAAGTTAATATAAATCATATAGTAATAATTTAAATTTTTGAGTGAAAATAATAATTGGCTAAAAACATATTATGCACCATTTCTTTTTAATTAAAAGGAAAATTATCATGATGAAGTAAGATATATATTCATTTTGTATTTCTAGGTAAGAAACTATAAAGATCGGTATATCGGATGACGTGGCATGACGGATTAAAAGGCAGATTATTTCAAAGGCTGAGAAGGATTTGGGTTTTAATCTAGTGTGGTAAGCTCTATTGTATCCTATTAAATCAAAGGTCCACAACTAACACTATTAGATCTAATGGCTAGGTTATTTTTGGTATTTTTCAAAAAAAAAATTAAAAAAAAACAATATCTTACTTTCGTAAAGAAAAACTAAAAAAAATATTCAAATAGTAATCTAATCTTCTTTCTTTTCTTTTCTCCTTTTCTCCCTCTGCTCTCGTGGCTATTTATAGCCAATAAGCAGGGGACAACACATTTAATTCAAAAGAAAAAAATGCATCGCCGTAACTAATCTATCTATTATAAATAAATTTATGTATTATTAATTTGTTTTATTATATATAATAATAAATATTTATATGGGTAAAGCTAAAAAAACTTAAATCAGTATTAAAAAAAGCTCATTTCAACCACTATAAAAAATATTTTAATTACCGAAAATTGTATTGAAATACAAAAAAAAAAAAACATTTGATGGTATCAAACCAGTGAACCGGGTTTTGACCGAAAATGACAGTTTTGACCCGAAACCTCATGAAAACTCATTTTTTTATCCTGATTGACATGGTTTGACCAGTATTGACTCAGTGAAATCGATTTTTATGAAAAATGACAGTTTTGACTGAAAATTACGGTTTTGACCCGAAACATCATGAAAAACTCATTTTTTACCCTGGTCATTATGGTTTGACTCGTATTGACTCGGTGAAATTGGTTTTTATGAAAAATGACAGTTTTGACCCGAAACGTCATGAAAACTCATTTTTTACCGTGGTCGACATGGTTTGACCCGTATTGACCAGGTGAAATCGGTTTTTATGAAAAAATGACGGTTTTGACTGAAAATGACGGTTTTGACCCGAAACGTCATGAAAACTCATTTTTTACCCTAGTCGACATGGTTTGACCTGTATTGACCCAATGAAATCGGTTTTTATAGAAAGATGTGATTGACTCGAGAAAAAATATATGTTGAATTTGAAAATTTTTTTTTCTTTTTTTTTTTGAATTTTTATGAATAATAATAGAAATAAAATAACATTCAAGAAAATCTTAGTGAATCAAAAATTGGGTTACAACATTAATTAACTACATTTTCTTAATTAAACCGTTTGAGAACCCTATTTATACAATCATTCAAAGAATGGTTCCTTGTAAAAAAAAAAGAAAGTAAATTAGTATCTGTGCTTTTGCTTGTTCAGTTTATAAAGTGAAACTATGACGAGAATATAGTAAAGCTAAAGTTTTATTTATTTCTTTTATAAGAATATAATAAAAATATGTTGATTTGTTTTACGAATATTGAAGAATTATATAGAGTTGGTCATCTAATGGATGGAAATCCGGCATGGTAGCATATCACAGGTATTTATTACTACTCCAATCTGCTACACACTCTCTATTTTTTAATAGATCCATACAATTATATATAAAACTAGGTCTAAAGAAATGAATCCAAGGTGCTGTGAAATAAACAACAAAAATTCAGGGATGATTGCTTCAAATAAGAATTAGCTTTAGCATGCCAAATTATAATCTATATTATTCCATAAAAGAGTCCTTGCCATACCTTTCACTTGAACTTTCCTTTGATCAATCCTCTCCACTAATGAAACAATTCATCCAATAAATGAGTTATGAACCATGAAAGTCCCCACCAATAAACTATTTGTTCCAGATTTTTCAAGACATTTAATAACACAAAATGAATATAAATATTCCTGCATTATGATAAAATATTTTTAATTAAAAAAGGTTGGGTACAAAACCTATTGTCTATAGTTAATCATTATCATTATCTTAACTCAAGAACTTAATTGTTATATATATATATATATATATATATATATATATATATATATATATATATATATATATATATATAATTTATATCAACTTTTAAATGTTCCATACTATCAGCACCCATCTTGCTTTTCTATTTCTTTTTAAATAATTAAATAATACTTTGTATTGATCTCTTAAAATGCACCTTTTTCTTTTCTTTTATAGGGATATTTTCTTAATAGTAATTTAAAAATTACTCTGCTTTTTTGTAGCTTAAGAACTTGTTTGATTGATCACTATAAAAATAAATATATTAAGATTAGGCATTGCATTTTTTAAACCATATTAATATTGCAGCTTGAAATCGAGATTCACATTCTTGCTTCTGAACTAAACAAGCAGAAAGTAAATTCTTCCTCTTTTTCCCTTTTCCCTTTGGAATAATCCTACTTTAACTGTTCATACATAGACGCATAGAATTTACAAATGTGTTTCACGTTCATGACAGATTGTCCTTGAAATCTATTTCCAACAAGCCATTAAAGGGGCTTCATTTCCTTCTACTTGGAGTATAGAGTGCAATGGAAGTGATCACTAACCAGATACTAGGCTAAAGGGTAATCCCCCTTGCCGCGAAACATGAAGTCAAAATCATTAAAGTTTCAGTCCGAAAATTGCAACACTATTTTGGTCTAGTTTGATAGAATGAGGATCCATGTTATAATTAGAGAGCAATAAAGCTAGCTCCATTAGATGATAAAGATTTCTACCTTTGACCCATTAATTTATAATAATAGAAATTTTACGAATAAAACATAGTCTTTACATAGAGATAAATGGAAAACAAAAAAGATAAGGATTGGTACTGTAAACACTGCATTCCAATCGGTTTTTTGTTTTCAAAAATTAGTTTATTTCTTGATGTCCAAATGCCCCATAAAATGCCATGCGAAAGCAAAATAATTGCTTTTCGTTGGAATATCCCGGTCACCAGCTGCAGTCTAACCATTTTTTGAACTTCATCCAAATGATGAACAATGCAAGAAAAGATGAACAATTACTTTGACCGGTGTCTATCAGATTCCTGTGGAGAAGAAACTCCCGAGTGCAGACTGCAACATCCAAATAAATTGAACCCCACTTAACATATGCACGTAATTCTGGAAATTGATTCGATGGATAGATGGTGGCCATTTCTTGAATTTTATTTTCCAAGAAACAGAGAAGGTTTTCTGGAAACAGAGTATCAAAGATAGGGAAAGGTACAGTTACAACGGCTCAGCAACAACAAGTTAGATCTTAGAGCTGTCTGGTATGTGCCATGCTTGCATGTAGATGTAGAGAGTAGCTGAGTAGGTGTAGAAAATATTTGAACACACCAAGTATTGAGGTGTTTTCTTGGGACATGATTGGACATTCCGGGTGAAGACGGGTTAAAAATCCCTTTGTTTGGGTTTCCTGGGGAGGCTTTGGGCTTCCAAAACGCTGGGGAGGTGCTTTGGGCTTCCAAAACGCTGGGGAGGTGGTTAAAAATCCCTTTGTTTCGGTTTCCAGTGTTGACGCTTAGACTTGGCTTGAGAGCTGGGCACTACTACACGCCATTGGCCCAAGCATCGGACTTCCAGTGCCTGAAACCTAGGCTTGGCCCAAGCATGAGGAATTTTTTATGAATATAAAATATGCCCCTTTCGGTACAATAAAAGTGAAAAATAGAAATCTCTGTTTTTAGGTCAGGCCTAAACTTATAGAATTATGTCCATTATTGGGACAGAAATCTGTCAGTTTAGGCTTGGCTGAATAGAAATCTGTTAATTTTATGACTAGACCAGCCCAACCAGACTAGTGTCCTATTTTTATTTTTCTTAAACACACGCTTACATGGCAATCCAAATGGACTCCAAAAAAATAAATATTTTTTGAGCTCACTGGACTCATAGAAAATCTATAAATTAGCATACATGACAATGCAAAGTGACAAGTTTAAATACAGTTAATATGGTGTCATACTATTTTCAACTTGCTCATAATCTTTTCATTAATAATATAACTATCAACAGCTTATTTTCTTTCTATTTATTTAAAAGACAAACACAGAAAGAGAACAGGCAACCCAAAAAAATGAAAAACGAGAAGAAACAAAGGAGGGAGGAGGAACAAAGGGTTCAAAGCAAACCACCGTCTTCGACTTCGCCTCCATGCACAGGTAAGTTCTTCAGGTAATAACATTAGATTTTTGTCAGATTGTTTTTCTTAGTTTCAGTTTAAAAGAAAAATGTATTGCATTTGTTAAACCATAATATTGCAGCTTGAAATCGAGATTCACATTCTTGCTTCTAAAATAGGCAAGCAAAAAAGAAGAAAGTAAATTAGAACTTGTTTTCCCTTTTCCTTTTGGAATAATCCTACTTTAATTGTTCTCATTTGCTTTCTCGTACATTCATGACAAATATATTTCCAACAAGCCAAAGGGCATCATTTCCTCTGCTTGGAGTATAGAGTGCAATGGAAATGATCACCTATCAAATATTTTTGTTTTTGTGTTACAATTTATTTTTAAAATACATTTCTAATTGTTTTTTTTTTTTCTAAAAAACATTAATATATATATATATATATAGATGACTTTGATGATCTAATATTAAAAATAAAAAAAATATATAGAAAAACAAGATATTAATATATTTTCAATTAAAAAACATTTATTTTAAAAATTATATTGCAACACAATAACAACACACACTTATTGAAATGAGTTTCATCTAAAATACTGAAGTCTTCTAATGTGTGGTCTATTCAACATCTTTTATATTTGTTTGTACTTTTAAAAAAAAAATAATTAGAGAGAATACGGATAATAAGATTTGATCTTCTTACTTCTTGGTCAAACCAATTATAATATCTTATCAAATACTCAACCTAAATAAACACTTAAAATATTAGATTAAGTTTTAGAAATAATGTTGTCGGCCAATTTTATTTTTTTTCCTGCATAAAAAAGATGTCAAGACAATGTAAAAAGTTCTAAAAGAGAGAAAAAAATCTGAAATTCTGATAATTGACTCGAATGAATTTAATAAGCTCAGCTAATTTAAAAATATGATTAGAAAATAAAAAATCAAGAACAAATAAAGCAAAACAAATAAAATCAACAACGATTAAATACAAAAAATGAACACTTCTTAATACTATGAAACTATATTTGTACAATGTTTTTAAAAACGTCTCAATAATCTTATTTGTTAATAAAGTAAAAATTAAAATCATGAAACTCAATTTCAAGTCAACCTAATATTAAAAAATAAAATAAATAAAATAAATAAATAAACAAAGACAAAAAACTTGAATTAACCTTGGTGAACTTGCTCTATTCATAACCCGAGACATGGTATCCAAATAACTCCCGAACATGATTTTCGAGAAGGGAAGAGAGGAAAGAGGCAAGGAAGAAAAAAAATATGGTCAGAGCTTAACCTTTGACTATCAGGTGGCACGCGCCTCACCACCACGATAAAGGCGGCAAGGCACATTGAACGCTGCCCTTGAATGGTGCAGATGACCTATATATATATTGTCCTTGAAGGAAATCATTTCCTTCTGCTTGAAGTATAGAGTGCAATGGAAATGATCACCAACCAGCTACTAGGCTGAAGGGTAATTCCCCTGCCGTGAAACATAAGATCAAAAGCATTAGAGTTTCAGTCAAGAAACTACACACTTGAACAATCAAGGCAGGCCAGGAATAATATTGCAGTTTTCTTCTATATTTATAATTAACCAGGATCATATTCAAGCCTCTCCCCTCTGAGCCTCATTTCTCTCCAAACCAGGGTCTGCTCCTCCAGAACCCCCAAAATCTCCACAGATGTCGGTTTCCTTCATCATCAGCACAATGTCCCTCCTTCAAATCACCATGACACTTTCATTGTAGAAACAAGACCAGTAACAATCAGCTCCTACCTGCAACGTCAACCTCTACCACGTCTCTCCTCCACTGTTTATGGTTGAAGCAACAACGAAACAGATATGTGAAAGAAGAAAAAAATTAAATCAATTGTTTATGTGTTTTTCCTTATTTTGCAGGTGACGTACGGTAATATTCACTGCTGGCCTAGGGAGGAAGAAGAGGACTAACTACTTCAGATCCACCCATCTAGTTTTACTGACGGTGGTGCATGGTCCCTCGTGCCAACAGAAGCTGTGATGCATGCAGCAGATACGCTGCCACTATTACTCCACTTCTTAGAATCTTCCAACACACCTCCTGAGTTCCAAGCAATTTCTTCAACTTGTTTCCAACCGTTGGAAGGACCATCTTGCAATTTTTTGAATTTTTAGTGTGGTTTAAATTATTGTTAAATTTTGATTTTTGATTAAACATGTAATTGTAGGGTATGTTAGTAAAATATAGTAAAAAAACATGTGTGTGTGTGTTTGCATTTGCTTACATGTTTTTGGATGCTTAAAACTGAAAAGAAAAAAAAATTAATTTTTTTTTGTGTTGCATATGATCAAGTTTCTCACAAATCCAAAAATCACATCTCATTTAAAAAATAAAATATATGGTATGTTTTACTTTTTAACATGTATTTTGGATTTAATAACTAGTTTATAATTCCATGAGAACTTAGCCACTATTTCAATAACCTCTAAATTTTTAATTTATGAGAATTAATGGTAAATGCTGTGATATTATTCTGAATATGCATCAATTTTAATTGAGTATTTTTCATCGCATTCGTATGAGTAAATATTTACCCCAAGCCATTGATAGACCATTAGCTAGGAATCCATTGAAACCTTTAAGTCACATTCAGACCAAACAATGCAACTTATCTTAGGTAGAGTGCGTTTGGGGTTCTAATATCTTCCTTAACTACAACCAGTCATTTACTCTTATTATCTTTGATAAAACCAGTATACTTGGTTTTCCTGGTGACCTTAAACCAATCAACTAGGTGGCGACTCCCACGACCCAACATCTCGTGCCCACATGTGACAAGGAGATTATACGCAGTGGCGGAGCTACATAGGGGAAAGAGGGGGCAATTGCCCACTTAATCTTCTTCTTTTTTTTTTCAAAATATTTTTTATATTAGAATTTTAATATAATAACTTAACAAATTTAATTTTCTTTGTTAGTTACTAATTAATCCCAGCTCTTCTTTTTTCTTTTTGAACTATTATCCCTACCTCTCTTTCTTCTATAAAATTTCTTTTCAAGTCCTAAACTATTAATTAGTTAAGCAAGTAACCTCTTGTGCTTCATGTTTTAGGTGAGTTTCCTTTATTTTTTGTATTTATTCCATTGTCTAATTCTAGTTTTATTCATTTATAATTAATTATTAAAAATATTAGAGTTTATTATAATTTTATAGGTTTGTTAAATTAATATGTGTATGGATACTATTATATGCATATGAATATAAATTAAAATGAGTTTTGATGAATTAATATGTATTTTGTTATGAATTTCATATGAAAAATGATGGTGATAAAACTTACTAGTGATTAAAAAATGAAGTACTGGATAACTAAAAAAATTACGAACACAATAAAAAAAATTTTAAAATTAAAAAAATATATTAATATTTATATTTAACTCACTTGTATAAAACAACAAGTCAACAAAGAATTGTTGCTAATAACTTCACTAGTCTCTAGAAGATTTAGAAATAGATAAATGAAAGTTTGATTATATATATTGAGAAATAATATCTTTAATGAAATTAAAAATAAAGTTATTACGAAACAGTTTCAAAATATAAAAACTCTAAAGAACAATTATAATATAAGTTTTTTTTTCATTTTAAAAATATTTTTAAATTAATTTTACTTGATATGAGTTAATACATGCATTTTAAATTGATTTCTTTATATATAATATATATTTATATAATATATAATATCAAGTAGTTATTAGTAACTTGCCTCTTCATTTAGAAAATCTTGGCTCCACATTATAGATGATCGGCGCCTTCTCGCTCTCACTATCTGAAACAGAGAATAAGCAACGGAGATCATGAGAGCAAGCCAACGTACTTCACCCAAAAAAAAAAAAAAAAGTAACCATGCACAAGGATGAAGGGTCTATGCTACCATCAAATAAAAGGAGCTTGTCTTGTGCATAACGTCTCAGCAAAGCTTGTTACCAGTTGGATTATAAAGGAGTTTATGGCACCAGCAAATAAGACTAAAGTCTCTTGACACCAAGCTGTTTGGTGTGGAGGTTGCACAACTAATAAAGGGACGATGAATTGCAAGGCTGCACTGCTCTATTTGCAACACAAATAAGAGAAACATAATTCTCTTTTATAGCCACCATAGGGATCCTTTCCTGATCCAAGAAAAAAAAATCTTTCCTGGTCGACCGCCTCCTCTGCCACCTCCAAGAAACGATACGGCTGATTCCTTCGAGAAGCAGCAACTTGTTGCTGCTAAGGAAGAAGATTGACACGCACCTACTAAGATTGGTTGCCTGGCTGATTGGAGGCGGAACTGTCTGTAAAAAAGAAGAAGGGACAGGTGTGATTTTTATAGCCACTTACTCTAATGAGTGGACTCTTGCCTGATTAGGAGAATCAAAAGCCTGTGAACTTTTGCCTAATTGAAAATAACAAATTTCCTAGTTCAATTAAGCAAAGTCGGCTACAGTTGCTGGAAATTAGTGTGCTCTCTATCTTATCAATTCATTAATGCTGGACAATTCATTCGGGAAAAAAAAAATTCAATTAAGCTAAGTCGGCTACCAGTACTGGAAATTCTTTTCCTCTGTCTCAGCAATTAATTCATTCAGGAAAGAAAGTCAATTAAGCATAGCCGTTTACCAGTAAGGAGATTTTTAAAATAATGAAATTAACAAAGGATGGAGGGCACGGTTGAAAGCAAGGAGAAAAAAGGGTCACAACTTTTATATGTTGTAATTACTAGGGAGTTATTTATTTTTGTATTTTAAAAGTATTTTTAAAATAATTTAAATTTTTTTATTTTTTTTTACTATAAATAAATATATTTTTTAATATTTTTAAATTATTTTAATATACTGATATAAAAAAATAATTTTTAAAAACTTAATAATAATAAATATTATTTTAATATATTTTTAAATAAAAAATAATTCACTACCAACCTCTCTCTAATTATTAGTCAAATCATATAAGGATTGCAATTTTTAATTAAAGAAGACAATACCTTCAAAAAAAAAATGTCACAGTAATTATTTTCGATAAAAAGAAGTCTCGTGCTGGTCAAAGTTGTTGGTCTCTATTCATGCATATGGATAAATTTTATTTAGTCCCTAAAATATGCAATTGTTTCAAATAGAATACTAAACTTTAACTTTATTATTTGATTTGATAAATATCAATCAAAATTGGTCCTTAAATTTTTAATTTTAACTTTTATATTTTTATTTTCACAATAAAATATATCTATTTATTATGAAAATTTAGTATGATCAAAACAACTTTTAATCAAAAAATATATGCAAAGTGTAAAACCCTCTCAATTATATTTTAAGACATGTCCAATTATTTTTAAATGTAAGTAAACTTATCTCGAAGGGATATATGTAGAAACTAAAATTTCTACAATCAAATTTCTTCATATATTATTTTTATTTTATTTTACAATAAAATAAAATTAAAATAAATTAAATGCCACTTTAGTCTCCCATATTAATCAACTCGACGGAGCTTTTTCCCCCATGGTAGCAGGCAAGAGACACGAAACGATAGGAGAGCTTTCCAGTTTGTCTTGAGAATGTCGTAGGTAGAGTCCAGAAATGAGACGTAAAGACGGAATTGCATTATTGTAAATACCAAGACAGGAAGAAATGAAGCAACGGAAAGGAGTAATGTTGTTAACTTTGTCCCTGATTGAACGAGTATTAAAATTGTTGACCCAAAGGATAGCATGCTCGTCATCATTGATAAAAAGAGGAAGGTGAAGCCAACGGTAAGTTTTCGAGGAAGAGCGATGTGGAAATCTTGGAGCTCAAATCGAGAGGTCAACAAAGAGAGAAACACCGTAAGTGACGTCAAGGAGAATGCTAGGGAGACAACATCCGCCACAGCGAAAGTCAGAAAATAAGGAGATTTGATGAGATTGGGCTTGCCATTCTCATCAGAACCGCCAGGCACAGTATAGGCAGCAGCAAAGACAAAAGTAGCAACAATTGCAGCTACTGTGGAACAAGACTGAGTTGTTTCCTTGATCCACGTTCGCGCACTGTTCAGTTGGTCCTGGTGACTCTCTATGAAGAGCTCTTCTGCAGTCTTGCCTTCATCGTTCCGAAGCGTGACATAATGAGAAGGAATTACCTCCCTTACTTGCTGCAATAATTGGGAGATAAACATGATCATTATAAGGAGTTCTAAATCAAACTAGATATTATAGAAATGAAATTACTAGAGTGCAGATAATATTTTAATAGTTAAGTTTTCCTCAAACTAGTTGGTTCATGTGGTAAGGAGAACTTGTTCAGCCTGATGTCTTATTTAGGTTCGATATATACGTTAATTGGATTGGATAATATGGTTGAAACAAATATTTTGATAGGGTGGTGTTCTTATACACAAGATGTATAAGATGGTACAAAGTTCATGAATAATTTTTATCAGGAGGTAAAGACAAGGGATGAAAAGGTCTCACCTCAAACCATTGCAACTCATCCTGAAGTTGATGTGCAGGCCCAGGCTTGGTTGCTCCACTGTGTTCCGTCATAACTGCAACATGGTGCAACAATGTGTTCCCCTTCTTATCAATAACTCGTCGCAGTCTAGCCAATGGTATTTTCTGTTGCTTCACAAGATTGAAGATCTTTTTCTGGCGATGGATGACGGCCACATCCAAAATGCTCTGACCCTTGTCATTGAGCTTCTCAACAGCATGGGGATATAGTTTTATTATCTCCCACACAATCTCTTCTATTCCATTTCTGGTTGCAATCAACAATGGGATCTGCTCCTCCCTAGAAAAATATCTGTACATATGATCGGCTAGTTTTGCTTACTGGTCTCATTTTTTATTATTATTTTATGTTGTGTGGGTGATTGTGAGCTGGTGAATGTTCACAAAACACGAGAAAATTATAATTCTAATTCAAACACACATTAAATATTTATAATCCAGAACGACCACACATTAAACATTTATAATTTACATCCAATTTTATTACCATGAAACTGATTGAAGCAAGCTTGAAGGCCTGTAATCATACCATTCAAATGCCAACCTGTGACAAACTATATATATTACATACTGGCTTCAAGGCCGTCATTGAAAACAGCGGAAACACATAAATATTGTCGATAGGCGATGGTTTTATTTTTTATTTATTTAATAAAAAGAATTTTTTTTCTTGATTGGGGGAAATAAAAATTTTATATAACAAGTACTGGCTTCAAGGCCGGCATTGAAAACAGCATAAATAGCACGAAACTGAATCACAACCATACATGCAATAAAACACAATATATAAATGATCTATGGAAAAGGTTCAAACCATCAAGAAAATGGAATAACCTCTATGCCAGTTAAATCTCCCATATTAATCAACTCGACGGAGCTTTTTCTCCCGTGGTTGGCAAGGGACAAGAAACGGTGCCAGAGCTTTCCAGTTTGTCTTGAGAATGCCGTAGGAAGAGTCCAGAAATGAGACGTAAAGACGGAATTGCATTATTGTAAATACCAAGACAGGAAGAAACGAAGCAACGGAAAGGAGTAATGTTGTTAACTTTGTCCCTGATTGAACGAGTATTAAAATTGTTGACCCAAAGGATAGCATGCTCGTCATCATTGATAAGAAGAGGAAGGTGAAGCCAACGGTAGGATTTCGAGGAAAGAGCGATGCGGAAATATTGGAGCTCAAATCGAGAGGTCAACAAAGAGAGAAACACCGTAAGTGAAGTCAAGGAGAATGCTAGGGAGACAACATCCGCGACAGCGAAAGTCAGAAACACAACAAGAAAGCGTATTTCTGGTAGTGTCCATCATTAAAGATTACCTTCTTCTTCATAAGCCATATACTCCAACTAACACAACAAGAAAGCATAGACCAAGCTTTATGCTAGAATTTTCCAAACACTAGGTTGCGCTATTAATATAAAAGATCATCCATACAGCAGGGAAGGCAACCACTAATACCCTAACAATCCAAAAATTTCATCTATAGTTTCCACACTAGTCTACAATGGAGGAGAAGATGATTTGAAGTCTCAATCTCATTTTCATAAAAGATACAAAAGGCTTGATCAACTGGGATTATATTACGGCAAAGTAAGAAATCCTTGTTGCATAATCTATTCTAAACAGCTAGCCAAAGAAAAGATTGAACCTTAGGAGGGACCTTTTTTGCCATATCGAAGCCTTAAAAGTTCTAAGCCCTGGATTCACAATTCTGTCAATAAGTAAAGAACAAGTTTTAAGTGTATAACCTCCATCTGTTGAAGAGGACTAAACTTTCTTATCTGAAGTTGTTGCTTTTAGCCGAAAGCTTTCTAGAGATGAGAAAGGTAGACAACCTGCTCAGTTTCAAAGAAGAACAATTGTCTCCTCTAAGCTAACTCCCATTTCCATTCCCCTTGCTCCCAATTTCCCATATCAGCAATTGTGGCATTCGATTTAGTGAAAAGAATGTAGAGTCGTGGGTAAATAACTTTTAATGAAGAGCTATTAAACCAAACATCAGACCAGTATCGAGTTAGAGAGTCATTTCCCACTATAAATCTGCAATTATTAGCTAAAGCTAAAGAGACAGAGTCTGTTGAGGTCATAAGGGATGTGATATCCCTTCAGATACAAGACAATCTTCTACTAAAAATAGGGAAACCATTTTTAAACACCGGCTTGAATTTGTTGAATATCATCTTCTATCATAAATCATTACCAGGAAGAGAGAGCCTCCAAATCCACTTGAAAAGCATTGTTTTATTCTTGGCTATCAATGACCCAATTCTAAAGTCAACCACATTAAATATTGTGTTAGTATGCTTACCCTCCTATGAGCAATTATTAGTACATCACCGGTCGGATTCCCCAACACCCCTATCCTTATCTTTGTTCACAAAAAGAAAAGAAGTGCCAAGGTATTTAACACCAAATCAAAAACACAAAAAGCAAACACAAAAACCAAGGTATTTAAATAAGTTGCCAGGAAAAGAAGTGCTTATTGACTAATGATGATCATTTAATATTCTTTGCTTACTTGTTTTTGTGAACTTAACAGGAAGGTAATGAAGGAGATTGCACTGGAAGTGGAGAAACTTGCTGAGCAACTTCTAGACTTGCTATGTGAGAATCTTGGGTTAGAAAAGGGCTACCTGAAGAAAGCCTTTTATGGGTCCTGGGAAATGAAAAAATATTGAGGTCCTACCAAAACGCTGGGGAGGTGCCTGCCCAGTGTTGGCGCTTAGACTTGGCTTAAGAACTGGGCACTACTACACTCCATTGGCCCAAGTATCGGACTTCCAGTGCCTGAAACCTGGGCTTGGCCCAAGCATGAGGATTTTTTATTTTTCTTAAACACACGCTTACATGGCAATCCAATTGGACTACCCCTTTCTCTCGATTCTCAAAAAAAAAAAAAAAAAAAAAAAAAATATTGAGCTACTGGACTCACAGAAAATCTATAAATTAGCATACACAATGCAAAGTTACAAGTTTAAATACAATTAATATTGCTCATTATCAACTTGCTTATTATCAAAAATATTGCTCATTATCAATACGACGCCTATCGTTTTATATAAAAACAATCCCCTCAAGAAGGGAATCTACCAGCCTAGACGACCAATAACAATGCGAGGCATAACAACTAATCACAAGTATAATTTGTTTTTATTAATGATATAACTATTAACAACTTATTTTTCTCTATTTATTAATAGACAAATACCGAGAGAGAACAAGCAATTCAAAAAAGTGAAAGATGAGAAGAAGCAAAAGGAGGAGGAACAAAGGGTTCAGACCAAAACACTGTCTAATTTTAGTTTTATTTATTTTATAATTAATTATTAAAAATATTAGAGTTTATTATAATTTATGGGTTTATTAAATTAAAAAATACATACACACACATGGATACTATTATATGCATATGAATATAAATTAAATACTTAAAAGCAAATATTCTTGGCTTAATATTTTAAAATGGGTTTTCTTGATGTCCACGAGTTTCATGAAATGAGAGAGAAATTTTATGGCTATTCTTTAGAGTCTCTGTATTGGATTAAAAATTAAATTTGAGCAAGAAAGCCAACATTAAGCTGGTTTGATTTCAGGTTTTTTCTATTATTATTTATTAGGTATTTAGAGTTGATGGAATGGTTTGTAGGTGTTTGTGAATTATTTTTAAGTTAAAATAGCTTGTAAATTGTGTTTTGTAAACAAAAGACAAGGTACCCTGATTTTTTCGGTCACCATCATAGTGACCAAAATTTGGGTTTGTAGATGACATATCGCCTGCCATATCACCCACTTATATTTTTTTTTTTTAAAAAAAAAAAGGCACAGCTGACACTTTAAAATTAAAAAAAAAATAAAAATAAGCCCAAGCCCGTCAGCACTCATGGCTCTTTATTTCACTAATCTCATGAGTCTGGGTCTTTTTTGCTCTTGTTTTTTTTTAAAAAAAATTAAATATAAATTTAAAGAAAGAAATATTGAACCTAGTTGAGTTTATTATCTGAGTCGCAAGTTTAACAAGTTAAGCCATAATAACCGAACAAATTATTGTTTTCTAATATTGTTTTCCTTTACTTGTATTTTTTAAAAAAATTCATGTTTCGATTAATATCCCTCATTGATATTTTTTTTTGCTTATTTAACTTATATATATATATATATATATATATATATATATAGAGAGAGAGAGAGAGAGAGAGAGAGAGAGAGAGATTGATTTTTAATGGTGTTGTGTGTATTTAATTTTTTGACGAAATTATTCTGATTCATCAATAATTTTATTTTTAACATTTTTGTATACAAGAACTTTATTTTTAAAAATAAAAAATATTTATTTTAAAATAATATTTCTGATATATGCAACCTCTTATATGATATTGTTTTTCACTTTTATTTTATTTAATCAATTTAATATATGTGTCTAATTTTAATATCATTTAATTGAATAAAAATTAATTTTAATAAACACAACTGAATAAATGTTTCATTTATTAACATATTTAATTTTTTTTATTTTATTTTTTTAGTTATCGTTAATACCACATATAGTTTTTGATTTATTTGATTTTATATATATATATATATATATATAAAAACTTTTCAGTTTTCACTTTAAATTATTTTATATAAAAAATTACATTGAAAAAACCTGCACCTGCATGTACAAAACTTTTGTAAGAGAAAAAAATATTTGGCCCGCGTGCGACTTGTTATCTGATTTTTTCTAAAAACATTGAGTGGACGACATGATGCAACAAAAAAAAATAAAGGCCTTGGCAGTGAGAGAGGGTCTCACGGTGCTTGCGAGTTAGGGAAGAGGGTTAACAAGAGTAGACATTTGAAGACATGTTAAATGGACTAAAACCATCAGTGCATAATCCTAATCGAATATTTTATGGATCTGATGCAAAGTCTTGATGGTCTTGATTAAACTTCTTCCATGCCTCCCTGTCAGATGGATGCACCATAACTCCATCATCGGACCTATGAAAATGATGCCATGTCATATCTTTGGCATGATGTGGAGACATGAATAGCCTCTGAAATCTTGGTGTCAAGGGAAAGTATCAGAGTTGTTTCTCTGACTTATTAGAACCTTTACTAGTGGGATTTCTAGGTTTGTATCGTAAACTTCCACAAAAGTCACAATTTGTTTTCATTGCATCTACCCCATAGTACAACATACAATAATTAGGACACACATCATATTTATCATAACCAAGTCTAAGTGGCAGCATAAATTTCTTGGCATCATAGAAACTTGAAACCAAATTTCCATTATCAGGCATGCAACTTTTTGTAAATTCAGTAAATTTGTTGAAGGCAATCTGAGTCAAATTTAAGCAATTATACACAAGTAGATAATTTAGATTGCTTGGTACACCCATCCCATAAAGACTCCTCTGCAGCTTTAAGTAATTTATAAAATTTATCTGCCTCTGGATTCGGAAGTTCTTCTGCTACCATAGGACTAGAAACCTTATCATTAGAGTATGTATCACCAACCCCCATTGCATGCAGAACCATATTCCTATATGAATTTTCTTCAAAAACATCATTCACAACATGACACCCAACTGATGAAGGTCCAGCAATTATTGGTTCTGAAACATAAGGCTCTCCATGTACAGTTCAATTTTCATAATCAGGTAAAAATCCTCTTGAAAACAGGTGCTTATAAACATCTTCTTCCATTAAAAACTTCTGATTTTTGCACCTAACACAAGGACATCTAATTTTACCTCCAGATACATTTTCATCAATTGAAAATGCAAAATTGATAAATCTTCGTACACCCGCAATAAATTCCGGACAAATATGACCATCCCTACGACGACGATACATCCATGATCGATCGTCCATATTAATCTATTTAACATAATTAAAACCAAAAAAATTAGAATATTATTTAATATATTTCTTAATCTATATTTAAAACTTTATATAACAAATTATCAAAATAACTTCATTAATAACTAGCTAATAATTTAAAAATGAAAAACTCTTACAATACATCTTTTATTGCTAATTGTTTTTACGTTCTCTAATTGAGATATCATAAGATGTGATTTAATTTAACATTAACTAAAAATATTACTGAATTTGAGAAAAATCCAGTGTAAGCATCAGCATGTATGTGTTTAAGCATTTTTGCATCATGAACTAATATACCAGGACAATGTTTAAAATACCATAGCTATATGACGCTTCCACTTCCCCAATATTTTCAGCAGAGACTGTAGCAACACCAAATTGAGTAAGGGCTCCTGCAAAAGAATGAAGATGAAGCTCAACAAATGTACACCTAAATATATAGAAGCATGGTGACGCATAGAAGTAGTGCCATAACTAAAAAATTGTTGAAATTGCACAAATGATAAGAAGGCTACTGCAAAGAAAGCTCCCTCCCTAGTCTTTTCCGGTTTTTGTAACTAGTTAGTAAATATGCTTAATCGATGCGAGATTCGCTCTTTGTCAATTCCTAACATATATGCTGGAGACCATATTGTGAAATATGACAAATTTGACTTTAAACAATCCGTCACTTTTTCTCGTATATTAGGTTCCATCTTGTTCAAATTCAAGCTAAATAATCTTTAATTAATTATACTCTTTGACTAGCTAACATTACTTTTTGTAAATCCTCGATAGGACTGTGCCCTTTTATCCTTTCTTTTCTCCCTCCTTACATCCTGACATCACATAACATTCGCAAGCCACCCTTTCATCAAACCAATTCTCAAGCTAGCAGTGAGCTTAACCCTTTGAATGTAGGAGTCTTTGTGTAGAGGGCTCTGCATCAAGAATTTCATTAGAGAACGATGATTCACCCACCCTAGAACTTCCCCCACTTTGTCCATTGTGTTCCTGCTGAGGTCTCTCATCATGAGCTTGATTGCATGTTAATTACGATATCTACATTAACATAGCCTAAATTAACCTTATGGTCGAGCTAGCTAGGAACGTTATGAGGAACCTTATGGTCCTTTTTACATCTTTTTGCATGCTCTGTTTTGCAACATTTTTCCTAGTTACAGCAAAGAAAGCAATAGTTTTGCAACAGTAGTAGTTAGGCTACTTTCCACAACATTTTTCATGCTCTGTATTGCAATAATCTCAACCCCCTCTCTCAGTATATTTTTTTTTTATACCTCACCCATTTAATAAATTTAAAATAAAATACATTACATTAATAATTAAAAATATTAGGATGTGATAAAAGCTATATTTAACAACTAATTTGCAAAAAATCAAACAAAATTATTATTCTCATTAATAAAATTAATTAATAAAATAAGATACATTATCTCTAAATTACAAATAAAATCTCTTAAATTTAGGTTTCTAATTATACCTGTTTTAATTTGTTATAACGGTTGCAACTGGAAACGTGGATTCTTGGGAGCAGCATGATTCTTTGCAAATGGAAGCACAACACCAATCTTTGCCAAGTGGGTTCTTGAGAGCACACCACAGGAAAAGTTAAAGATGGCAAATGAGAGCACACCACCGATCTTTGCAAATGGTTCTTGAGAGCACACCACAGGATAAGTTAAAGAAAGCAAAAGTGGGGTAATTTAAAAGGGTTGTTTTGGAGTTACATGTTCTGGACAATAATTCAAGAGAAAGTGACAGAGGAGGGATGGGTTTCTGCAAAAGGAAGAAAGGGACAAATTGATTGGGTTAGGGTTTTTTAAGTGGAGAATGAAAGTTTTTGATTTTGAGCTGGAGTAATAAATTGTCTCCTACCGGGTGTTTTTGTTTTATATATATAAAAGTCAAATTTTTTTCTTCTCTTTATCAGCATAGCAATCGTAAACCGTGCCATTATATCAGCAACGGATAATCCGTTGCTGATTTTTAATATATTAATTTATTTTTTAACAACCGATTTTCTGTTGCTAAATCCGTTATTAATATTAAAAAATTAGTATATATATAATTCGTTGCTAATCCGTTGTTAAATTTGCAACTGAAATATTTCGTTGTTGATTGCCGATGCTACTGACCCCGTTTTTTAGTAGTGGTTGTTGGTTTGGGTTGTTACGGGTTGTTGCTGGTCATGAAAGAAGAAAAGGCAGCTGGCGGCTGGTTTTGCTTATTGGTCTCATTTTTCTTATTTTATGTTGTGTGGGTGATTGTGAGCTGGTGAATGTTCACAAAACACGAGAAAATTATAATTCTAATTCAAACACACATTAAACATCCAGTTTTATTATCATGTAACTGATTGAAGCAAGCTTGAAGGCCTGTAATCATACCATTCAAATACCAACCTGTGACAAACTATATATAATACGTACTGGCTTCAAGGCCGTCATTGAAAACAGCACAACCACTTCAATATCACGAAACTGAATCACAACCATACATGCAATAAAACACAATATATAAATGATCTATGGAAAAGGTTCAAACCATCAAGAAAATGGAATAACCTCTATGCCAGTTAAATCTCCCATATTAATCAACTCGACGGAGCTTTTTCTGCCGTGGTAGGCCAAGGGTCAAGAAACGGTGTTCGAGCTTTCCTGGTTATCTTGAGAATGTTGAATGTAGAGCCCATAAATGAGACGTACAGACGGAATTGCATTATTGCAAATATTAAGACTGGAAGGAATGCAGCCATGGAAAGGAGTAATGTTGTCAATTTTTTCTCTGACTGAATGAGTATCAAGATTGTGGCCCCAAAAGATAGCATTGTCGTTATCACAGCAAAGAAGAGGAAGGTGAAGCCAACAAGAAGTTTTCGAGGAAGAGAGATGTGAAATTCTTGTAGCTCAAATGGAGAGGTCAACAAAGACAGAAATACCACAAGCGAAGTCAAGGAGCTTGCTAAGGAAAGAACATCCGAGACAGTGAAAAGCAGAAAATAGGGAGAGTTGATGAAGTTGGGCGTGCCATTCTTATCAGAACCTCCGGGCACAGTATAGGCAGCAGCAAAGACAACAGTAGCAACAAGTGCAGCTACAGTTGAACAAGACTGAGTCGTTTCCTTTATCCATGTTTGTGCATTTTTCAGTTGGTCCTTGTGACTCTCTTTGAAGAGCTCCTCTGCAGTCTTGCGTTCTTTGTTCCGAAGCGTGACATAATGAGGAGGAATTACCTTTTGCACTTGCTGGAGTAATCGGGAGATAAATATGATTGTTATATAAATGGAGTTTGTAAATAAAACAACGTATTATTTAATTGCGTATAATTTTTAATAATATTTAAGTAATTGGTTCGGGTGACAAGGAGAACTAGATCAGCCTGTTGTCTTAATTAGTTGACATGTCTACCTTTCGTTAGCATTAAAATCGATTTTTTTCAGTTTAACGGTTTTTCTATGACCTTAACTGGATTGGGTAATTTGATTGAAACGAATGTTTTTATAGGTTTGGTACTCTAATACAAGTCCATGAATAAATTTATCCGGAGGTAAAGACAAAGGGATGAAAAGGGCTCACCTCAAACCATTGCAACTCCTCCTGAAGTTCAAGTGCAGGCCCAGGTTTGGTTCCTCCTCTGTAATGCTCCATATCTGCAACATGGTGTAACAATGTGTTCTTCTTCTTATCAATAACTCGATGCAGTCTAGCCCATGGTACTTTCAGTTGTTTCACAAGATTGAAGATCTTTTTCTGGCGATGGATGACGGCCACATCCAAAATGCTCTGACCCTTCTCATTGAGCTGCTCAACGGCGTGGGGATATTTATTTATTATCTCCCACACAATCTCTTCTATTCCATTTATCGTTGCAACAAACAATGAGATCTGCTTATTGCTAGTTAATGATGAGCTCGTTACAGGAGGTTCTATTTCTATTTCTCTTACTATTTCTCCCTTTTCATTTTTTTCCCCACCCATTCCCTGCTCTTTTTCTTCCTCTTCATTTTGGCCTGTTATGACTATATTCCATGACTCATCTTTCTCTATTAGGATTTCGGCGAGTCTCAAAGCAAATACATGCTTTCTTTTCTGGTTCCAGAATACTTGTAGCCTTGCTGGCCAACATCGTACTTCATGTTCATGCGAAAGCGAATGAAATTAAACATGGATGAGAGCTAGCCATTTTTATGAAATAGAAAGAAACATTAACAATGATAGTAGAAGGATGAATTAAAGTAAAATAGTAATAATAACAGTAATAATAATAATAATAAAGAACTGGATCAAAGTCATTCCAGTATATATATATATCAAATCATCAAATTCACGGAAAGTTTTTGTAGGAAAAGGCTCAACCTCTCTGTGTCTTAAAGTTAAGTATACTCATTGTTAAGTTTATGAACATGTAACATTGAATCCCATTTGTTTAAAGCATAAGAATTATGCATGTAAATAAATCATTTCATCAATCCATATTCTTTATAAATGACAATGATATATAGAACCACCAATCCCACGTGGAATAAATAAATAGTATGAGTAATATTAAAAATAAATATCAAATTCAATGACCAGAATCACAAATCTCATATAATAAGAGTCAATTATCCAATTCAATAAAATGGCATCAAATTCAATGATCAGTTATAACAGAAAGTCACTAGAAACATAAACATTAAAAAAAGAGAGGGTGTTTCATTGTATAACAGAAAGTCAAATTCAATGATCAGTTACAACAGAAATTCTATAAATGACATCAAATTCAATAATCAGTTATGATTCCTTAATTTGGACACGAATGAAATGTGTTTCATTGTACCCTCCAGAAATATATCTAATGTCGTTATAGAAAGGTTGCTCAATAATACCACCTAGCTAGCCTTGAAACCAAAAGAACAGGTCTCAATTGTGTCCAATTATACCTTTAGGGACCTTAAAATAGTTGAGTAGGCCGCCTCTTGGTTTCCTCTCCAAGCTGCTACCCAAACCGCTCTCAACATCTCCCACAGTACCCTTCCGTGCCTGGCCACTAGTTTCTACTTGGAATTCTACCTTGCGGCGAACAGGAAGACCTGCGAAATAATTTAGAGGTCAAATCATAGACATATAGATGTCTACACACAGACACACACATATATATGCATGCATGTATATATATATGTAGGCACTATTGTAAGGTCTAATAGTGTGTTTGGAGGAGGCATACAACAATATATGAGTCTTTCAAATATGCCCATGGGAAATCCACTCTCAAAAGCAGATGGCATGTGGGCTAGAAGTTGAAGAGCAGTTATGCCTTTTTTGTCCTTCAAGCTGTGGAGCGATTCATCCAGTTCTAGCAAAAGTAAAGCTGTGTCTGCATTCATGAAATTAGACATTCAAAAATTATCCATTATCTATGACACACACACGTTTTAAATTTGAGAATTCTACAAAGAGAGAAATTGTTACCAAAGTGTTGCCCTATGATAGCAGCGCCAAGGATGGACAGGCCATCTTTCCGCTGGCGGTGAATTGGAAATAGGAGGCCATCATCATCATCATCCACGCATTGTTCTGGTTTGGAACGGATTAAAAGCTCCACTATTTCTGCCTCACCAAATCCAGCAGCTGTAAACAGTGGGGTTTCACTGTACTTGTTAGGAATGGCAATTAGGTCTGGACAACATTCTACCAAGAATCTTACAGCCTCGTAATTCCCATAGATGGTTGCCTCGTGAAGAGCCGTATTTCCAAATTTGTTTTTTTTCTTGAGAAAATCTTTCTCAGTTGAAGGTAATTCTCTTTCCTTCACGATTTCAAGTAGATCTTCAAGTGGTTGCACTTCGTTGCTTTGCACAGCTAGATGAAGTACAGTATCCAAAGAGCTCGTAACTGGAGAGAACAAATACTCGGTATTTTCCTTATAGTAGTCAATCATGTGTTGCCATTTACCCTTCATGGCTGCTTTATAAGGTGCCACCATAATTGCCGTAGAACCCATATTTGCTCTCTACATAAGATCATGGAAGTAACTATTGTTAATGTACAATCTTAACATAAGTAACTATTGTTAATGTTAATGTAACATAAGTAATGTACAATCTTAACAATACTCTCTATTGTTAATGTTAATCTTACAATCTTAACATAAGTAACATAACCCATATTTGCTCTCTACATAAGTAACTGTTGTTAATGTACAATCTTAACAATACTCTCTATTGTCAACTACAGAAGAATTTTTAAGCTTAGCATAATTTTTGGCTTACCTTACAAGTGATGGTTGCATGGCTATTTATAGCCCTCATAACCAACCTAAATGGAACAATTTAGACAAACTTTCCACCAATAGAACTTGCAAGAATCTTAACCAGTTCACTAGAAAATTCTAGAGTTCTTCGAATTGTGGATGAGAATTCTTAACATTTCTAGTGTTCGTTTGATTTCTCTAGAACTTTCCTAATTTAACTTAGCACAAACTTGTAGTTTATAGTATTTTTTAGAATTGACCTCTGGAATCTTTTTAGTATTTTCTAGAATTGACCTCTGGAATCTTCTTTTAAGTGCATTAATAATTTAATACTCCTCCTTAATATACTTCACTGATACTCTAACTTGATCTTGTAGTGCCTCAAACTTAACTCATGAAAGGGCTTTTATAAAGATATCTACTAATTGTTTTTTAGTCTTGCAATATTCAAAATCGATTTCTTTATAGCCAACTGCTTTTTATAAAAAGTGATATTTGATTGATATGTGCTTGTCCTGTTATGGAATACAAGAATTTTTATCATAGAAATGACTGACTTATTATTACATAATATCGTTGCAGATCCATTAATTTTCGGTATTATATCTAGATTTATGAGACCTTACATTAAGCCTAGACTGAAAAGCACTCTTAATAGAGTCTTCTTCGTAGTACTGAGTCTTTTCTTATGTGCTTCTAAAGAACCTATTAGTTCAGCTACTGACAAGATTGTTAAATCTTTTGATTGTTCTATACTAGTAACTATAGTCATTTTCTTGTAAGATTGATTGGAAATTTTTCAACAACCCTTTGATCAATAATATTTTCTCCTATAGATCTCATTTGATTTACAACTACTTTAATTCTTCCATGATAATCTTTAACAATCTCAAAATCTTTCATTTTAATATTTTCCAACTCTCTTCGTGGTATTTGGAGTCTAATGGTGCATACCTCAGAATGGCCGCGAAACTCCTCTTGCAACATATCCCATGCTCGCTTTGCTGTTGAAGCTTTAGTAATCCTAGGAAAAATTGTATTGGCCAGTGATTGTTGAATCAAATAAAGGGCACTAGCATCCTTCTGCTTTTTCACCTCTAACTCCTTCCGTTGTGCTTCTTCTAGAGTAGAGATATTTTCTGGCTCCTCAAATCCATTCTTAACAATGTCCCAAAGATTTTGAGACCTGAAGAGTGTTTCCATTTTTCTTCCCCACAAATCATAGTTGCTACCATTAAAAATGGGAAGTGGCACACAGATAGATTGTAATGAATTTGTGGTGGCCATATAGACTCTAATGCCCACTTACAATCAATTGGGCTCTGACCACTGTTAGAGGATGATGGTAGTTTAGGAGATTTTAGTGATTAGGGGTTGAAATGAAAGTAGTTTGATAGTTAAGATTTTAAGTTGTAATTTGGAAATGGTTGAAGGATATACAAAGCAAAATCTTTGTTGATAGGAAATATAATACAAGGAGGAGAGTTTTAGGACAAAGGTTTTAAGCTTAGCATAGTTTTTAGTTTACCTTACTAGTGATGGTTGCATGGCTATTTATAGCCTTCTTAACAAATCTAAATGAAACAATTTTTCCTGCCATAGAACTTGCTGAAATCTTATAAAATTCCGAAGTTCTTTGAATTGTGGACAAGCATTCTTTCATTTCTAGAATATTCCTGGTGTTTGTTTGATTTCTCTATAATTTTCCTAACTTAACTTAGTACTAAATTATAGTTTGTAGTGTTTTCTTGAATTGATCTTTAAAATCTTCTTTAGGTGTATTCATAATTTTAACAAAATGATTGGAATGCTGCTATAGCCAGCTCTTGGTAAAATTACAGTCAACAAGAAAACTTGTTTCCAGAGAGATGACTACAAAGAAACAAACTAGCTTCCAGTTTTTCTTAATTAAGCCGTTTGAGAACCCTATAAAGAACTGTTCCTTGTTAAAAATAACAGTAAATTAGTATCTGTGTTATGCTTGTTTGGTATATAGAATGGAACTATTAATTATAAGAACATATAATAAGGTGAATTCTTATTTATTATTCTTATAAGAATAAATTAAAGTTGATAGAATAAACGTCAACTATTTGTCAAGTCCTTGTCCTTGTAAAAGTGACATATTGGGGAGCATCAACTATATGTCAAGTCCTTGTCCTTGTAAAAGAGACATGTTGGAGAGGCTAACAAACGGCAGGTCCATTCAGCCCAGTGCTTGACGGCTGCCTTAGTTAGTTTTCTCATGTATTAAGTTATGTCCACATTAATTTACATTAGTCCAAATGTACGGTCACAACATATATTAAGATAAACTCATTGTAGCATTGTTTTTACATATTAGTATAAATGTATATATTGTGTTGTGTTTTCTATTATGGTATCAAAGCGTAATCCACTAGATGTGTTTCAGATGTTGTATTATGTTCAACCTAAAAGAAAAGTCGACAAGGAAACCTTTTTGTTTTTACAATGAAAACAACTAAGAATCCCATTTATTATTGTTTGAGCAACTACATGTCCTAAAGTTGAATTCAGATGAAAATCATGGAATTAATATGTTAGATGAGGTGGATAGCTAGCAAATGCATGTTAGCAAGAAGGAACATGAATTGCATCAAGAGTGGTGTTTTTAGAATAATATTTTGTATTTGGAATTACTAAGAGACCCTAAAAAAATTCTAAATACAAAAAAAAAAAAAAATCACCCTTGAAATTTAATTCAATTTCAAAGATTTCAAACAATTTGTAAGTTTTATAATATATAATCCATTCAACATCTTTTATATTTGTTTATATCTTTGTATTTTTTAATATAACATATGTTCACTAACATGTAAGAGGCTCTAAGAATAATATGATTTTATAAGATTCAGTTTTCTTACTACTTGGTCAATTTATACTATATCAAATAATTATTTTAATTTAAAAATTTTAATTGTTTAAAGTTTGAGGTGATTTTTCAAAAAAATAATAATTTAAATCAACTTTCTAACATTTCATTCTATCTTAACCTATCTTACCTTTTTGTTTATTTTTTAAATAATTAAATAATACTCGGTATATATTCATCATTTAAAATACACTTTTCCTTTTCAGTTAATTCTTGCCGATGAGCTCCTTCTTTGATGTTTTGTTCAACATTAATAGTTGAATTAACCCAATTTCAGAAGAATATATTATTACTTTGTTTTTTTTTATACATTAAGAACTTGATTAATTGATCATTACAGAAATAAATATAGTTAGATTAGATTTATGTCCTAAAAAGTTTTCTTAGTTCAGTGTAAAAAAATGTATTCCATTTGTTAAACCATAACATTGCAGCTTGAAATCGAGATTCACCTTCGTGCTTTTAAAATAAACAAATCAAAAAAGAAGAAAGTAAATTATTCTTTGTTTTCCCTTTTCCTTTTTGCTATAATCCTACTTTAAAGTTGTAGTGTAATAATTGTAGTTATGTACGAGAACAATTAAAGTAGGACTCTTCCAAAAAGCAAAAGAGGAAACCAGTAATAATTTACTTTCTTCTTTTTTGCTTGCCTATTTTAGAAGCAAGAATGTGAATCTCGATTTCAAGCTGCGATATTATGGTTTAACAAATGCAATACATTTTTTTCATATATAATGAACTAAAAAAAATCTGACATAAATCTAATCTTAATATATTTATTTTTTTATAGTGATCAATCAATCAAGTTTTTAAGCTATAAAAAGCAGAGTAATAATATATATACCTCTGAAAACGGATTAATTCAGCTATTAAACAAATTTCCCTATAAAGGAGGAGATCATCAGAAGAAAAGTTGGATTTTAAAAGATCAATATATTATTTAATTATTTGAAAAGAAATAGAAAAGTAAGATGGGTGCTGATAGTACGGAATATTTAAAAGTTAATATAAATCATATAGTAATAATTTAAATTTTTGAGTGAAAATAATAATTGGCTAAAAACATATTATGCACCATTTCTTTTTAATTAAAAGGAAAATTATCATGATGAAGTAAGATATATATTCATTTTGTATTTCTAGGTAAGAAACTATAAAGATCGGTATATCGGATGACGTGGCATGACGGGATTAAAAGGCAGATTATTTCAAAGGCTGAGAAGGATTTGGGTTTTAATCTAGTGTGGTAAGCTCTATTGTATCCTATTAAATCAAAGGTCCACAACTAACACTATTAGATCTAATGGCTAGGTTATTTTTGGTATTTTTCAAAAAAAAAAATAAAAAAAACAATATCTTACTTTCGTAAAGAAAAACTAAAAAAAAATATTCAAATAGTAATCTAATCTTCTTTCTTTTCTTTTCTCCTTTTCTCCCTCTGCTCTCGTGGCTATTTATAGCCAATAAGCAGGGGACAACACATTTAATTCAAAAGAAAAAAATGCATCGCCGTAACTAATCTATCTATTATAATAAATTTATGTATTATTAATTTGTTTTATTATATATAATAATAAATATTTATATGGGTAAAGCTAAAAAACTTAAATCAGTATTAAAAAAAGCTCATTTCAACCACTATAAAAAATATTTTAATTACCGAAAATTGTATTGAAATACAAAAAAAAAAAACATTTGATGGGTATCAAACCAGTGAACCGGGTTTTGACCGAAAATGACAGTTTTGACCCGAAACCTCATGAAAACTCATTTTTTATCCTGATTGACATGGTTTGACCAGTATTGACTCAGTGAAATCGATTTTTATGAAAAATGACAGTTTTGACTGAAAATTACGGTTTTGACCCGAAACATCATGAAAACTCATTTTTTACCCTGGTCATTATGGTTTGACTCGTATTGACTCGGTGAAATTGGTTTTTATGAAAAATGACAGTTTTGACCCGAAACGTCATGAAAACTCATTTTTTACCGTGGTCGACATGGTTTGACCCGTATTGACCAGGTGAAATCGGTTTTTATGAAAAATGACGGTTTTGACTGAAAATGACGGTTTTGACCCGAAACGTCATGAAAACTCATTTTTTACCCTAGTCGACATGGTTTGACCTGTATTGACCCAATGAAATCGGTTTTTATAGAAAGATGTGATTGACTCGAGAAAAATATATGTTGAATTTGAAAATTTTTTTTTCTTTTTTTTTTTTGAATTTTTATGAATAATAATAGAAATAAAATAACATTCAAGAAAATCTTAGTGAATCAAAAATTGGGTTACAACATTAATTAACTACATTTTCTTAATTAAACCGTTTGAGAACCCTATTTATACAATCATTCAAAGAATGGTTCCTTGTAAAAAAAAAGAAAGTAAATTAGTATCTGTGCTTTGCTTGTTCAGTTTATAAAGTGAAACTATGACGAGAATATAGTAAAGCTAAAGTTTTATTTATTTCTTTTATAAGAATATAATAAAAATATGTTGATTTGTTTTACGAATATTGAAGAATTATATAGAGTTGGTCATCTAATGGATGGAAATCCGGCATGGTAGCATATCACAGGTATTTATTACTACTCCAATCTGCTACACACTCTCTATTTTTTAATAGATCCATACAATTATATATAAAACTAGGTCTAAAGAAATGAATCCAAGGTGCTGTGAAATAAACAACAAAAATTCAGGGATGATTGCTTCAAATAAGAATTAGCTTTAGCATGCCAAATTATAATCTATATTATTCCATAAAAGAGTCCTTGCCATACCTTTCACTTGAACTTTCCTTTGATCAATCCTCTCCACTAATGAAACAATTCATCCAATAAATGAGTTATGAACCATGAAAGTCCCCACCAATAAACTATTTGTTCCAGATTTTTCAAGACATTTAATAACACAAAATGAATATAAATATTCCTGCATTATGATAAAATATTTTTAATTAAAAAAGGTTGGGTACAAAACCTATTGTCTATAGTTAATCATTATCATTATCTTAACTCAAGAACTTAATTGTTATATATATATATATATATATATATATATATATATATAATTTATATCAACTTTTAAATGTTCCATACTATCAGCACCCATCTTGCTTTTCTATTTCTTTTTAAATAATTAAATAATACTTTGTATTGATCTCTTAAAATGCACCTTTTTCTTTTCTTTTATAGGGATATTTTCTTAATAGTAATTTAAAAATTACTCTGCTTTTTGTAGCTTAAGAACTTGTTTGATTGATCACTATAAAAATAAATATATTAAGATTAGGCATTGCATTTTTTAAAACCATATTAATATTGCAGCTTGAAATCGAGATTCACATTCTTTGCTTCTGAACTAAACAAGCAGAAAGTAAAATCTTCCTCTTTTTTCCCTTTTCCCTTTGGAATAATCCTACTTTAACTGTTCATACATAGACGCATAGAATTTACAAATGTGTTTCACGTTCATGACAGATTGTCCTTGAAATCTATTTCCAACAAGCCATTAAAGGGGCTTCATTTCCTTCTACTTGGAGTATAGAGTGCAATGGAAGTGATCACTAACCAGATACTAGGCTAAAGGGTAATCCCCCTTGCCGCGAAACATGAAGTCAAAATCATTAAAGTTTCAGTCCGAAAATTGCAACACTATTTTGGTCTAGTTTGATAGAATGAGGATCCATGTTATAATTAGAGAGCAATAAAGCTAGCTCCATTAGATGATAAAGATTTCTACCTTTTGACCCATTAATTTATAATAATAGAAATTTTACGAATAAAACATAGTCTTTACATAGAGATAAATGGAAAACAAAAAAGATAAGGATTGGTACTGTAAACACTGCATTCCAATCGGTTTTTTGTTTTCAAAAAATTAGTTTATTTCTTGATGTCCAAATGCCCCATAAAATGCCATGCGAAAGCAAAATAATTGCTTTTCGTTGGAATATCCCGGTCACCAGCTGCAGTCTAACCATTTTTTGAACTTCATCCAAATGATGAACAATGCAAGAAAAGATGAACAATTACTTTGACCGGTGTCTATCAGATTCCTGTGGAGAAGAAACTCCCGAGTGCAAGACTGCAACATCCAAATAATTGAAACCCCACTTAACATATGCACGTAATTCTGGAAATTGATTCGATGGATAGATGGTGGCCATTTCTTGAATTTTATTTTCCAAGAAACAGAGAAGGTTTTCTGGAAACAGAGTATCAAAGATAGGGAAAGGTACAGTTACAACGGCTCAGCAACAACAAGTTAGATCTTAGAGCTGTCTGGTATGTGCCATGCTTGCATGTAGATGTAGAGAGTAGCTGAGTAGGTGTAGAAAATATTTGAACACACCAAGTATTGAGGTGTTTTCTTGGGACATGATTGGACATTCCGGGTGAAGACGGGTTAAAAATCCCTTTGTTTGGGTTTCCTGGGGAGGCTTTGGGCTTCCAAAACGCTGGGGAGGTGCTTTGGGCTTCCAAAACGCTGGGGAGGTGGTTAAAAATCCCTTTGTTTTCGGTTTCCAGTGTTGACGCTTAGACTTGGCTTGAGAGCTGGGCACTACTACACGCCATTGGCCCAAGCATCGACTTCCAGTGCCTGAAACCTAGGCTTGGCCCAAGCATGAGGAATTTTTTATGAATATAAAATATGCCCCTTTCGGTACAATAAAAGTGAAAAATAGAAATCTCTGTTTTTAGGTCAGGCCTAAACTTATAGAATTATGTCCATTATTGGGACAGAAATCTGTCAGTTTAGGCTTGGCTGAATAGAAATCTGTTAATTTTATGACTAGACCAGCCCAACCAGACTAGTGTCCTATTTTTATTTTTCTTAAACACACGCTTACATGGCAATCCAAATGGACTCCAAAAAAATAAATATTTTTTGAGCTCACTGGACTCACAGAAAATCTATAAATTAGCATACATGACAATGCAAAGTGACAAGTTTAAATACAGTTAATATGGTGTCATACTATTTTCAACTTGCTCATAATCTTTTCATTAATAATATAACTATCAACAACTTATTTTCTTTCTATTTATTTAAAAGACAAACACAGAAAGAGAACAGGCAACCCAAAAAAATGAAAAACGAGAAGAAACAAAGGAGGGAGGAGGAACAAAGGGTTCAAAGCAAACCACCGTCTTCGACTTCGCCTCCATGCACAGGTAAGTTCTTCATTTCCCTCTCCTTTAATTGTAATTACATGGGTATTGTTCATTTGCAAATTTAATTCACTGCTTACTATTCAGCCCGCATATAATTTACTGTTTTGTGCATTCACATTTGAATCAGTAAACGCGTGTTTGCTGTCCAGCCAAGTCAGTGGCTTCATGACCAGACTGAGCATTGGGTCTAGGCCAACCTATACAGGTTGAGTTAAATTCAGCCTTAAAAAATTAAAAAATATAGTTTTTTTAATTTAAATTTTATGAGTTTATTTATTGACATCAGTATCAGAAATACTATATTATTTGGATCATGTAATATTTATCAATGCTGAAATTTAAAATATTTATAGGTAAATATTTACTGATGCTCAGTAATGTTATAGGAAAATCATAAAAAAAAATAAAAAAAAATTCTTAAATAATTTAAGACAATCACCAATATAATATATCTCAAATATGACACTTAAAAAAGTGATAATATCTTTTTTTTTAACATAATTAGTCATGTATCTTATAATATTTGTTGACCAATTAAGTGTTTAGTAACGCTAATATTAAGTGTAAATGAGATTGTTTCTCCCAAGAATAAAATACAAGTACTTGTTCTTATTTTTATTTTCTAAAAAAAATATATTTAATCAGTAGTTTTGATAGACAGGTGTGATAATTAATTTGATAAATTTATATATACGAGTCATTGATCAATTTTGAAAAAACAATTTGTGTGAATTTACCTTCTAATCCAGGATAGAAAAAATTTCTGGCTCGATCGACCATGCACGATTAACCCTATCACCTTCACTTGTATGTCATTAAACACTCTTTCGAGTTCATTTCCTTTTTCTCTCTTTACGTAGCTATATCATATAGTAGCTGTAACTTGTTGAAATATGAGTCAACTCAGTGTGTTATTGCAGGAGCCAGAAAGAGAAGCACAAACGTTTCTTGCATTGCTGAGAGATCATATGAAAGGCACTGCAGATTCTTCAAGGATTTCCCACTTGCGGATCCACAAACAGATTCCTGCCGAGAGAACTCTGCTACGTTGAAGTTTGATGTCTGTTCATATTTTTCAGACCAAGTTTGGCTCTTCAACCTACTAAGATGTCTTCGTGCTGAAACTGATGAGAGAAATATTTGTAGCATATGCAACTTATAAATCCCCTCTTTCATTCCCAATTTGCAGAGCCATAAATGGATTTTTGTAGAGAGAGCTCTGCCACATTGAAGTTTGACGACTACTAATATTTTCAGACCAGGTCTGACTCTCTGCCTACTACAATGTTTTGCTGGTGCCACTGGTGGGAAAAAAAAAATTCAAAGCATATGAAATTAATACATCCCCTTTTGCATTTTCCATTGGCAGATCCATAAATAAATCTCTACAGAGAGAGCTCTACCACGTAGAAGTTCAGTGTCTGATCATGGTTTTTCAGACCAACATCTTGTACTGCTAAACTGGAATTGAGCTCATAATTGGGGTAACTTCAAAGCAGACTAATGCACCATGAACAGGAGGCTAGTAGTCGTTTGGTTCCATTAGATGATGTGGAGGCGATGAACACTTAACAGTGCAACTGGACAGGAATCAGAGTTGTCATTAGTTGATGACTGAAGGCATTGTTGTTGTTGTTCATGACTGAAAAGGAGAGATACAGCTTCAATTGGACGTGAACAAGCAGTGTTCCCATAGAAGACTGTGCAAACACTCTCTTTCCATTTGATGCTCAATACTTGTTCGAGCAAATCTGAGTACAGCTACTTTACCTTTGATGCTCTCAACCTTAATCTGATAATGAGCCTCTATCTGACACCTTTCTTCACTTCCATCATCTTTCTTCAATCACGCGCAGCACAGCTTGTGTGGGGGACCTACCTTTCAACCCGGTACATGTATGTAATCTATATGATGAACTCACCCTTCGAGGGGTGACAATATGGTCGTAACTCTTGTATGATGGAACAAGAATCGTGATTTTTGCCCAAACTCTACAATGAAAATTTTCTGAGTGACGACCATTGTGTCACCCACAAGTCTTGCGTTCAAGATGCTTCAAGAAGGGTTTGCTCGGATGCAAAACAATAGCACATACATCCTAAAGACAGGCTCTATTCATTTTACGTGAGACCAAGGGTAGGTTTGCTACTTGGTCTCTAAAAAGAGTCTCTTGTTGTCCCAGTAATTGCCCTCGTAAAGGCAATATAGGGGCCCAGTAGGTAATGGGTTGGCATGTGTACCAATATTTACCAATCTAAGCACTCAACAAAGAGTTGGGGTTTACACAAACTTAAATCTTGACTCAAGTCGTAAGGTAAGCTGTTAGTCCCCCACCTAACCTAAAGCTTGTGTGTGCTTTCAAAAATTAAAACATGTGATGCATGAGAGAATTTTATACAATACATGAATAAAACATAAATAAAATAAAACAAAGCACAAAAACACTCAAACACATCAAAACACAAAACTTAGTCCGATAAAGTTGAAAACAATACATGTCCCCAGTGGAGTCGTCATTCTGTTGCACGTCAAAAAAAATCCACGCGCGGCATCGGCTGGCGATTTTTATCGTTGTTGCGTTTGCTTTGAATTCGTTCGTTGGAGTCGCCACCTAGTAATTCATTGAGGGCTACTAGGAAACCTGATGTACTGGTCTTGTCAGAGATCGAGGGTAAGGGACTAGTTATGGTTAGGGAAGGTATTAGCACCCCTAACGCACCCTACCTGAGGTAAGCTGCTTTGTGTTCTGATGTAATTTGAAAATTTAAAATATTAATTAAATTCTAAGGCTTGAATAAATCAGTTATTAAATCCCCGAATATATGTAGAAACTTGTTCTTACATTTTCGTGGAAAATGCAACTTGATTTTATTTGTCCTTGAGATATTTAACCATATTTAAATTAACAATTAATTCTTTTTGTCCTTTTTTTTATTTTTTTATAATTCAATGACATAAACAAAAATGCAAACACACACACAACTTTCTTTTTATTATTTATTTTTCTTTTCTTTTCTTTTCTTTACATCACATTTATACAATATAAATTCAAAACAAATAAATGAAAATTACATTAATTAATTTAAAATTTACAAAATAGTCCCTAAAAACCCCAGAAATTGCATTGAAGACCTTATGACGCCACCGCCACTCACGGCGCGTCTCCCCACGCGCCACCGCCACTCGCGACGCGTTGGTTCATGCGCCGCCGCAAGAAAACCCAGCAACAGGGGGGGCTGGATCGACTCCCTCTTCTCAGTCTCCCAACGCCAGCGACAACCTGCAAAGCACCCGAAAACAACACAGGCAGTTGATTTTAATTTGTTTGTTTTATTTTTAGATCTGTTTTTTTTGTTTGGAGATCTGTTTTTTCTTCCTTCTCCGGTTACAGATCCGGTGATGGCCGGTTACGGTGGCCACTGCGGGGCAGTTCTGGAGGTGGGTCTGTGGGCGCTGCTGGGGGGAGAAGGTGAAGAGTGTGGCCCCAACGCTCCCGTGTGTGGGCTGCTGGCGAGGATGGTGCTGCTGCTGCTGGCTGTGGAGATGGGAGATCGTGGAGGCCAGTGTGCAGGGGAGGTTGGTCTGGCTGCAAGAGGCAGATGAACTGGGCACCGTCTGTGGGGGAGTTTGTGTTCGGCGGAGAGGGAAGAGGAAACCGCAGGGGAAAACCTGGAGGGAAAGGGAGCAGTGACTTGTGTTGATGGAGACGAACTGCCGCTCAGAGGGAAGAGCTAGAGACGGGGCTGTCTTGTGTGGCCGGTGAGTCTGCTGGCCGAGACCGGCGTTGATGGGGAAGTAAAAAGGGAGGTTGGTTCGGGTTTGTGAGGGAAAGGGGTTGTGAGTGGGGAGAGGGAGGATGGTCGGGCGTGTGGGTTTCAAAAGGCAAAAAGGGGGGGGGGGGCGGTCGGCCTCTGTGATCAGGGAAAGGGAGGCTTCGGCCGCCCCTTGTTTCTCTTTAATTTTTTGATAGGGGCCCCGAGCGGCTCCCCGAGCAGGGAGGCTGAAGGAGTGTGTGTTTTAGGGTTTTTCTGTGGTTTAGGGTTTTTTTTGTGGTTTTTGTGTTGTCTCTCCCCTCCAATCTCAAAATTCACCCCCTATGTGAGTTGAAGACCAGTATTTATAGGCAAAATATTGCTTGTGCCTCAAAATTGGTCCCTCAATTTCTTTCTTTTTATAAATTTGCTTTTTCTTAATTTTTTTTCTTAATTTTTTTGAAAACGAGCAATATCAACGTCGACTTGATGAGGAAAATCAATGATTTAAAAAAAAAGACGCGTGAAAAGTCGAACGCATTTAAAAGACCCTTGAAAATTTAAATTCTTTTAAAACGACACTGAAAATGCTAAAAACGACGCAAAATATATTTTTTTTGGGTTTTTGATGTTTTTCTCTATTTTTGGATTTTTTCTGAAAATTTATCAAAACATGGGTCAAAAATTGGGTAGCAACATAACCAAACATGTAATTGTTTCCTAGCTTCACCATTGAAAATGTGCGCCATGACTCCATCCACTATATTCATCGTGAATGATGTCATGTTATGTGCTTAAAAGTCTTTTGAAGACATGAATAAGCTTTGCAATCTTTGAGTGATTGGAAAAAGTATTTTTAGTTTTCTAATGTGTGACAAAGAGTCATTTCCCTACTAGTTTTGAGTTTTATATCGAGAATGCTCACAAAGTTTTGTACTTTGTAAAATCTACATTTTCATAGTAATATAACATGTAAAGTTTGGACATATGTCAAGATTTTGATATCCTAAACCAAGAGGTTTCATTTATAGATTTAACAACATATAAGTTCTTATAGTCTATTCTCTTGAGATATAAATACTTCTTGCTTATTAGATGAAAATTTGTCATAACTAGTGTCACTCAGCACATGATGTAATTTGAACCAAGTTAGATGATGGACTAAGTGTATTATAAAACTTGGTCTTTGAACTTTCTTCTTGGAAAAGAACATGTATTATTAGTGGTGGATCAATATATATCTACTGCTTTTTACATAGGAAATAAACCATTAGTTAGCCATGATTGTGCATTGTGTCCAAGCCTTCGAGGCATGTGTCATGCAAATTATGGAGACGCAAAGAATAGGTGCAAAAGATAATGTCAGCACACTAATTAGTGATATTATTGAATTGTTTTTTTTTTCTAATAGGTTGCTTTCAAAATAGATATCACAACCTTTTAAATAGGTTTTAAATTAACCCTTTTAAAAGTAAAAACAATCATATAATTCTAATTCAAATAAAAAATAACATAAACACCCAGATATATGCTAAAAATTTCAAATTAACTAGGAAAATAATAAAAATTAAATAAAATAGCAACTTTGAGCCTAATTTGAAAAGGGTAATTTGAGCTTTGGTGGTTATATCCAGCTAACACTATAAAAACAGTGTCATAACCCAATTTTTGAACAAATAATAAAAATTAAATATAGTTGACAATGGGGTTAAGACAACAAATTTTGAAGTTTAGGAATAAAATTATCAGATTTGAGAATAAATTGATCAGAAATGAAAGAATTAATAAGTTTGGAAATTTACTTAAGGTTTAGATTAGTTTAATTAATGAAATTATAAGAATTAATAAGTTTGTGGACTTAATTAAAACTTTGATTTAATTAATTAAATAAATTCAGGGATTTAATTGAAATTTATCCAAAAAAGGCAAAATTGAAAGAAATTTTTATTTGCTTAGGGGTCCAATTGCAAAATTTCCAAAGTTCAGGGGTCAAATTGAAAATGTCCATGGGTTGCTTGAAAACGTCGCCGTTGCTGGGAACAGCTGTGTTCGTCGTCTCCATCCCGGTTCAAAAGGTTGAAGATCTGCAACAAATTTGATCCGATCGTGGGACCACGTCTCTTGCCCATGATCCCCTCTCTGGTGATTTGAATAACAGTCCTACAAAGATGGGATTGATTTAGGGGGGAAGCTCTCGAGCTCTATAAAAAGGGGACTGGAAACAGAGGCAGAGAGGAGAATCAACCTAGAAAAACAGAGCAATCAAAATACAACTCAGAAAAACAGAGAAGAACAAAAAAAAACAGAGTCGAGAAAAACAAACAAAAGAATCACTTTAAAACACATAAAAAATATACAGAGAAGAAAAAGATACAGGAGAGTCACAGATCAGCCCTGCCGTTATCTTCGTCCCTGCAAAAAAAAAAAAAAAACGCCACCGAACCAAAGAAGATCGACAAACAGCATCGCTATCATCCACTGGTCTTCACCTGGAAACGACAGAACACAATTCAAGAGAAACAGAAGTCTTTCATCTCAAGAACTGAGAAATCAAACAGCGAGCATACCTGGAAAAGAGTGGAAAGCGGCCGAATCAAAGCAGCCACACCAGCGCTGCAGCCTTCTCCAATCGCCAGAAACAGGTGCGCCCGTTTCCAAAATTTTGCTCTTCGGTGTTCAAATAACATTTGAACAGTGCGAAGGTAATTTAATTACCTTCGCACTGTTGATGCACGCGTGAAATTGTTTCACGCGTGCATCTGTTCTTTTGTTTTCTTTACAGCCGGGTCACTGGCTTGGGCCAGTGACCCAGGCTATGTTGTCTAGGCTCAGCCCAGCCCATGTGGGCTGAGCTGAGCCCAGCCAAAGATATGTATGCTGGGCTGGGTTTGAGCCCAGCCCAGTCCAGCCCAAAAAAATAAAAAAATAGGAAAAAATAATAAAATAAAAGGCAGAAAAATAAAAATAAGAAAAATATGTATGCATGAAAAAATAATAATATAAATTTATTGGTTTATTCACTGACGCCAGAGTCCGGAATAAAAATACCGGTTTAAATTTATATTATTCATTGTATTTTATTTTTATTTAGCAAAAAAAATAATAATATAAATTTATTGGTTTATTCACTGACGCCAGAGTCAGGAATAAAAATACTGATTTAAATTTATATTATTCATTGTATTTTATTTTCATTAACGAAAAAAAAAATGTGCATGCGTAAAAATAAATTTATTTTATTTTTTTATTCACTGACGCAGAGTCAGTAATAAAAAAAATATTGATTTAAATTTGTTTTTGTTTCTTTATAGTTGCGTAATATTTACCAACGTTAGAGTTGGAAATATTTGTAGTTAAATATTCACTGCCGCCAGAGTCAGGAATATTATAAGCAAATTTTCATAACGTAAACTAATAAACATTTAGCAATTTAAGACGAAACTAGCAATGCAGCCTGCCTCAGGCAGGACGTTTAAGGAGTGATAATATCTTTCCTTTTACGTAACCAGTCCCGAACCATAGAATCTCTGTTGACCAGTTAGGGTTCCTAGTGACCGTAATACTAGGTGGCGACTCCTTAAACAAGAATATCCACATTAAAGAACAGGATGCCAGCAATCCGTTCTTTCAAAAGATTTAATAAATTTTTTTAAGGCCGCCGCGATGTCGGGTGCGACAAACAGCATAAAGAATCTTCTAAAAAAACATTTAAGAGCATCTTTTTTCAAATATTAAATTAAAAATTATAGATATTTTCGTTAGATAAGTTGTTTGGTGAATTTATCTCTTTTTAGGTTTGAACTTGTCTATATATACTATGGTACCCATATAATCTAAATACAATAAATCTATTTCGGATTGATCAGAATCTCTTGTATCAAGATCCTTGCAATACCTCGTAGTGCCGTGGAATACAATAAATAATCCCCCACAAGCTGATTGAGAAAACGAACTTGTAGGTGATTGAAAAAATCGAAGAGAGATATCCATTAATAATAATAACCATAAACTTACACCCAATTGTACTACAAGTAACCGATTGAAGCAAGATTTTAGTCCTAACTTCATACCAGAACCTATTACACACTATATATAACACATACTGACTTCTAAGGCCATCATTGAAGATAGCGCAACCTCATAAATATCACGAAATTGAACAATCAAACATTCTGTAACACTCAATATATAGTGATCAATAGTAGAGGTGCAAACCAACAATAAAAAGGAAAAACCTCTGTGCCACTTTAGTCTCCAATATTAATCAAGTCGAGCTTTTTTCCTTCTTCTTGGGACCGAGCTTTTCCCTCCATTGTAGGCAAGGGCCAAGAAACGATAGATGAGCTATCCAGTTTTTCTTGAGAATGTTGAATGTAGAGCCCATAAAAGAGACGTACAGACGGAATTGCAATATTCCAAATATTAAGACAGGAAGGAATGAAGCAACGGAAAGGAGTAATGTTGTTAACTTTGTCCCTGATTGAACGAGTATTAAAATAGTTGACCCAAAGGATAGCATGCTCGTCATCATTGATAAGAAGAGGAAGGTGAAGCCGACGGTAAGTTTTCGAGGAAGAGAGATGTGGAATTCTTGTAGCTCAAATGGAGAGGTCACCAAAGAGAGAAACACCACAAGCGAAGTCAAGGAGCTTGCTAAGGAGACAGCATCAGAGACAGTGAAAATCAGAAAATAGGGAGAGTTGATGAAGTTGGGCTTGCCTTTTTCATCAGAACCTCCGGGCACAGTATAGGCAGCAGCAAAGACAACAGCAGCAACAAGTGCAGCTACAGTTGAACAAGACTGAGCTGTTTCCTTGATCCATTTTTGTGCTTGTTTCAGTTGTATCTCGTGCGAAATTTCGAAGCACTCTCTTGCAGTCATTCTATCATTGTTCAGAAGCGGGATATAATGAGGAGGAATTTCCTCTTTCACTCGCTGCAATAATTGGGAGATAAATATGATTGTTAGTGCTAAATAAAACCACGAATTACAGAAATGTTATTTCTAGAGCGCAGATAGTTTTTTTTTTTTTGTGAATAATATTGAAGTTTTTCCCTTCGTAGTTGGTTAGGAAAACTAGTTCAGCCTGATGTCTTAATTAAGTTCGAGTTTTATTACTCGCGTCTTGGAGAGGAATCTTTTTACCGTTTAACGGTTTCTGTAAAGCTTGTATCAAGTAAAGACAAAGGGATGAAAAGGGCTCACCTCAAACCATTTCAACTCCTCCTGAAGTTGGAGTGCAGGCACTCCACTGTTTTTATTCATATCTGCAACATGGTGCAACATTGTGTTTCCGCTTTTATCAACAACTCGACGTATTCTAGCCATTGGTATTTTCTTTTCCTTCACAATATCAAAGATCTTTTTCTGGCGAAACATGACGGCCACATCCAAAATGCTCCGATTCATTTCATCGCGCTGGTCAATAGCATGAGGATGTAGTTTTATTATCAGCTCCACAATATCATGTATTCCCCTTCTAGTTGCAGTAAACAATGGGATCTCCTTTTTAGTAGTTAATGATGACAATATCGATCCAGAAGTTTGTGCTCTTTCACTGTCTTTTGCATTGCTAGTGATTTTAGAAGTTTCTGCTCTTTCAGTTTCTTTTGCATTGCTAGTGATTTCAGAAGTTTTTTCTCCTCTTTTTTTTCCCCCACACATTTCTTGCTCTTCTTCATCTTCTTCTTCTTTATTTTGGTCTTCCTTTGTTATGGTGAAACTTTTCAATGACTCGTCTTTCTTTATTAGGCTTTCGGCGAATGTCAAAGCAAATACATGCTCTCTTTTCTGGTTCCAGATTCTTTCTAGCCAACATCCTACATCATGCTCGTGCGAAAGGGAATGAAATTAAACATGGATGAGAACTTGACATTATTATGAAATGGAAAGAAATGTTAATAATGATAGTAAAAGGTGAAAAAATAGAGACATGCTAAATTATCATATAGAAAACAAAACAACAACAAAAGAAGAAATCAGATAGTAGGAGAAGTGCATCTAAGTCGTGCCACTATAAAAGTGAGCCACATATTTTTTGTTTTTTTTTATATTTTTTTTAGGAAGAGGCTCTATCTCTGATGACTCACAAGGATTATTTGCGTAAGCATCTAAAAATAGGATGTGAACCAAAACCTCTTTATTGGGTCAAGCCATGAATTAAATTTCAAATTCTTATGATCTAATCTTGATATATAAAGGAGAACTGGCCTCATTTGTGTCCAATACCTTTAAGGACCTTTAAATAGTTGAGTAGGCCTCCTCTTTGATTCCTCTCCGAGTCACTCCCCAGATCTCCTGAGTTCCTCCCCTGACCGCTCTCAAGATCTCCCACCTTCCTTCCTTGCCCGCGGCAACTTTCTACCTTTGATTTTTACCTTTAATTTTACCTCGCAGGGATGTGGAACAGGAAGGCCTGCAACATAATTTAGAGTTCAAATTATTACATATATATGTATGTGTATGTCCATGGTATTCAAACAGGAATGTGTTGGCAATATTGTAAGGTCTAATAATGTGGTTGGAGTAGGCATACGATAGTAGATGAGTCTTTCAAACATGCCCATGGGAAATTCACTCTCAAAAGCAGCTGGCATTTCGGCTAGAAGTTGAAGAGTAGATATTTGATTTCTGTCCTTCAAGCTGGCAAGCGATTCATCCAGTTCTAGCAACAGTAAAGCTGTTTCTGCATTTATGAAATTAGGAAGACAAAAATTATACAATATCTTATATATGCATACTTTTAAATTTGAAAATTCAATATAGAGAGGAATTGTTACCAAACTTTTGCCCTATGATAGCAGCGCTAAGGATGGACAGGTTATCTACCATTCTCTTGCGGTGAATAGATAATATGCGGCACTTATCATGCACGCATTTTTCTGGTTTGGATGTGATTAAAAGCTCCACTATTTCTGTATCAGCAAATCCAGCAGCTGTAAACAATGGGGTTTCACCGAACTGATTTGAAATGGTAATCAGGTCTGGACAACGTTCTACCAATATCCTTACAGCCTCATAATTGCCATGGATGGTTGCCTCGTGAAGAGCCGTATTTCCAAATTCGTTTCCTTTCTTGAGAAATGCCTCAGGCAAATATCTTTCCTTCAAAATTTCAAGTAAAGCTTTAAGTGGTTGCTCTGTTTTGAATTGCACAGCTAGATGAATTACAGTATCCTTGGAGGGCGTAACTGGACTGTCGATTTTTTTGAAATGTTCCCGATAGTAGTCAATCACGCTTTGCCAGTCTCCTTCCATGGCAGCTCCATAAGGTGCTTCCACTTCTATCACTTCTATCTCTGCTGTCTACATAAAATTATGTAAGTAATTATTGTTAATGAGCAATCTCAACTCAGAATACCGATCATTAATATAATAGAAAACAAAATTAGGAAGTAAATACTCAAAGAGAACTGCGAGTATATCATGCACATACGTACCTTTTAGTAATGGAAATGTGCTAATTTAGAGGTTTTAGTGATTAGGGATGGAAATGAAAATAGTTTGATAGTTAAGGTTTTTAGTTGTAGTAGTTTAGTAAAATAAAAAATTTAGTTTATAGTTTGGAAATAGTTGAAGGATGTGGGGTTCACAATGCAAAAACTCGGTTGATAGGAGATATAATACAAGGAGAAGAATTTTTTTAAAAAAGGTTTTAAGCTTAGCATAATTTTTGGCTTACCTTACAAGTGATGGTTGCATGGCTATTTATAACCCTCATAACCAACCTAAATGGAACAATTTAATCAAACTTTCCACCAATAGAACTTGCAAGAATCTTAACCAATTCACTAGAAAATTCTAGAGTTCTTTGAATTGTGGATGAGAATTCTTAACATTTCTAGTGTTCGTTTGATTTCTCTAGAACTTTCCTAATTTAACTTAGCACAAACTTGTAGTTTATAGTATTTTCTAGAATTGACCTCTGGAATCTTCTTTAAGTGCATTAATAATTTAATACTCCTCCTTAATATACTTCACTGATACAACTTGGTCTTGTAGTGCCTCAAACTTAACTCATGAAAGGGCTTTTATGAAGATATCTACTAATTGTTTTTTAGTCTTGCAATATTCAAAATCGATTTCTTTATAGCCAACTGATTTTATAAAAAGTGTTTTTATAAAAAGTGATATTTGATTGATATGTGCTTGTCCTGTTATGGAATACAAGAATTTTTATCATAGAAATGATTGACTTATTATTACATAATATCGTTGCAGATCCATTAATTTTCGATATTATATCTAGATTTATGAGACCTTGCATTAAGCTTAGACTGAAAAGCACTCTTAATAGAGTCTTCTTCGTAGTACTGGGTCTTTTCTTATGTGCTTCTAAAGAACCTATTAGTTCAGCTACTGACAAGATTGTTAAATCTTTTGATTGTTCTCTATAGAGTCATTTTCTTGTAAGATTGATTGGAAATTTTTCAACAACCCTTTGATCAATAATATTTTCTCCTTTTTTTTTTTTTTGATAGTAAACGAGATAATTATATATTAAATAAGCAGCCCCATCAAGTAAGTGGGGCTGAACGAAAGATAGAATACAATGGGAATATGAAGAAAGAAAAGACCAAAGTGATGAGGGACTTAATTAGTTAGTCCAGTTCATAATACATTCAGGATTTCTAAAAAAGATCTGAGCCTGTATAGCTGAAATTTTGTAACTGAGGACTTCAACCAGAAAGCCAAACGGTGAAAAAGTGAGATCAAAAATCATATCCCAATCAGGAGCCTTGGATTCGAAGATTAGGCGGTTGCGCGCTATCCAAATTGACCAATACAGACCTTTACAGAGGAGTGTAATAGCACGACGCTGAAATTTTCCATTAATCAATCCGGACCATTCCTGCAGATTTTGATTTGGGTCTTTGTGTAGACAACCTGAGCACCCGAACCATTTCAAGAAACGACCCAAAGAGACCATGTTATAGGACACCAATGGAAAAGATGATTAATTGTCTCGGTTTCCTTGCAGCAGAATGGGCAGTGAGATTCCTCATAATTTATGATTCTCCTCTCAGCTAAAAAACTTCTTGTACTCAAACCTCCATGAAGAAGAAGCCAAATGAACACATCCACTTTTGGGGGGGCATAACCATTCCATAGCAAGAGTAACGGGAGTGATTATTTTCAGTGACCGATAGACTATCAAAGAAGAGGCGACCTGATTGAGCTGAGTACATGCCAGAGCTGTGGAATTTCCATAACTTTGCAGTCTGCACCATCTGAGAAAAGGAGACCACGCTGCACCTCTGCGATCAAGCTCTCCCTTTGGCAGTTCTCACGAGGCCGAAGGGTTCTTCTCCAGGAAAGGTTTAAAGATGCATCTGTCAAATTGTATATATCTGCAAGGTTGGTGTTTTGCTGCAAGGAGAGGTTATAAAGTCTGGGGAATAAGAGTTGGAGATTGGTTGCAAGAGCCGAGCCAAGAGTCAGTCCAAAACCGGATGTTCCTCCCCGTCACCCACCTTGAACCCGACATTTGCATGTAAAAGATTGGCTATGTTTTGTGTTTAGAGAAGAATTGCCGAAACAATGCCATGCCAAGTTGGAGATAAAGAACCTGCAAACTCAGAGATACCATTTATAAAGTGAGGTCGGTATTTTAGAAGAATGTGTTCTTGCCAGCCTCCTGCCACTCCATTGTCTAGATTCCATATCCATTTAAAGAGCAAAGCCAGATTTTTTGTTGTGGATGGATCCCAACCCGAGACCACCAGAAGATTTATCCTTTATTACCTTATGCCAAGCCACCTTAAAAAGGCCATGAGAAGTTGAGCTTCCTTTCCAAAGGAAAGACCGGGTTAGAGAAGAGATGGCTTTAGTAACACCCTTTGGCATAGCAAAAACTGACATGTAAAACAGAGGAAGAGAGCTCAAGACTGATTTAATTAGACATAACCTTCCCGCCATGCTCAAAAAATTCCCTTTCCATGTGAGTAGCTTTGCTCTGATAGTGGACAACACTGGTTTCCAAGTAGAGATTCTGCTGGGATTGGCTCCAAGAGGTAGTCCAAGGTACCTAACCGGGAAAGTATCACTACGACAGAAGACTGAGTTCGCCAGGCTAGAGGTGTAGTCGTTGTCCAAGTTGATACCTATTAGTGAGCTTTTTATAGAAGTTAACTTTCAGTCCAGAAATGATCTCAAAACCAACGTAGAATCCTCTTGGCATGTAGAAGAGAGGGAAAATCATTTGGCAAGAAAATCAGAGAGTCGTCGGCATATTGCAAATGAGTTAAGTAATGACCTGGGGTAGTCTGTAAGCCTTTGAAGTAACCTGAAGCTGATGCCCTATTGAATAAAACTGTCAATCCCTCAACTGCAATGTCAAATAGGAATGGAGAGAGTGGGTCCCCTTGCCTGAGACCCCTCTCCAAACTAAATTCTCTACTAGGAGAACCGTTTATCAAGATGGCTAATTTTGAAGTGGATAAGCATTCGAATATCAGCTTCCTCCAGTGTGAGCCAAAACCCATGTATCTCATACTTGTGTCAATATGTTCCCATAAAATTGAGTCAAAGGCTTTATGGAAATCTACCTTCAATAAGAGACCATGCTTCTTCTTGCTACGCACACCATGGACAACCTCATTTGCTATCATGAACCCGTCTAGAATCTGACGCCCAGCAATAAATGCAGACTGGTTAACACTGATCACATCTGTCATGACATGACGAAGCCTAGTGGACAGTAGCTTTGCCACTATTTTGTATAGCCCGTGAATCAGGCTTATCGGACGAAAATGGGAGAATCTGCTCGGCTCCTTTGATTTCGGAATCAGAGTTACAAAAGAAGAGTTGATACCCTTTGGAAGTTTACCAGTTCTGAAAAAACTTTTAACCAACATAAAAACCTCTGAGCTGATGATATTCCATACCTTTTTATAGAAACAAAAGGTGAAACCATCAGGGCCAGGGGCTTTGGAACCATCACAGTCCCACACAGCTTGCTTCACTTCTTCCATTGAAGGTGGTCTTTCTAGCCAAATTGATTTGGCTTCTGAAATTTTAGAGAACCCCGAACCTCCATTTTCTCCTATAGACCTCATTTGATTTACAACTACTTTAATTCTTCCATGATAATCTTTAACAATCTCAAAATCTTTCATTTTAATATTTTCCAACTCTCTTCGTGGTATTTGGAGTCTAATGGTGCATACCTCAGAATCGCCGCGAAACTCCTCTTGCAACATATCCCATGCTCGCTTTGCTGTTGAAGCTTTAGTAATCCTAGGAAAAATTGTATTGGCCAGTGATTGTTGAATCAAATAAAGGGCACTAGCATCCTTCTGCTTTTTCACCTCTAACTCCTTCCGTTGTGCTTCTTCTAGAGTAGAGATATTTTTTGGCTCCCCAGATCCATTCTTAACAATGTCCCAAAGATTTTGAGACCTGAAGAGTGTTTCCATTTTTTTTTCCCCACAAATCATAGTTTCCACCATCAAAATAGGAAGTGACACAAAGATAGATTGTGATGAATTTATGGTGGCCATAAAGACTCTAATGCCCCCTTACGATCAATTGGGCTCTGACCACTGTTAGAGGATGATGGTAGTTTAGGAGATTTTAGTGATTAGGGGTTGAAATGAAAGTAGTTTGATGGTTAAGATTTTTAGTTGTAATTTGGAAATGGTTGAAGGATATACAAAGCAAAATCTTTGTTGATAGGAAATATAATACAAGGAGGAGAGTTTTAGGACAAAGGTTTTAAGCTTAGCATAGTTTTTAGTTTACCTTACAAGTGATGGTTGCATGGCTATTTATAGCCTTCTTAACCAATCTAAATGAAACAATCTTTCCAGCCATAGAACTTGCTGAAATCTTATAAAATTCCGAAGTTCTTTGAATTGTGGACAAGCATTTTTTCATTTCTAGAATATTCCTGGTGTTTGTTTGATTTCTCTATAACTTTCCTAATTTTTTCATTTTAGCATTTTATTTGGCTCTTCCCTTGGAGTAAGAAAAACAAGTAAAGAAAATCTAAAATATTACTTTTTTATTTTTGGTTATCCATTTAGCAACTCCATTGGAGATGCCCTAATAACTGTAGTTATGTACGAGAACAATTAAAGTAGGATTATTCCAAAAGGAAAAGGGAAAAAGATGATGAATTTACTTTCTGCTTTTTTGCTTGCATATTTTAGAAGCAAGAATGTGAATCTCGATTTCAAGAGCTGCAATATTATGGTTTATAAAATGCAATTCATTTTTTTTTTATACTGAACTAAGAAAAAAATTCTGACATAAATCTAATCTTAATATATTTATTTTTATAGTGATCAATCAATCAAGTTCTTAAGCTATAAAAAGCAGAGTAATAATATATATATCAATCAATCAAGTTCTTAAGCTATAAAAGGCAGAGTAATAATACATATACCTCTGAAAACGGATTAATTCAGCTATTAAACAAATTTCCCTATACAGGAGGAGATCATCAGAAGAAAAGGTGGATTTTAAGAGATCAATACAAAGTATTATTTAATTATTTGAAAAGAAATAGAAAGGTAAGATGGGTGCTGATAGTACGGAATATTTAAAAGTTGATATAAATCATATATGTAACACTTTAAATTTTTTAGTTAAGATAATAATTAGCTAAAAACATGTTATGCACCCATTTCTTTTTAATTAAAAGGAAAAATTATCATGATGCAGTAAGATATATATTCATTTTGTATTTCTAGGTAAGAAACTATAAATCACATATTTTTTTATTGTTCAGTGTCTAGAAATTTTTGAAATAAAATAGTTTGCTGGTGGGACTTTCATGGTGCATAACTCATTTATTGGATGATTTGTTTCATTAGTGGAAAGGATTGATTTCAAGTGAAAGGTATGGCGAGGACTCTTTTATGGAATAACATAGATTATAATTTGGCATGCTAAAGCTAATTCTTTTTAGAAGCAATCATCCCTGAATTTTTTGTTTTTTATTTCACATTGATGCATCTTGGATTCATTTCTTTAAACCTAGTTTTATACACACTTGTATGGATCTATTAAAAAATAGAGTGTGTAGCAGACTGGAGTAATAAGTACCCGTAACTTGTTATGCTATTATTGCATTTTTTTTTTTTCCTTTTTTATGCTGGATTTCCATCCATTAGATGGCAAACTCTATATAATTCATTAAAAAAAATCCCCTTGTTTTTATTATATTCTTATTAAAGAAATAAATAAAACTTTAGCTTTATTATATTCTCGTAATAGTTTCACTTTATAAACTGAACAAGCAAAACACAGATACTTATTTACCTTTTTTTTTTTTTTTAACAAGGAACCATTCTTTGAATGATTGTATATATAGGGATCTCAAACGGTTTAATTGTGAAAAAGTACCTCTCCGAAAACATTTTAATATAAATGAACCGCATTATCATTAAGATACTAATAATTAGGTTAAAATATTTTTTATATTTTTATCATTTAATGATTAATGTGTAATTTCAAAAATTGAAATGTTACAATAATAAATATTTTAATTCTAGTTAAAAGTAATTATTAAATTGAAATTTTAATAAACAAAATTCTAAAACTCATCAACTAAAAAAAAAAATATTTTTCTGTCAAGTTTTCCACAAATTTAATATATATACTTGCGGATTCGGACTTCAAATTTGGCATCGGCAACTTTGAGCCTAGATTAGAGGGCAATTCCAGCTTTGTTGGCTATAACCAGCTGACACTTTATACAAATAATCTTGAAAAGTTTTTTTATAATAGAATTTGAAAAACAAGTCAGTTAATCTAAAATCTCAATTCTAGCTATTGTTTTTGTCATAATTTAATTTTTGACAACATAAATTCATCAAAAAAATAAAATTAGTGAAGAAAAATTAAAATTTAGGTTAAAATAACACAAATTGAAAGTTTTGATGATTTAATCAGGATGGAATTATATATTTGGGAACTAATTTTGCTAGAAAATAGAAGATTTGATAAGATTAGGTATTTAATTAAATTTTGAATTAGTTTAACTAATGAAATTATATGATTTTATAAGATTTAGTTTTCTTACTACTTGGTTAATATATACTATATTAAAAAATATTTTAATTTAAAATTTTGAATTGTTTAAATTGTTAGGTGATTTTTCAAAAAAAAAAAAAATTAAATCAACTTTCTAACATTCCAGACTATCTGCACCCATCTTATCTTTTTGTTTATTTTTAAATAATTATATAATACTCGTATTGATCATTTAAAATACATTTTTCGTTTTCATTGAATTCTTGCTGATGAGCTCCTTTTTGATATTTTTTTTCAACATTAATAGTTGAATTAACCCGCTTTCAGAATTATATATTATTACTTTGTTTTTTTTATACATTAAGAAGTTGATTAATTGATCATTACAGAAATAAATATAATTAGATTAGATTTATGTCAAAAAAAAATTTCTTTAGTTCAGTGTAAAAAATGTATTCCATTTGTTAAACCAAAACATTGCAGCTTGAAATCGAGATTCACCTTCGTGCTTGTAAAATAAACAAAGCAAAAAAGAAGAAAGTTATTCTTTGTTTTCCCTTTTCCTTTTGCAATATTCGTACTTAATTGTTCTTATACATGAGAACAATTATCACAGTACTACAACTTTAAATAGCCATAGAATATAAAATTGTGTTCCACGTTCATGACAAATTGTCCTTTAATTCTATTTCTAACAAGCCAAAGGGACATCATTCCCTTCTGCTAAGACTATAGCTAGAGTGCAATGGAAATGATCACCAACCAGCTACAAGGCTAGCTAAAAGGTAACTACCCTGTCATGAAACACGAGATCAAAAGCTAATATATATATATATAGACTATAGCTAGAGTGCAATGGAAATGATCACCAACCAGCTACAAGGCTAGCTAAAAGGTAACTACCCTGTCGTGAAACACGAGATCAAAAGCTAATATGTGTGTGTGTATATATATATTCTTTGTTCTTTTATGTTATATTTCTTGGATTTCTTTAAGAGTTTAAATTTTGGGGGTTAAAAATAATTTTTTAACATTATATTAAAATTTTAATGAGCAAGAGATGACGATAAGTGTTAAAATTATAAGTGTAATAAATAAATGATTTTTCCATCGGTTTGTAAGAAAATTGGTAAAGTATTTTGGTCTTCATTTTGATAGAACAAGTGTCCATGTTATAAACAAAGAGCGATAAAGCTAGTGTTTCGCACCCTTCGCTGCTTTGCTGACTTCCAACTGACTAACTTTCGCCCCCAGGTAGATTTCCTGTTATCCAAGCTACTGCTCAATTCGCATCCGAGAACCCTTGAATAGTAAAAGCATAGTGCGAGTCTCGAAAAAAAAAATTCGTTTTTTTCTGGTTGCAGAATCTTTCTAGCCTTGCTGGCCAGTATCCCTTGAATAGTAAAAGCAATAAGTTGCCTTTTCTTTTGTATTTTAGACTATATGTTTTTTCTTTTGCTAGCACACCATCAAATTGTTTTAGACCAATAGATCACTCTTCATGGATTAGAATCTAACGAAATAATTTAAACTAATAAGATTGTACACAAAATAATGATGAACATGTGCAATTCTTCATATTCAAAGGGTTTTTCATGTATTAGAAAGTTAAATTTCAAATCATTCATTTCACGTAATTTAATAATTTAAGATAATTGATGTGACAAGTCATACGGGGTAAATTATGAGTCTACTAAATAAATAATCAGATTAAAATGAAAAAAAAAAAGTAATTTTATATCTGTTTGTTCAAAAAATTGCTATATTATTTTGGTCTATGTTCGATAGAATGTGGATCCATGTTATAATTAAGAGCGATTAAAGCGACCTCCACTAGATGATAAAGATTTGTGCTTTATATACTTGTAAAAAAAGAGATCACAACCTTTTAAATTGACTTTTAAAAATAAAATAATCTGAATTCTAATTCAAATAAAAAATAACATGAACATCAAATATTATGCTAAAAATTTAAAATTAACTAGAAAAATATAAAAAATTGAATAATATAGCAACTTTGAGCCTAGTTTAGAGGGCAATTCGAGCTTTGTTGGCTAGCTATAACCAGCTGACAATTTATACAAATGATACTGGAAAGTTTTTTTTTTAAATTGAGATATATCAAACAATTGAATGAGAATTTATGAAACTTTCCGTCAAATAGATAGGTTTTTGTGACATTATCTGTTTTTTAGATTTGAACTTTTCCATACAATTCAAATATATACATGTTGCGCTGCCCACAATAAATCTATGTCCGATTGATCAGAATCTCTTGCATCAAGATCCTAGCAATACCTAGTAGTGCCGTAGACTAGAAATCCTAGTCTGTGTGTAACCTACTTGGTTGACAGAATAAGTAATTATATATAAATTTAACTCTGTTATTAAAACTGCCCAAGCTAGTTAATCTTGAAACCTCTCCACTTTAACTCTATACTTAACTCAAGTTGTCAATTAAACCATTTTGAAGCTAACTCAAATTAAATGGATTAATTTTATTGGTCAAAATACAATCTTAATAATGGATAAAAACATGATCTAGCTTTTTAAAAAAAACTTTATGATGATAATTTTTTTTAAAAAAATATTAAAACAATTACAGATTGGATTGATCTCAGTCCCAGTCCCTTAGCGACAACTATCATGGACTAATTAAGTTTAATATATTTTTTAATTATATGATAAAAATATATGCTTATAAAATTCATCACCAAACTCAAAATAGATACTTATTTGAGACAATAATAACCTTATAGAAAGCAATAAAAAATAAATCATGCAGTTTATTTTCCAACCAATTTAATATTAAAGGACAAAATTAAGGGGAAAAAATTAGAAAAATCAAATGACCAAAAATAAAATAATCATATCCGTTTAGTGGGTAAACTCATAAAAACCTGTGAATTAGGTTACTCGGGCTAGCACACCAAATCTGTTAACCAAGTTATAGACTCTAACGAGATTATAATTCATTTTATTCTTCAAACTATCTTTTATTTAAGTATTTGATTAAAAAAAAAAGACAATCTCTAAATCGAACACCAACTCAATACTAAGATGTTGAAAAAAAAACGTTAAACTCGTCAAATCTATGAATCAGGTCAACCAGCCAAACTTGCGAACATGTCCATGGATTTAATAAAGTTTAATAAAATGACTTTTCTATAAAACTATTTTTTTTATAGTATGAAGAAGAAATTAACAAGAAAAAAAATCATGTTTAATTAGAAGAAAAAAGACAGCTCACCAAACTCGTAAATTGAGGCAACCTAGGTTACCCTAGCAAACACACAAGCCACACTAACCCTATATAAAGGAAAAATAAAAGGAAGGTTGGCGTTATCATTATCGTGATCACTTTCATTATTATTATTACTGTTAATACTATTGTTACTATTATTATTATTATTAGCATTATTACTATCCATTATCATAACTATTATGATTACTATTATAATTATAATTATAATTATAATTACTATTGTCATTACTACCACCACAATTATTATTATCATTATTATAACTATTACTATTACTATTACTATTACTATCAATAGCATTAATACTATTATTGTTGTTGTTGTTATTATCTTTACCATTATCGATAATATTATTATCACTATTATTTCTATTATAATTATAATAACTAATATCACAACTACCACAACCACCCTAATAAACTATTACTATTATCATTATTATTACTATCACAATTATTAATATCACCACCACCATTATTATCTTACCATTACTAGTTATTATTATTGCTATCAACATTACTTGTACAACTACCATTGCTATTAGTAGTAACATTACCACTACTATTATTAATATTATCATCATCATTACTGTTACTATTTTTTTTTTGTGGATAATCTCATTACTATTACTATCATCATCATCATCATCATTATCATTAATATTATTATCGCAATCATCACCATCATTACTATTATAATAAACAATTATTATTACCAATATTACTAACATTATTATCACTATTATTAGTATTGCTAGTATCATTTTTACTATTACTATTATTATTACAACTACTATAATTACCATTATTATTACTGAAATAATAAAAATTATAAACTTCATTTGAAGGATAAAATTAAAAACTGTAAGAACTTTGACAAAGGAAAAAAGGAAACAAATAAGAAATGAAAAAGAAAAAGGACTAAACTAAAATAAATATTATCACTATTGAAAAACAATCAAAAACTTAATTTGAAGGATAAAATTGAAACTATAAAAAATTTGAAAAAAGAGACAAGGAAAAAAAAAAAGAAATCAAAAGTAGAAGGACTAAATCGAAAAACTTTATATACACAAATTAGAATTGAAGTATCAAATTGAAAATAAATAAAAGTTTAACAAAAGAGAAAAGGACTAAAATAAACAATTAAAACTAAAACGATGGACTCTAAAACACCAACAAAAATAAGGGATGAATTTACTTTTTTACTTGGTTGGAGAGAAATGAAGGACAATAATTGAAAGGGCCATCAATGATGAACTGACCATTTTTGGATAATACGCGCCACCTTTATAGGAAGAGAAAACAAAGACCAACAAAACTATGCAACAAAATCATATTTTTAACCACCAGGTGGCGTTGCATGCACCACTCCAAAAGCACGGGGCCTCCCACATGCTGGCACGTGTCACCAACTTTTTCAATTTAAAAATTAATATTTAAATGGTAAATTACATTATCACCCTTGACCAACCAAATAATCACAAAACAAAAACCATAAGTGGAAAGACACAATTACCCCTGTGTCAATAGCTTAATGTTTTTCATGCGAAGGGTAAATTTATAATTTAACCATAAATCAATAGGTTGAATACCCGGAAAGCCCTTTCTTCTGAGATGGATGATTTTTTGCTTTCAACAAGTTATTTTTCTTGCAATTAAACCCTTAATAAATTCGATTAAGCCATAAAAAAAATTTTAATTGAGTCCTTAAAACATCCAAACTTGATTTTTCTTTGTCAATAGGGTCTTAATTAGTTGAAAATAAATTGTCAAATCCAATTTTAATTTTCCTTAAATAGTCTTTGGTAATTTCTTGAGCGTTCTGGTATATATATATTTTCTTTCAAAAATTTTGTATTTTCTTTCAAAAATGGGTAACAACTATGCCTCCTCTTTACAATACTTATGGAGCAAGTACTTGTTAAGTGCTTTGCGTAGTAAGTTTTTAAGATAAACAAACTGTTCTTCCAAAACTTATCTTCTTAAAGCTTCTAGTTCAGTTGACCTGAAACTTTGTTTTCGCAGTAAACTTTTCAATTAGAACTATTATTAAATTGTTTATAACTTGGTTAACCCGAAATTCCAATATGATGATTCCCTGAACCAGAACTAAAAGCTCACTCAACCTAAGATCTCAATCAGACAATTCTCTTTAACTAGAATCAAAATTTAAAAAACAGCTCAACTAACCTAAAATCTCAATTCTGGCAATCCCCTTTGTCATAACCCAATGGATGACAACATAAATTCACCTAAAAAAATGAAATGAATGAAGAAAAACTAAGATTTGAGTCAAGACAAGACAAATTGAAAGTCTTGAGGATTTAATCACGTTGGAAGCCAATGCCCCAAGCTTCAGTGATATGTTGAGCTTACCATTCACCAGTCCCCCAGTAAAATGCCCACCCTTTATCAATCACGTGATTCATTGCCCTCACTGTGTCTTCAATAGGAGTGGGCGATGACAATAGATGACATCAACATAGTCCATATCCAATCTCTTAAGACAAGCCTTAGTACCATCAAGAATATGTTTCCTAGACAAGCCTTAATCATTAGGACCAGGACCTCCCCAAAAGATCTTAGTAAACACATATCGCTTGACCCATGATTTCCTCGGCTCTTCCATTAGCATAAGCCTCTGCGTTATCAAAGAAATTGACACCATGGTCTCTGCAACATTGCAACAGTGATCTCGCTTCTTTGACGTTTTTTTGGTTCCCAAAACTTACCCAAACTCCATATGAGAGAGCTGGCTCACTTTCAGCCCTAATCTCCCTAGATTCTTGTATTTGTATTTTTTTATTCTTTCCTTTTGAGGTGGATTGAAGTGAGAGAGAGGCGTGCAAGTATGGAGGAAGTGAAGTGTAATAGTGGTGTTTAGTGGTTGTTATGGCTGGCTGAGGTAAAGGCTTTTGGCTGTGACTTAGAGGGTGGGGTTGTTGGTGATGGTGTTACTGGAGCTGTAGAAGTGGGAGGTGGGTCTCACGGTGCTTGCGAGTCAGGGAAGATGATGGAGAGGGTTGTTGGTTTGGGTTGTTACGGGTTGGTTCTGGTCTAAAGGAATGAAGAAAAGGCTGCTGGCCGCTAGTTTTGCTTATTGAGTCTAGTTTTTTATTTTAATATCTATATATTAAGTAATGTTTTAAAGTTGTTGGAAAATTACTGTAACTTTTCCATGCCTTTTACTAATATATTTACTTATTAATATATTATAATATTATAATTATAATTATATTATATTATATAACTATTTTTTTCTTCTATTTTTTTTTGTTTTTAATTTCTTTTTAATGAAAATTTTTTTGTTTGATTTAATTTGTTAATGTTAAATTTTTTTATTTAGTTATAAGATTTTCATAATACAGATCCCGGGTTTAATTGGTTAACCTGATTTGACGATTTTCATTTAGTTTAGTTTGTTAAAGTTAATTTTCTTTCTATTTAATTATCAGACTTTCATGACACGTATCCTAGGCTTAACGGGTTAACTTGGTTTGATGGGTTAACCTAGTTAATTCTAGGTAAACCCGTTATTTTTTTTTCTATTTAGTTATCAAACTTTCATGACACGAATTCCAGGTTCCTGATGATTTTTTTTCTTTGTTTTTTTTAGTTAATATATTTAATTATCACATTTTTATGACACGACCTTATAGCCAGACTCACATCCAATATTCTTGGGTCCGGTGTTGCAGCCAGACTCACTTAAACTTGGATCATGCAAGTTTAATATTATTATTAATATTATAAATATTATTTTTAGGTTACTTTTATATATATATATATATATATATATATATGTTGTCTGGGCGACTGCGAGCCGGTAGATGTTCACAGAACACGAAAAGTTCAAATTCTAATTCAAACACACACTAAACATTTACAATATACATCCAATTTTATTACCATGTAACTGACTGAAGCAAGCTTGAAGGCCTGTCATCATAACATTCAAATACCAACCTATGACAAACTATATATAATACATACGTACTGGCTTCAAGGCCGTCATTGAAAAGAGCTCAATCACATAAATATCACGAAACTAAATAACAACCATACATTCAATAAAACACAATATATAATGATCTATGGTAGAGGTTCAAACCATCAAGAAAATGGAATAACCTCTATGCCAGTTAAATTCCCCATATTAATCAGCTCGACGGATCTTTTTCCGTCGTGGTAGGCAACGGACAAGAAACGGTGGTCGAGCTTACCTGGTTATCTTGAGAATGTTGTATGTAGAACCCATAAATGAGACGTACAGACGGAATTGCATTATTGCAAATACTAAGACCGGAAGGAATGCAGCAATGGAAAGGAGTAATGTTGTCAACTTTTTCTCTGACTGAATGAGTATCAAGATTGTGGCCCCAAAAGATAGCATGGTCGTTATCACAGCGAAGAAGAGGAAGGTGAAGCCAAAAAGAAGTTTCCGAGGAAGAGAGATGTGAAATTCTTGTAGCTCAAATGGAGAGGTCAACAAAGACAGAAATACCACAAGCGAAGTCAAGGAGCTTGCTAAGGAAAGAACATCCGAGACAGTGAAAACCAGAAAATAGGGAGAGTCGATGAAGTTGGGCGTGCCATTCTTATCAGAACCTCCGGGCACAGTATAGGCAGCAGCAAAGACAACAGTAGCAACAAGTGCAGCTACTGTGGAACAAGACTGGGTCGTTTCCTTTATCCATGTTTGTGCATTTTTCAGTTGGTCCTGGTGACTCTCTTTGAAGAGCTCGTCTGCAGCCTTGCCATCATCGTTTCGAAGCGTGACATAATGAGAAGGAATTACCTTTTCCACTTGCTGCAATAACCGGGAGATAAATATGATTGTTATATAAATGGAGTTTGTAAATAAAACAACGTATTATTTAATTCCGTATAATTTTTAATAATATTTAAGTTGTTGGTTTGGGTGACAAGGAGAACTAGATCAGCCTGATGTCCTAATTAGGTGACATGTCTACGTTTCATTAGCATTAAAATCGATTTTTTACAGTTTAACGGTTTTTCTATAACCTTAACTGGATTGGATAATTTGATTGAAACAAATGTTTTAATAGGTTAGGTGCTCTAATACACAAGACGGATAATCCTGTACAAAGTCCATGAATAATTTTTATCAGGAGGTAAAGAAAAAGGGAAGAAAAGGTCTCACCTCAAACCATTGCAACTCCTCCTGAAGTTTAAGTGCAGGCCCAGGCTTGGTTCCTCCTCTGTAATGCTCCATATCTGCAACATGGTGCAACAATGTGTTGCCCTTCTTATCAACAACTCGATGCAGTCTAGCCAATGGTACTTTCTGATGCTTCACAAGACTGAAGATGTTTTTCTGGCGATGCTTGACGGCCACATCCAAAATGCTCTGCCCCTCCTCATTGAGAAGCTCAACAGCGTGGGGATATTGATTTATTATCTCCCCCACAATCTCTTCTATTCCATGTATAGTTGCAATAAACAATGGGATATGCTCCTTCCTAGTTAGTGATGAGTCCGTTACATTGAGCAGCACAATAGCATCGGGATATTTTTTCATTATCTCCAACACAATTTCTTCTTTTCCATTTTTGGTTGCAATAAACATTGGGATCTTCTCCTTCAATGATGAGTTCGTTTCAGAAATATCTTTTCCTTGGCTAGTGGATTCAGAGAACTGGTTTTCTCCCTTTCTATATTCTTTCCCACCCAGTCCTTCCTTTGTTATGCTGACTTTATTCAATGACTCATCTTTCTTTATTAGGATTTCGGCGAGCCCCAAAGCAAATACATGCATTCTTTTCTGGTTCCAGAATCCTTCTAGCCAACATCCTACTTCATGTTCAAGCGAAGGGGAATGAAATTAAACATGGATGAGAGCTAGACATTTTTAAGAAACAGAAAGAAATGTTAACAATGATAGTAGAAGGATGAACAAAAAAATATCATGATTGTAGAAGGTGAAAAAATAGAGACATGGTAAAGGTGAAAAAAGATAATGATTGTCTGGTTTTTAACCTTTATATCAGCAATTCTCTTTACTTTCATGCCTTATACTTTATATTAGGTACTAAAAAACTATATGGCTAACTTTCCGTTATTAAGAATAGTCTCTCTCGTTTATAAAAAAAATTGTAGAAAACAAAACAACACCAACATTATTAAAAGAAGAATTCGTACGTAGCTAGAAGAAATGAATCTAAATCGTGCAACCATAAAAGCGAGCCTGATAACAATGAGTGATGCATAAATTAAGTTGAGAAATAACCACCCACTGCAAAACTTGAGTCTTTTGAATGAAATACAGAAATAATTATCAAAATCCAATATAGTAGGGGAGCCAGTAAGGACTTAATGGTCCAGTGAAGATCACGAAATTCAAAAGCAAGTTACAATTACAAAGCAATTTAGTTTTGAAATATACACTGTCTTTTGCTGAAATTGTTAAGTTAATTGAAAAAATGAGTGTTAGGATTGGTAATCATTTCTTATTATTAAAATGATATTTGTTTTTGTATTTTAAAAGTATTTTTTTATAATTTTTTTATTTACTTTAAATTAAATATTTTTTTATATTTTTATATTATTTTGATGTGCTAATATACAAAAACAATTAAAAAAATATTATTTCAATAAATTTAAAAAATATATTTTAAAAAACAACTACAACCATGATATCAAACGGAATCTAAATCTCTCATTAAACAGAATTCAAATTCATAATTATCTATTATTAAAGTTATAGTATCATTTAAAAAATCATTTCAATACAAAAAACTTTTAGTTACTTAGTAATACTTATAAGAGAACAACAGAAAAAGGTGGTTGTATCTCTACTCACGTCATCATATTAAAATCTGCAACGTGATAGATTATTACTTATCATTTTTGACGCCGCAAACTGGAAATACAACACTTGTAAAATTTGAAGGAACATAACAAGTCCATTAAATCTTCCTTTGAAAAAAAAAATAAGAGAGAGAGACTCAATATATAATACCGGATTCAAATGTTTGTTCGAGCCATGAAATTTTAATATCGATATACAAAGGTAGCTCAATATATAATACCACCTAGCCTTGAAACCAAAAAGAACGGGCCTGAATTGTGTCCAATACCTTTAGGGACCTTTAAATATTTGAGTATGCCGCCTCTTGGTTTCCTCTCCAGCATCTTTCTTTCCTTCAACCAAGTTTCTACCTGTGATTCTACGTCGTGGTGACGTTTAACAGGAAGGCCTGCAACATAATATAGAGTTCAATTTATATGTGTGTCCATGGTATACATACAAGAAATATGTAGGCAATATAACATGTGTCCATGGTATGCATACACATATATACATGTAAGGTCTAATAATGTGGTTAGTGTAGGCATACAGCAGTAGATGAGTCTTTCACATATGCCCATGGGAAATCCACTCTCAAAAGCGGTTGGCATTTGGGCTAGAAGTTGAAGAGCAGTTACGCCGTCTTCGTCCTTCAACTTGTGGAGCGAGTCATCCAGTTCTTGCAACAGTAAAGCTGTTTCTGCATTCATGAAATTAGGAATAGAAAAATTATAGGATATCTTATATATGTATACTTTTAAATTCGATAATTAGACAGAGATCAATTGTTACCAAAGTGTTGCCCTGTGATAGCAGCGCTAAGGATAGACAGGCCATCCGTTCTCTTGCGGTGAATTGATAATAGGCGGCAGTTATCATTCACGCATTTTTCTGGTTTGGATGTGATTAAAAGCTCCACTATTTCTGTCTCAGCAAATCCAGCAGCTGTAAACAATGGGGTTTCACCGTAGTTATTTTTTTCCTTAAGGAGGTCTGGACAACGTTCTACCAAGAGCCTTGCAGCCTCATAATTCCCGTAGATGGTTGCCTCGTGAAGAGCCGTATTTCCAAATTTGTTTTTTCTCTTGAGAAATTTAATCTCCGGTACAAGGGACTCTGTCTCAGGTACAGGGGATTCTGTCTCATCAGGTACAAGGGATTCTGTCTCATCAGGTACAGGCACAAGGAATTCTGTCTCATCAGGTATATACTTCACGATTTCAAGTAAATCTTTAAGTGGTTGCTTTTGTTTGCTGTACACAGCTAAATGAAGTGCAGTATCCGCAGAGAGCGTAACTGGGAAGGGCACATCTAGGACACGTTCCTGATAATGGTCAAGCATGCTTTTCCAATTTCCATTCATGGCTGCTCTATAAGGTATCCCCATTATAGGAAGAGAACCCATATTTTCTCTCTACAAAAAATTACGCAAGTGACTATTGTTAATAAACAATCTCAACTCAAATCTAAATGAGGTGAAATCCTAAAAATAAATTTATATTATATAGCTCATTAATATAATGGAAAACAAAATTAGGAAGTGAGCACTCAAGGAGAACTGTAAGCATGTCATACCTTTTAGTAATGGAAATGATCGAAATGCTCCTCCACCTACTTCTTGGTAAAATCAATGTCAACAAGAAAACTTGTTTCCGGAGAGATGACTACAAAGAAACAACCTAGCTTGTAGTTTTTTTTCTGAATTAAGTCGTTTGAGAACCCTATATATACAATCCCTTAGTTCCTTTTTCAGAAAAAAAAGAAGTAAATTAGGATCTGTGTGTTGCTTGTTTGGTTTATAAAGTGAAACTATTATGAGAATATAATAAAGATATGTTGATTCTCCTTTCGCTTAAAAATGTATATATATGTTCATGTAAAAACTAATATAAACGGATATCTTTTATATTTATTTATATTTTTTGTATTATTCAATATGGGATATGTTTGTGCTTAACACATGAAACTCTAAGAATGATATGATTTTCTATTAACTTTCTAAAACAACCTCTTTTTTTTTAATGAAAGTAAACTTATACTTTTAAAAAAAAAAATTAATTGTAGTGAATAAGAATTATAAAATTCAAACTCCTTACTTCTAGGTAAATACAATTCTAATATTATATAAAATTTATCTCAATCAAAAAATTTAAATTTTATATCTAACTTTCTAACATTCCATACTATCAGCACCCATCTAAGCTTATTATTTATTTTAAATAATTAAATAATGCTTTGTATCGATCTCCTAAAATACACTTTTTGTTTATGGTGAATTCTTACTGATGAGCTCCTCCTTTGCAGGGATATTTTCTTCCATATTAATAATTTAATTAATCCGTTTCCAGAAGTATATATTAGCTTAAGAACTTGTTTAAATGATCATTATAAAAATAAATATATTAAGATTAGATTTTGGTCAAAAAAAAAATTTTCTTAGTTTCAGTATGAGTGAAAAATGTATTGCATTTGTTAAACCATAATATTAATTGCAGCTTGAAATCAAGATTAACATTCTTGCTTCTAAAATAGGCAAGCAAAGAAGAAGAAATTAATTTATTACTTATCCTTTTTTCCTTTTGGAATAATCCTATTTTAATTGTTCTTATTTGCTTCTTTTAGTTAATTTGTTATTTTTTTTAATGGCATTGCCTAAATCTTATTACTATGATCTCTCAATTACTATAAAAAAATATATATTCTCATTTGCTTTCTCGTACATAGTTACACTTATTACACTACAATATGAGATGTTCTCAGTTGCTTTAAAGAAGCATAGAATATAAAATTGTATAAAAAACAATTCTACCCTTAAGTTCCATATCCATCAGTTTCAAGTTAAATTTATGAGATTTGAATTTCTAATTATTTAATCATTAAGTTCTCATAACATGTTAAATTAAATTATTGAAATGGGGTCAGTAAAAAAAATTCAATTTTATAATGTATAGTCCGTTCAACATTTTTTATATTCTCTCAATTGAAATTAGTTGCTTTATATTTTTTTTTCTAATTTAATTAAAAAATATATAGAATATAAATTTGGAACTCTTCACAGTTTGACCAATATAATTTTGATATTATATTAAATAATTATTTTAATTTTAATTTTTAAATTATTAAATAATTATCAGATTTGTTTTTCTTAGTTCATTATATATGAAAAAATGTATTGCATTTGTTAAACCAATAATATCGCAGCTTGAAATCGAGATTCACATTCTTCCTTCTAAAATAGGCAAGCAAAAAAGAAGAAAGTAAATTATTACTGGTTTCCCCTTTTTCTTTTGGAATAGTTCTGCTTTAATTGTTCTCATTTGCTTTCCCCACGCCACATGTTTTTTTTTTTATTATTTTTTTTTTCTGATGGTTCATTTTTTTTTTGTTTTGTCTTTTTTTTTCCCACATTTGTTTTCCTTTTCTTTTTGGTTTTACATGTTTTCTTGTTCTTTTTTTTTCCAAAATTGTCTTCTTCTTTTATTTTTGTTTTCTTTATTATTTTTTTTTATTTTTTAAAATTATCTTTGTCAATTTTTTTTTTAATATTGAAATGGTTGAAAATTTAGTTCTGTAGTTTTTTTCTTTAAAACATTATGGATTACTACAATGTTTCCCTACATGCCTTCTTTTTATTATTTGTTTTTTTTAATGGTCTTTGTTGATTTTATTTTTTTCATATCGAGCTGGTTGAGAATTTTGCTTCGTACTTTTTTCTTTAAAACACTGTTAATTGTTACAATGTTATCCCATATTATTTTTATTTTGCTATATAGTGTTTCCCCACATGTTTTATTTTTTAAATTATCTTTATCAATTTTATTTTTTAATATTGAGTTGGTTGAGAATTCAGCTTTAACTTTCCCCACATGTTTTTTTTTTTTTTTGCAAAATTATCTTCTTTTTTTTCTTCTTTTTTTTTTGTGTTCTTTTTCAGAATTTTTTTGTTGAATTTTTTTTTTTAATATGGAGCTGGTTGAGAATTTAGTTTCGTAGTTTTTTTTCTTTAAAACATTGTGGATTGCTACAGTGTTTCCCCACATGGTTTTTTTTTCCTTTTTTTATGATTTTTTTTCTAGAATTGTCTTTGTCGATTTTTTTTTTATATATATTCAGCTGGTTGAGAATTTAGCTTCGTAGTTTTTCATTAAAACACTGTGGATTGCTACAGTGTTCCCCCATATGATTTTTACTATTGAGCTGGTTGAGAATTACAATTGTAAATTTCATCATGAAACACTATAGATTGCTACAATGTTTCCCTGCATGGTTTTTTTCCTTTTGTTTTTATCGATTTTATTTTTTCATAATGAGCTGGCTGAGAATTTAGTTTCATAATTTTTTTTTAAAAAAACAATGTGGATTGTTATAGTGTTTCTCCATATAATTTTTTTTATTATTTTTTTAAAATTTTTCTTTATTCATTTTATTTTTTTAATATTAAGCTGGTTAAGAATTTAGCTTTGTAGTTTTTTCCTTGAAAACATTGTGGATTACAATAGTTTTTTTTCATATAATTGTTTTTTATTTTTTTTCATAAATTAACTCACGACAACGCATAAGCATGCTATAAATCTGCAGCATCGCGCCGATATGGCATCTAGTTATTACACTATAATATGAGATGTTACCGTTTGCTTTTTCGTACATAGTTACAATTATTACACTACAACTTTAAAGAAGCATGGAATAGAAAATTGTAGTTTTTTCCTTCTTAAACCGTTTGAGAAACCTATTATTGATGATGAACTCTTCATTTGTAGGAATATTTTGTTCAACATTAATAGTTGAATTAATCCGTTTCAAGTATATATAATACTCTGTTCTTATAGCTTATGAACTTGCTTAATTAATCATTATAAAAATAAATATATTAAGATTAGATTTAGGTCAGATTTTTTTTTCTTAGTTCATTAAATATAAAAAAAATGTATTGCATTTGTTAAACCATAATATTGCAGCTTGAAATCGAGATTCACATTCTTGCTTCTAAAATAGGCAAGCAAAAAAGAAGAAAGTCAATTATTACTGGTTTTCCCTTTAGCTTTTGGAGGAGTCCTACTTTAATTGTTCTCATTTGCTTTCTCGTACATAGTTACAATTATTACACTATAATATGAGATGTTCCCGTTTGCTTTTTCGTACATAGTTACAATGATTACACTGCAACTTTAAAGAAGAATGGAATATAAAATTGTGTTCCACGTTCATGACAAAGTGTCCATGAAATCTATTTTTGAGAAACCTATTATTGATGATGAACTCTTCATTTGTAGGAATATTTTGTTCAACATTAATAGTTGAATTAATCCGTTTCAAGTATATATATTATTACTCTGTTCTTATAGCTTATGAACTTGCTTAATTAATCATTATAAAAATAAATATATTAAGATTAGATTTAGGTCAGATTTTTTTTTTCTTAGTTCATTAAATATAAAAAAAAATGTTATTGCATTTGTTAAACCATAATATTGCAGCTTGAAATCGAGATTCACATTCTTGCTTCTAAAATAGGCAAGCAAAAAAGAAGAAAGTCAATTATTATTGGTTTCCCCTTTAGCTTTTGGAGGAGTCCTACTTTAATTGTTCTCATTTGCTTTCTCGTACATAGTTACAATTATTACACTATAATATGAGATGTTCCCGTTTGCTTTTTCGTACATAGTTACAATGATTACACTGCAACTTTAAAGAAGCATGGAATATAAAATTGTGTTCCACGTTCATGACAAAGTGTCCATGAAATCTATTTTTCCGACAAGCCATAGGAACATCATTTCCTTCTGCTTCGAGTATAGAGTGCAATGGAAAAGAACATGTATTATTAATGGAAGAATCGGTGATCATCAATTCTATCTAGTGCTTTTTACAGAGGATAAATCATTGGTTAGCCATGGTTGTGCATTGTGTCATGCAATTATGGAAAAAGATATGTTAGCACACCAATTAGTGTTATTATTGAATTATTTTTTTCTAATGGGTTGCCTTCAAAATAAAGATCATAACCTTTTTAAATAGGTTTTAAATTGACTTTTAAAAGTAAAAATAATTAGAATTCCTTTTTTTTGTTTTGGTAATAGTTCGAAAGAATTAGAATTTCTAATTCAAATAAAAAAAATAACATAAATGTAGGGAATTTCGATCGGTGATATTCTGATATTTGTCCATTAGAGGCTAAGCACACTGACACAATATTTAACGTGATTCGACAAACCATCTACATCCACAGGAAAAGCCATTTGATTATATAAAAAAAGAACAAGATTTACAATAATAAAAAAAAAGAAATCATCCTCTCTTTGACAACTCTCAACTTCACTCTATTTCTCTCTTCTCCCGTAAGCTAAGTCGGCTACCAGTACTGGAAATTCTTTTCCTCTGTCTCAGCAATTAATTCATTCAGGAAAAAAAGTCAATTAAGCATAGCCGTTACCAGTAAGGAGATTTTTAAAATAATGAAATTAACAAAGGATGGAGGGCACGGTTGATAGCAAGGAGAAAAAAGGGTCACAACTTTTATATGTTGTAATTACTAGGGGAGTTATTTATTTTTGTATTTTAAAAGTATTTTTAAATAATTTAATTTTTTTTTATTTTTTTTACTATAAATAAATATTTTTTAATATTTTAAATTATTTTAATATACTGATATAAAAAATAATCTTTTTTAAAAACTTAATAATAATAAAATATTATTTTAATATATTTCTAAATAAAAAGTAATTCATTACCAAACTCTCTCTAATTATTAGTCAAATCATATAAGGATCGCAATTTTTAATTAAATAAGACAATACCTTCAAAACAAAATGTCACAGTAACTATTTTCGATAAAAAGAAGTCTCTTGCTGGTCAAAGTTGTTGGTCACTATTCATGTATATGGATAAATTTTATTTAGTCCCTAAAAATATGCAATTGTTTCAAATAGAATACTAAACTTTAACTTTATTATTTAATTTGATAAATATCAATAGAATTGGTCCTTAAATTTCTAATTTTAACTTTTATATTTTATTTTCACAATAAAACATATCTATTTATTATAAAAATTTAGTATGATCAAATCAAATTTTAATCAAAAAAATATATTCAAAATGTAAAACCCCCTCAATTATATTTTTGAAACATGTCTATTTATTTTTAAATGTAAGTGAACTTAGAGTATATGTAGAAACCAAAATTTTTCTACCAATCAAATTTCTTCATATATTATTTTTATTTTATTTTTACAATAAAATAAAATTAAAATAAATTAAATGCCACTTTAGTCTCACATATTAATCAAATCGAGCTTTTATACTTTTTCCTGGGACAGAGCTTTTTCCCCCATGGTAGCAGGCAAGAGACACGAAACGATAGGAGAGCTTTCCAGTTTGTCTTGAGAATGTCGTAGGAAGAGTCCAGAATTGAGACGTAAAGACGGAATTGCATTATTGTAAATACCAAGACAGGAAGAAAAGAAGCAACGGCAAGGAGTAATGTTGTTAACTTTGTCCCTGATTGAACGAGTATTAAAATTGTTGACCCAAAGGATAGCATGCTCGTCATCATTGATAAGAAGAGGAAGGTGAAGCCGACGGTAAGTTTTCGAGGAAGAGCGATGTGGAAATCTTGCAGCTCAAATCGAGAGGTCAACAAAGAGAGAAACACCGTAAGTGAAGTCAAGGAGAATGCTAGGGAGACAACATCCGCGACAGCGAAAGTCAGAAAATAAGGAGATTTGATGAAATTGGGCTTGCCATTCTCATCAGAACCGCCAGGCACAGTATAGGCAGCAGCAAAGACAAAAGTAGCAACAAGTGCAGAAACTGTGGAACAAGACTGAGTTGTTTCCTTGATCCACGTTCGTGCACTGTTCAGTTGCTCCTTGTGCTGCTCGTAGAAGAGCTCTTCTGCAGTCTTGCCTTCATCGTTCCGAAGCCTGACATAATGAGAAGGAATTACCTTGCTTACTTGCTGCAATAATTGGGAGATAAACATGATCATTATAAGGAGTTCTAAATCAAACTAAATATTATAGAAATGAAATTACTAGAGTGCAGATAATATTTTAATCGTTAAGTTTTCCTCAAACTAGTTGGTTCATGTGGTAAGGAGAACTCGTTCAGCCTGATGTCTTAATTAGGTTCGACATATACATTAATTGGATTGGATAATATGGTTGAAACAAATATTTTGATAGGGTGGTGTTCTTATACACAAGATGTATAAGATGGTACAAAGTTCATGAATAATTTTTATCAGGAGGTAAAGACAAGGGATGAAAAGGGCTCACCTCAAACCATTGCAACTCATCCTGAAGTTGATGTGCAGGCCCAGGCTTGGTTCCTCCTCTGTAATGCTCCATATCTGCAACATGGTGCAGCAATGTGTTGCCCTTATTATCAATATTTCGATGCAATCTAGCCATTGGTATTCTCAGTTGCTTCACAAGATTGAAGATCTTTCTCTGGCGATGGATGACGGCCACATCCAAAATGCTCTGACCCTTGTAATTGAGCTTCTCAACAGCATGGGAATATAGTTTTATTATCTCCCACACAATCTCTTCTATTCCATATCTAGTTGCAATCAACAATGGGATCTGCTCCTCCCAAGTTAATGGCGAGTTCGTTGCATTGAGCTGCTTAATAGCGTGGGGATATTGTTTTATTATCCCCCGCACAATCTCTTCTATTCCATTTCCAGTTGCAAGAAACAATGAGATCTGCTCATTGCTAGTTAATGACGAGTTCGTTACAGAAGGTTGTGCTGTTGGATGTTGGACTTCTATTTCTTTTGCTTTGCTAGTGATCATTTCAGAAGTTTGCCCCAAATAAGAGAGCTCGTTCTCTCCCTTTTTAATTCCCTGCTCTGCTTCTTTTCCTTTATTTCCCCAAAACAGTCCTTCCTCTGTTTTGCTGACGCTCTTCCATGACTCATCTTTCTCTATTAAGATTTTGACAAGTCCTAAAGCGAATACATTCGTTCTTTTCTGGTTCCAGAATCTTTCTAGCCTTGCTGGCCAATATCCTACATCATGTTCATGTGAAAAGGAATGAAATTAAACATGGATGAGAGCTAGCCATTTTATGAAATAGAAAGAAATGTTCATAATGATAATAAAATGTGAAAAGAAATGTTCATAATGCTAAAATTAGTTGAAGCACAATTAATTATCATATAGAAAACAAAACAACAGCAACATCTAAGTCATGCCGTTTGTCCCAACCACTTTGATTGTTAAGTTATTGAAGATGTAACATTCAAAATCCCATTTGTCAAGCCTCAGGATTATGCAAGTAAGAAAAAATCATTTCAATGTAAAAATTTAAACCATTAAATCAGATTTAATTTCATGAATTGTTTTATTTTAACTCACCAATACACTTTCGTACGTAAGTGATAATGAGATCTAGCTCAGTTAGTATTAGAACCACCAATCTCGCATAAATAAATAATAAGAGTGATATATAAAGTTCAGAATAAGTCATCCACCATGAAATTTAAATCTTTTAAAGGAAATATAAAAATAATTATCAAGTTTAATATAGTGGATGATCGATCTAGTGAAGATCATAAAATCCAATTCGAATCACAAACCTCAAAAATAGGTTACAATTCGAGTCAGAACCACCAATCTCACATTATACAAGCCTTGACTCTGTTGAATCAAAAGTCAATTATCTAATTCAATAACTGGTTGTAGTGTCCTCTCTTGAGAGGAATTGAATTCAAACCTCTTCTTTCTAACAAATAAAAATATACACATCTTCTTAATTGAAAGTTCTTTAATTTTTTTAAATATACACAACCTCACAACTGTTTTTTGTTGAGATTTTTAATTAAATTGAAAACAAATGCTTGAATGATAGGATTTTAAACTCATGGTTGTTTATCATTAAATTATGATATTATGTTTAAAACTATTTTAATAGAAAATTTAAGCTATTAAGTATAACAAAAGGTCACATGAAAAATAACCATATAAAAAGAGAGGGTTTGAAGAAACAGTACCTTGAGGCAAAAATCTGCAACGTAATAGATTACTTACCATTTTTTACTCTGCAGACGGGAAATATATATAACACTTGTAAAAATTTGGAGGAAGGAACATAACAGTCAAAGTTTGTTGGATTTAAATCTTCCTTTAAAAAAAACAGGAAGAAAGAAAGCGAACAGAGGCTGGCTACATGATTCAAATATTTAGTCAAGCCATGAAATTGAAAATTCTTATGATTCCTAGCCTACATGATTCAATCATGAATGAAATGTGTACATATACTCTCGATATGGACAGGTAGCACAATAATACGACCTAGCCTCAGTTGTGTCCAATACCTTTGGGGACCTTTAAATAGTTGAGTAGGCTGCCTCTTCGGTTCTTCTCCAAGCTGCTGCCCGGAGTACCGCTCTCAAGATCTCTCTTCTTTGCCCTGCACCAAGTTTGTACCTGTGATTTTACCTCGTGATGACGTATAACAGGAAGGCCTGCAACATAATTTAGATTTCAAATTAATTAATGATATACATATATATGTATTTGTATATGTCCTTGGTATTCGATCAAGAAATATGCATGTAGGAAATATTGCTAGGTCTAATAATGTGGTTGGAGTAGGCATACAATAGTAGATGAGTCTTTCAAATATGCCCATGGGATATCCACTCTCAAAACCAGTTGGCATTTCGGCTAGAAGTTGCAGAGCTGTTCTGTTCTTATTGTCCTTCAAGCTGTGGAGCGATTCATCCAGTTCTAGCAACAGTAAAGCTGTTTCTGCATTCATGAAATTAGGAATAGAAAAATTATACAATGTCTTATATATATGTGTATACTTTTTTAAAATTGAGAATTATATAAAGAGAGGAATAATTATTACCAAAGTGTTGCCCTATGATAGCAGCGCCGAGGATGGACAGGCCATCCTTCGATCGCTGGTGGAGGATGGACAGGCCATCCTTCGATCGCTGGCGGTGAATTGATAATATGCGGCCATTGCAATCCACGCATTCTTCTGGTTTGGACGCTATTAAAAACTCCACTATTTCTGCCTCACCAAATCCAGCAGCTGTGAACAATGGGGTTTCACCGAAGTTATTAGTAATGGAAATTAGGTCTGGACAACATTCTACCAAGAATCTTACAGCCTCATAATTCCCATAGATGGTTGCCTCGTGAAGAACCGTATTTCCATATTTGTTTCGTGTCCCGGTTAAAATGAATTCTTTTCCCTCCAAGAATTCTCTTCCATCCATGATTCCAAGTAAATCTTTAAGTGGTCGCTCTTCGTTGCTGTGAACAGCTAGATGAAATCCAGTATCTAAAGAGAGAGTAACTGGAGAGAACAAATACTTTGAATATTTCTTATAGTAGTCAATCATGTGTTGCCACTCTCCATACATGGCTGCTATATATGGTGTCTCCTGTATCATCTCAGAATCCATATCCTGTATCATCTCAGAATCCATATCCTGTATCATCGCAGTATCCATATTTGCTCTCTACATAAAATTATGTAAGTAACCATTGTTAATGAACAATATCAACTCAAAGCTAATTGAATTGTTGGGTGAAATCATGTTTAGTACTGTTATGTTTTGTAGTGTACATGATACTTTGTTTGCTGTTTTCTTTCTCTCTTTGTATAGTCACTATTTTACTGGCAATAAGAGATATTAATGAAGTTCCTCTAGTATATCATACCTTGGAAAACAATATTAGGTAGTAAGCAGTAAGCATTGAAAGAGAACTGTAAGTATATAATACCTTTTAGTAATGGAAATGGTCGGAATGCTCCTCTACCTAGCTCTTGCTAAAATCAATGTCAACAAGAAAACTTCTTTTCGGAGAGATGACAATAAAGACACAACCTATCTTGTAGTTTCGGAACCCTTTATATACAATCCATTAAAGAATGGTTCCTTGATAAAAAGAAAAAGGTAAATGAGGATCTGTGTGTTGCTTGTTTAGTTTATAAAGTGAAACTATTATGAGAATATAATTAATGAAGCCAAACTTCTATATTTACTTCTTTTAAAAGAATATAACAATGATGAAATTTAATATATTAATTTTTAACACATCCTTAATTTTTAACACATCCTTCTTTATTTTATTTGCTTAGTCATTAAAAAACTTAAACCTTGTAAAGTTTTATATTAAATTAAATAGCTGAAAAAAATCAAGTCTTGTAATGTGTAGTCCATTCAATATTTCTTTATATTTCTTTATATTTTTATATTTACTGAATATGGGATATGATTGCTAACATATGAGACTCTAAAAATTATTTGATTTTATATTAACTTTCTAAAAATCATATATAATTTTTATATGATTCACATTCTTGCTTCTAAAATAGGAAAGCAAAAAAGAAGAAAGTAAATTATTACTGGTTTCCCCTTTTGCTTTTGGAATAGTCCTACTTTAATTGTTCTCATTTGCTTTGTCGTACATAGTTACAATTATTACACATCAACTTTAGAAGCATAGAATATAAAATTGTGTTTCACGTTCATGATAAATATATTTCCAACAAGCCAAAGGGATATCATTTCCTTCTGCTTGGAGTATAGAGTGCAATGGAAATGATCCCTTATCAAATATGTTTGTTTTTGCATTACAGTTTATTTTTCAAAATACATTTCTATTTTTTTTTTGTCTAAAACGCATTAATATATACTTTTAGATAATTTTAATGATCTAATATTATAAATAAAAAATTATATAAAAAATATCTTATTGATATATTTTCAATTAATTATATTACAACACAATAACGAGACCGCGGTTAGAATTCTATAAAGAGAGAAATAGTTACCAAATACTAACTAACTACTTTTTCTTAATTAAACCGTTTGAGAACCCTATTTATACAATCATTCAAAGAATGGTTCCTTGTAAAAAAAAAAAAAGAGTAAATTAGTATCTGTGCTTTGCTTGTTCAGTTTATAAAGTGAAACTATGACGAGAACATAGTAAAGCTAAAGTTTTATTTATTTCTTTTATAAGAATATAATAAAAATATGTTGATTTTTTTTAATGAATATTGAAGAATTATATAGAGTTGGTCATCTAATGGATGGAAATCCGGCTTGGTAGCATATTACAGGTATTAATTTATTACTCCAATATGCTACACACTCTCTATTTTTTTAATAGATCCATACAATTATGTATAAAACTAGGTTTAAACAAATGAATCCAAGATGCAGCAATGTAAAATAATAATAAAAAAAAAAACAGGGATGATTGCTTCTGAACTAAACAAGCAGAAAGTAAATTCTTTATCTTTTTCCCTTTTCCCTTTGGAATAATCCTACTTTAACTGTTCATGCATAGACGCATAGAATATACAAATGTGTTTCACGTTCATGACAAATTGTCCTTGAAATCTATTTCCAACAAGCCATTAAAGGGGCTTCATTTCCTTCTACTTGGAGTATAGAGTGCAATGGAAGTAGTGATCACTAACCAGCTACTAGGCTAAAGGGTAATTCCCCTTGCCGCGAAACATGAAGTCAAAACCATTAAAGTTTCAGTCAAGAAACTACATCCTTGAACAAGGCAGGCCGAGAATAATATTGCAGTTCTCTTCTATATTTCTGAATACTATAAATTCTTTGTTATCTTATGTTCTTAAAACTATTTCTTAGAAAGAATTTAATTAAATTTTGGAGTTGAAATGATTTTTTATATTATATTTAATTTTAATAGCAAAGAAATTAATGTGTCATGGTTCTAGTCTCATTATCCTCATTGTTTTTTATTAAATTGATAAAATCAGTTATAAGATAGTGGTGAGCCATTAATTTTGACCAAATTCTGCAGTTTTTTACTTTTGACCCATTAATTTAGCTAGCCTACATCTGCAGATTTTTCTTTTTTTATAATAATCGAAATTTTATAAATAAAACATAGTCTTTATATAGAGAGAAATGGAAAACTCATATATAAAACAATTAAACCAAAAGATATTCAGCAGTTGTTAATTTGTCCAGCATCAGATATTTCTATCGGACTTCTGTAAAGATCCATCCCTGTATATGAGAAATTATTGTCCACGGTGTGCAACAATAGTGCTAGGTGGTGAAGGATTAGTACTGTAAACACTGCATTCCAATCGGTTTTTAGTTTTCAAAAATTAGTTTATTTCTTGATGTCCAAATGCCCCGTAAAATGCCATGCGAAAGCAAAATAATTGCTTTCGTTGGAATATCCCGGTCACCAGTGCACTCCTGAGGCATAATCCAGCTGCAGTCTAACCATTTTGTGAACTTCATCCACAGTTTCCACACATCATCACAGTGCAAGAAAAGATGAACAATTACTTTGACCGGTGTCTATCAGATTCCTGTGGAGAAGAAACTCCCGAGTGCAGACTCTACTCTGAAGCAACATCCAAATGAACTGAACCTTCCTTGTGAGTCTGCCTCCCATACTCTAGTGTCCTTTTTATTCAAAATAAATTGAACCCAACTTCACATATGCACGTAATTCTGGAAATTGATTCAATGGATAGATGGTGGCCATTTCTTGAATTTTAATTTCCAAGAAACAGAGAAGGTTTCTGGAAACAGAGTATCAAAGATAGGGAAAGGTACAGTTACAACGGCTCAGCAACAACAGGTTAGATGTTAGAGCTGTCTGGTATGTGCCATGCTTCCATGTAGATGCAGAGAGTAGGTGTGGAAAATATTTCAACACACCAAGTGGTGTTACAATTAGCAAACATGCTCTGCATAATATAAATTATGTGCACAGAAAAATTGTGCGATGCATAGTCCTGGGAAATGAAAAAATATTGGACATTCCGGGTGAAGACGGGTTAAAAATAACTGTGTTTGGGTTGCCTGAGGAGGCTTTGGGCTACCAAAACGCTGGGGAGGTGCCTGCCCAGTGTTGGCGCTTAGACTAGGCTTAAGAGCTGGGCACTGCTACACGCTTGGCCCAAGCATGAGGATTTTTTTTATGTATATAAAATATGCCCCATTCGGTACAATAAAATTAAAAAATAAAAATCTCTCTTTTTAGGTCAGGCCTAAACTTATAGAATTATGTCCATTACTGGAACAGAAATCTGTCAGTTTAGGCTTGGTCGAAAAGAAATCTGTTAATTTTATGACTAGACCAGCCCAACCAGACTAGTGTCCTATTTTTATTTTATTTTTCTTAAACACACGCGTACATGGCAATCCAAATGGACTCCCCCTTTCTCTCGATTCTAAATATATATATATATATATATATATATATATATATTGAGCTCACTGGACTCACAGAAAATCTATAAATTAGCATACATGACAATGCGAAGTTACAAGTTTAAATACAATTAATATGGTGTCATACTATTTTCAGCTTGCTCATAATCTTTTCATTAATGATATAACTATCAACAACTTATTTTTTCTATTTATTTACAAGACAAATACAGAGAATCAAAAAAGTGAAAAACAAGAAGCAAAGGAGGGAGGAGGAACAGAGGGTTCAAAGCAAATCACCGTCTATTCTAGCCTATTTGGGGTTGTGTTTTGGCAAATTTTGATTATTTTTTTTTTGTTAGAATTGAATGCGGTTTGTATTTTTTGGATCGTTTTGATGTGCTGATATCAAAAATAATTTTTAAAAAATGAAAAAACATTATTGACATGCTTTTCGGCACGAAAAACTATTTGAAAAGCAACCACTATCACACTCCCAAACACCTTAGCTCCCTGCACAGGGGAGTTCTTCATTTCCCTCTCCTTTGTAATTACAGGTATAGTTTAGCCAACATATAAGTTACTGTTTTGTGCATAAACGTGTGAACTAGTTACTACGTGCCTGCTGTCCAGCCGGGTTATTGGTCTAGGATCGTGATCAGGTTGGGTGTTGGGTCTAGGTTAACCTATATAGGTTGAGCTAGATTCAGCCTTAAAAAATTAAAAAATATAGTTTTTAAATTTAAATTTTATGGGTTTATTTATTGACATCAGAATAAAAAATACTATATTGTTTGGATTATGTAATATTTATCAACGCCAGAATTTGAAATATTTATAGGTAAATATTTACTGACATTTGGGAATATTATAGAAAAACCATAAAAAAAAAATAAAGACAAATTCTTAATCGGTAATTTAAGACAATCACCAATGTAATTTACCTCAGATATGATAATTAAAGAGTGAAAATATCTTCTTTTTTTTGTAATTAATCTTGTATCTTATAATTTTTATTGACCAATTAAGTTTTTAGTGACCGTAATATTAAACTTCGACTTCTTAAATAAGATTGTTTCTCCCAAGAATAAAATACAAGTACTTGTTTTTATTTTATTTTCTAAAAAAAGTTTAATCTGTAGTTGTTATGGACGGGTGTGATAATTAATTTGACAAATTTATATGTGCGAGTCAATAATCAATCTTGAAAAATGATTTGTGTGAATTTGACTGATAGAAAATTAAAATTTCTGGCTCCACCATGCACGATTAACCCTTCTGCATCACCTTCACTTGTATGTCATTAAACACTCTTTGGAGTTCATTTCCTTTTTCTCTCTTTACGTAGCTATATCATATAGTTACTATAGTAGCTGTAACTAGTTGAAATATGAGTCAACTCAGTGTGCTATTGCAGGAGCCAGAAAGAGAAGCACAAACGTTTCTTGCATTGCTCAGAGATCATATGAATGGTACTGTAGATTCTTCAAGGAGAAGATTGCGATTGAGTCTTAAGGAACGGCTAGGATTGAAAGGGTTGGGTTGTTGTGGGGCCACTTGGGGTTTCAGGGCCACCACCATCACCAATGATGACCTTGATCATGAACAAGAAGACATGGAGCTGGTTATGGTAAATTCGGATCAAAAGGGTACACCAATATTGTTACTTATGATCGCCCAAGCTCAAGCACCTATCAAACATACATGATCGCCCAAGCTCAAGTTAAAGAATAAAGTATTTCTTTAAAACGGGAAAGCCAATTTCTGAGTGTCTTTGAGGTACACGTACATGATCGCCCAAGCTCAAGCACCTATCAAACATCTGAATAAATTGACATTTGATCATGGCAAAATTAAAAGCATGGACATATCACATACGAACTCAAAATTAGCATATCGTGGAGAAGTATGAACCGTGAGGTACGTACATCTCTTAAGCATAAAGAGAAAACAAGAACATGAAGAACAATAAGTTGAATAGCTAAAGGGACGGGGCATATAGCTTTTAACGGGTATGAAATGGATGTTTTCATGTTATCTGCGAGGTAATATTACATAACTTTGGAAGTGAATGAAAAAAGCCAAAAAAGAAAAACAAAGTAGCTTCCTTTTAAGTTGATGAGTACTGGCTCTATATTCCCTTTGCCTCCAATTCCATCTTTTGAGAAAAAAAAGCCTGTTTTTGATTTTTGCTTGAATCATGAGTTCTCTATCTCTCCATTGTTTCTGACATTCACTGTATTGGACTTTATATATCGTGGCAATCTCTTTCTTATCTTTTTCATTGATGTTGATACGCACAAATCTCTCGAGTTTGTGTTTCTTAGAGTTATAGGTCTGAATTATTAGATTCTGTCTGGGAATTTACCTTGACTTTATCGAGTTTTATTTAGAGGGTTTGTCCAGGTTAATTAGATGATAATTTAACTTATCATCTTATCTAATCCTGTGTTTATTAGCATATATATGCACGACAAGTCCATAACTATGCGGCCACTAGTGCGAACCCTCAATTTTTTTGCAAAGAGTACCCTATTATCCTTGACTACTTTCATAGTATTTCATTTGATCCCTCTATATTATTAATACCAGCATATGTTATAGATTGAATGTATACAATAGGCTTTCTTGTGTTGGTAAAATTAAGTTTAAAAATGTTCATTTCTTAAGGTAAATTTTTTCTTCAAGTACTTAGCGCATTTGCATGATTTAAAATCAATTTAAATGACCATTGATTGAATCATTCTTTCCCAAAAGAAACATAATAATTTTTGTTATGACGAATAAATATTGTGCAATTATAATTGATGATATTTAAAAATTTAATATATTCAGAAATAAGATTTAGTGTTTGGATAGTGGGTAATTATATATTTATATCAATATTTTTATTAATATTTTTAAGCTTAAGTTTAAATTTAAACTTAGGCTTAAAATTAAATTTTAAAAATAGCTAGGATGATTCATCAATAATAATAATAATAACATATTCCATCGAATTATCTCAATATTGCAGCCACGATATGAACTTATACCGTAATCAATTTGTAATTAACCAGATAGAGAGCTTCATTTAATATCCAGTTACGGATAAAGATTCCACTTGCGCCATGCTTATATGTGATTTCATTACTCCAGGGATTGTGTTTCCTATTTTATATATTATTAATCCCACTCCTGACTCCACCTTTACTACAATCAATGATCATATGAAAGAAATTATTGATTGATAAATGAATGACAAGTTAAAGTACAATGATCATATGAAAGAAATTATTGATTGATATATTTGTTGAATTATAGTCGGAAAGGGTCCCATTTAAACGATTCCATGTCTGCTTCGGCCTTGTTAACCTATTCCTAATTTTGGACGATTAATCGATTGTGCAATGGACCCCTTCTGCAAGGGCCTGTTTTTGGAAGACAACGTTGGTGGGCTCAACCGTCTAGCACATCATCTTGAGTTCTTGATGAGGTAAAGAGACATAAATTACACATAAAAGAGCTACAGAAGTTATTGAAGGCTGCTGTTTTTTTTTTTCTTTCTTTCTTTTATAGTGAAGATTACTGTTTGGACGCAACTTGAATACATTTTGGATGAAAGCGATGATGATTTGATCAATAAAATTCTATTGTCCCATATGCCATAAGTAATCTGTGCAACTTGACGTGGCATCCACATCTAAATTTTGGTAGAGTCATTGGATACCAAGTGGGATTTTTTTTAATTTGAAAGAATTATTCTTCTTTTTCTTATTATAATTAAGTAAGAAGATAAAGAAAATGTGTTTTTTTTAAAAAGCAAAGGAATTCGGATTCTTCTGCAAAAAAAAAAAAAAAAATCTCAGTGCATATTACGTGTATGAAGGGAAGAATCGATTCAGAAATAATTAAACTCGTGGTACTAATCCTTTTTTTATTACCAATTAAGGAATTAAATTTTCAAAGCTAGCTAAGAATATAAGGAAATTATAATGGTGCAATTTGATCATATGTTATTCTTTCATAGCCGCCATAAACTTAACATATCTATTTATGTTAAGTTTATAAAGAAAGAATCTAGCTAGGGAATCAATGTATATATCTAGAGAAAAAATTAACCTCGAAGCTCTAATCCAAATTTTTTTCTATTTATATGAGTAATTAATATAAAAACATACTAAATCCTCAAATTAAACATAAAAATCAAAATTAATATGATAATAAAATTACGCAAAGTGTAAATAGTATTCTTACATAACGCACCATCACATGCATTGTATTAATTTCTTTTTAAATTTTTTAAAATAAAAATAGTGTTTCATTAATACCAAAAATATACAAATACATAATTATTTTAAAGATCTGCTAGGGTTTCAACCAAACGTGTATCATATGAAATTATATATAATATAATAATATTGGATATATGTACGAACAGATTTTAAAGAATTCTCTTTCAAAGTAATTGACGTAATGGTGGCATGTATAGTCATTTCATAATTATAGAAACAAAAGAAGAAATCCCAATTTATTAGAAATTAATGAAGTCGTTGATTAATTTCCAGTCTTGCTGTTGAAGGGTCAGTTCCTAGTTTTGCTAGCTTAATTAGGTAGACCTTAGAAAAAATTCAGAGTGATGACCGATGACCAAGAACTTGTTAATTTTTAGCCATCACCAAATCTTGCACCTATCATAACACGTTACCCACAAGCTTCTTTGCTCTCTTCTCTTTTTCAATGGAAATGCCATACGATTCATCCATGGAACTGGACTTTAATGAATATTCATTATACACATGGACCTCAATAGTTTTTTTTTCCAACTTGCCAACTTGTTAGTTCAATGTTTTTCTATCAAAGTCCTACACGATTTTGTGCTACATGATGGAGATGAGTAGCCTAAATTACAAGATACTTAACCTTGAAACTAAGAATCTATTTTGTATTTTGCTTAACTTATATTTTATTTCAATTGCGGGGTTGAAAGGATTTGGTTAAACCTAATATCAACTATAGATTTATATGAGTTTCGCTACAAAATCTTTCTTGAAAACTTAGTTTGGAAAAACCTACAATTTATATAAAAAAATCTTTTATCCAAAATATACTAGGATGAAGCAGTTGAATGAGGTATTGACCAACATGACGTCTAGTGGGTTTTGTTTCTTAAAAAGCATCTCAGAATAAGAGAGGTGTTTTTGGTGCACCATATAAGCAACCAAAATCCTCATCTCCTAACCGATGTAGGATAATGGCCTTATCAGAACCCTCCAGACGAGGGGCTTGGGTAGAGCACGGTGTCAACTAATGAAGTGTGTCCCTATCTGCAGCATGGTAAGTCCACAACGAGGTATTGTCCCATATTGCTTCCAGTGGATTTTGTTCCTTAAAAAGCGTCTCGCAATAAAAGAGGTGTCCTTGGTGCCATATAAGCAACCAAGGTCCTTGTCTCCTAACCGATGTGGGATAATGACCTTATCACATTTCATCCTATATTTTATTTTAATGTTAAAAGTGTTTGGTTAAATCTCATCCACTACAAATTTGCTTGGATCCCATTAAAAATCATTTCTTTAAAACTTAGCCAAAAAAACAATTATTTATATTTTTAAAAAAAACTTGTTTTTTTTAAATAATATTCACAAAAATTATCATAATATCACATAAAAAAATGTTTGTTTTCAATTGTGTTAGTTAATGCTTGGAACATCCTCTTCAACTTGTGTATAGAGTACTTTTTTTGTTTTGTGCCAAACACATAACACATAAGGATGATATATAATTTGATCAATCAAACGTGAAATTAGGGTTTGACATTGAACTTTGCACTGAGTTGATGGAGAGACCGAAAGTGGAAAGTTAATGGTCGCCTGATCATAAGCCCATAGCTTCTCTTTTGGTTGAAAGATGAAAAAGCCCCTGGTTTGCTAACTACGCATGAAGCAGTTTTGAAATATTACTTAATCAATTTAGCCACCTAAGTAGCCCAACAACCACCGCGAACTGTCACCCCATAGGTGGTCCTGCTGCCTGCTGAGGCTGTCAACTTTTTCCTCCCCCTTCAAACAGTAAATTTCGAAAATAATTAAATTAAACAAACATCTATTTTATTTTTCTCTTGATTAGACCGTTACCAATTACTGAAATGAATAGATAAATTTTATTGACATTTAGAATTAAACTACTTAACGGTTCACGTCATTGACTATGACCAATTTTCTCACCTTTAGCTCTTAAGAATTTTCTTCCTTGCAGTTTGGTCATTGCATTTTTTATTTTTTTTAATTTTACCCTTTAAAATATTTGTTTAAGGGTTTTATTAGGTCTTATTATGTCCCAATATCTATTTCTATTTACATTCCCTTGTGTATCTAGTATGTCATGAAGTATTTTAACATTAAATTGAAGATATATTTTATAAAATATAATTTAAATTTCTTGTCAAAATAAAATTAAAAAAATCAAGGATCAAACTTGACATAAAAAATAAAATTAAATTTATTAAAAAAAAAACACGAGTTTAAGTTCAAATCTTTATTTCTTTTTAATGTTTCATAATTCCCTGGTTATGAGCTATTAGAGAGAAAGTCATCAAAAAAATAATAACAAAAGAGAAAAGTGTTTATTAGCCCACCATAATTCAACCATTATAATAATTAACTGAAATTAGTGTCAATTGATTCATCCTAAAAAGTAAAAATGGACTAGGTAACTGAACTCAGTGTTTTATATTTTAAAATGTGTTTTGTTATTTAAAATGTGTTTATTAAGGTTTATATGATGTTGTTTTAGATATTTTTAAATATAAATAAGTTGAAAATAAGTTTTTAGAATCCAAATACTCAAATCCTGATTTTCCAATCACAAAGATATGATCATAAATTGCAAAAGTAAATGACACAGCATCTGGCATACTAGATGACATATAACTTTTTCTTATAAGTCACACATATTGGCGTGGCTTGCTAGGCTTAATAACACCTAAACTCTTTTTCTTTTTTTTAATCTCTTTTTTTAGATTTAATTTTTAATTAATACCTACTATATTATTTTTAAAATTTTTTAAATTAAGTTTTTTAAAAATACCAATTGATATTTTGGATTGTTTCTATGATTTTATAATACTTTAAAAATATTTTTTAATTTATCTTTAATTTTTTTCATCTCAAACTTTAGATAGATAAGTTATATTTATATATTTTATTTAGAAAAATAAAAAAAATATATATAAAATGACAAAGGATAGCTATAGTAAACATTTGCAAGTGTATTGATTTGTTGTTTTTTTATAGAGAAAATCAGCTTTTTTTTTTAAAATCAATTTTAACAACTCTTATTTGATTTATCAATTCTTATATTTTTAGTATATTTTATTAAACATATACATTTATTTTTATATTTTTAATTAAAAAATTTATGTTACTGGAAAATAAGTCTACAAAGTCATTGTGTTTTTTTTTTTTTACATAAAAAAATCAACTTGAAATCATATTCACAACATCGCGTAGATGTACTAACTAGTTTTATTTCTAAATGATTTTTAAGATAAACAAGTGCCGTGATTTTTAACTACTAGTCCCTCCTTGAATTAATTACATGTATAGCAATATCTATGATATATCTTAATTAGCATCATGCATTAACATACAGTTTAGTTAACACCAAAGTTTAACTGGATTCAAAATTGAAAACTATGAAAATATATGCTTGGTTTTTATCCCTTCGATATTCAAACCCAAATCCTATAAATATTTTAATGGATGCACTCTTGCATATGCATTTGATTATTCACAAGGTTATGGTATTTATTTCTTCCTTTTCCCATGAATATTTAGGCTTGTTTGTTTGTTAAAAATTAATTTTTTTTATTGAAAAATGATTTACAAGAAAAATAAATCTCTAAAAAGTAAATTATTTGTTTATATTTGGCAATGTCATAGAAAAAAATAAGTTGAGAAATAATTTCTAGTGTTTAGCTATATTGTGAAAAATAAGTTAGAAAATAACTTATTTAATAATATTTTTTAAAATTTATTAAAACAGTAAAAATTAAATCTAACAGATAAAAAAATTTGATAAAGGATGTAGTTGAAAAAAAATATATAATTTAATAAATTATTTAAAAAAATTACAATGAAAAAAAAAAGGATCAAATCTTATAGATTAAAAAAATTAATAGATGATGAAATTGAAATAATAATTAATTTCATAAATTATTTTCAATAAAATAAATAGTAATCGAAAGAATATAAATTAAACATTATAAATAAAAAAATTCAATTAAAAAAAATATTAATTAAAATAATTAAGGATTAAAGTTGGTATAAAAATCAAATTCTAAAAGATAAAATTAAAAAAAATATTTAAAATAAAATATTTAAAAATTAAAAATTAAATTTGATATAATAAATAAATAAAAAATTTAATCATTCATAAATTTTTTAAAAATATTTTTTAATTAAAATTAAAAAAATATATTTTCTAGAAACCGAAACAAATTTTCGTTTTGACTTCATTAGGCAGGCAACTTTCCCATCTTTTCTTCATTTTTACTCGAAGACAATCTTTTGTGGCATGCTTTGCTTTTATTTGCACTCGATGGGATGAAATGATGTTACCAATCAAATCATGAACCGAAAAGACATAGACCACGCTCAAAGCAAGAAAAATACAAAGTACACAAAATAAGAAAAACATTTTTCGTGAAAAGAGAGGCAGCAGGCCAAGATTCATCGGCTGCTTGAAAAATTATCAGGGTGATTTACATGTTTTTTTTTCAATAAAAAATTCTTTGTCTTTTTGTGGGAATTACAAGTGGCAGGCAGAGCACGGGTGCTCGATTTTTTAACATGATAATTAATATGCTCTCGTGAATATGCGAAAGCATGCTTTTATACTAGGAGCAGTAATCCTACTATGAAAAAAAACAGTAAAAAGGAAAAAGAATGTGTCAATATACATGAGTGGGTTCAAGTAATGATAATCATTTTTGGTTTTGTTTAGTTTTTATTAAAAAAAATTAAATAAATTATTTTTTATAAAAACCGAAATCAATTTAAACCAATCGGTTTCGATTTGGTTTGGTTTTTTAAGACAAATAAAAAACATATTTACATTACCTTATACTTAATTTTTATCAAATAAATAGAGATGGTGAGATTCGAACTCGTGACTAGTTGGTTATCATTAAGATTCTGATATTATATCAAATAACAATCTCAACTTAATAGCTTAAACTATTATGTGAGACTCCAAGATATGATTTATATTATTCTCTAACACGTTACAACACATATATATAATTATTCTATCGACACACTTATTTTCCATATAAAAATATATAGAAGAGGGAGAGTATATCTATATCCATATCTAGAGTGCAAAATCAATCAAAAGCTGAAATATTACCACAATATCAACATGAACAACAATTAATTTGTCAAAGAAGAGTAAAATAGCTTATTATACATATTTTAAAGACTATTACGATTATAGTAGTCTGGCGGCAATTGAACCGCCGCCATGTTTTTTGGATTTCAAAGGGATGGCTTGTTATCTGCACACATTTCATATTATATATAAATGGATTAGATGCGTTTAATTAGTTAGGGAAAGATTAATTAAGATAAAAAAAAATTGTCAACTTGTTGATTATATACACGTTCTAGGTATGTCCATCCTTAATATTTTAAAACAACAATGCTACCATATGTGTGTAAATTTATTGCTTGATTGAGATTATGATAGCGGTTATAATTTAAAATATTTTTTTTGTTTAAAAATACATTAATATGATGCTTTTTTATTTTTAAAAAATTATTTTTTATATTAACACATCAAAATAATTTAAAAATACTAAAAAGTATTAATTTTAAAAAAAAAAAAAATTTAAATTTTTTGAGAATACGGGTTGGACCACGTTCCCAAACATGTTTTTAAGCTTAAAGATATAAAATTAAATAATTGATTATTTGTTCTGAATTGTATTTCGTGAGTTCTCTTTCTATATATTCCCTAGTTTATGAAGCATTAATTTTGAATAACGGAAGTTATTACTACTCATTCTCATAATAAATCGTCTGAAATAGCTAGGTTTTGCACAAGTATCAGGAGTTGAAAAGATTAAGGGTGTTTGTTTCAAAAATATTGTTCCACTTTTACCCCTAATTATATTTAGTTAATGTTCGTTTTGGGTAAATTTGAAAATAATGAAGGGTAATAAAAAAAAAAAGTGTGTGAAAATGTATAATAATAATATTTTTGATTTTTCAAATAGATAAATAATTACGATGGTCAACAATAGAAAGTAAGGTACTTGAAGGAGTGATTTTTTGGAAGGCTAACCCGAGCACAAAAATATTTTTGTTTGGGAATATCTATATTATCAAGGAAATTTACAAAAATATTTTTAGTGGCACGAAAAACAATGATAATTCTTAAAAAAAAAAATATTATCTCTTACGGGGATGAATCCATGCATGCTAATGTGTATTGTTTTATGTTTATTTGTTGTAAAATGTTTTAAAGAAAAATTGATAAAAATAATAAATTTTACAATAAAAGCACAAAAATATTTTTGTTTGGGAATATCTATATTATCAAGAAAATTTACAAAAATATTTTTGGTGGCACAAAAAAGATCTTAAAAAAAAATATTATCTCTTACGAGTATGAATCCATGCATGCTAATGTGTATTTTTTTTATGTTTATTTGTTGTAAAATGTTTTAAAGAAAAATTGATAAAAATAATAAATTTTATAAAAAATAATTCACTTCTAATACCATCTAACAATTTTGACTACCACTATATTGTCACTGAATCATCATTAATATCATTATCATTTCTACAACCACTATTTCACCATTACATATAACTCCTACCATCACTTTCATCATCATAACACATCATAATTTTGTTTTTATTATATTTTTCACGTTATTATTTACAAAATGTTCTAAAACAATAATATAAAATATTTTCTATTCATAAATTTTTTTTATATAAAATAAATGCCCTTTAAATTTAAATAAAGTTTCTTATAAAACTTAAAGAAGTTTTCAAACTTCGAAAAAGACACCAAAGCCACCACTAGGCCACTTCCTAAATTCGTCCCTGCTTTAAGAGTCATTTTCTTACAAATCTTTAAGAGTCAGTTTCTTACAAAACTTATGTATATACTGAGTTTTCAAATAAAACCTTATGGTGATTTTTCAAAAACCCACTATAGTGAGTTTTCAAAGAATGATGTCAAACTTAGTTTAACATCTAATTTTTCTTTTTTTAATTTAACCATGTGGATTATTTTTATAATAAAGAAATTGATTCATCTAGATTTCGTTCCTTCATTGAGGATCAAGTCAAATTTGATCGAAAAGATTATAATAGTTTTGATTCATTTAATAAGAGAAGAAAACATTTAACCATATCTACAACTATTATAAACTCTAATAAAGTAGAGTGGGGTGAAAAACAAAAAGACGAAGCAACTTCCTAGATACCTTCCTTGAAATCTTTATATTCTCTAAACAGTCGACATAGATATGCATGATCCTTCGCTCACTCGAGAGAAATATTGGGGCATGCATTGAAAAAGTCATGGCCACTGTTGAGTATTCCTTTGGTCAAGTCGCAGAGAAAGAAAGTAATTTTCGAAGTGTACAACCACGAAGACGTGGGGTCTCCTACCCTCTAAAAGCATTTATCATAGCTAGAAAGGAAGATAACTCCACATACATGCTCCATGAGTCCTGTTCTTCTTTTCTTTTTTTACCTTGGATTTGGATTTTCTAAGGCCCCCAGCTTTTAAGCTTATTCCTTTTTTTGCCTCTCTAGGGCCTATAAATTCCATCCTCCCATAACCTCATTTCACGCACAACTGAGCTACAAACATTAGAGTGGAAAGAGTTAGCACTTGGTGTCAAAGGAGCTCATATTTAGTTAGAAAGAGAGAGAGAGAATCAAGAATGGAGAGCTTCCCAGTTATTGACTTGTCAAAGCTTAATGGGGAAGAGAGGAAACCAACCATGGAGAAGATTGAAGATGCCTGTGAGAACTGGGGTTTCTTTGAGGTGCTTGCAAAGAAAATTAATGTGTATGTGTTTGTCCAGAGAATTCACTGAGTTTTCATTATACTAACAATCTGTTTTATGTGTTTGTTGATGTCTACTACTACTTGTAAAGTTGGTGAACCATGGGATATCGCATGATCTCTTGGACACTGTGGAGAGACGCACAAAGGAGCACTATAGGAAATGCATGGAGCAAAGGTTTAAGGAAATGGTGGCCAGCAAAGGTCTTGAGGCTGTTCAATCTGAAATCAGTGACTTGGACTGGGAAAGCACTTTCTTCTTGCGCCACCTCCCTGAGTCTAATATGGCTGAAATCCCTGATCTTGAAGAAGATTACAGGTTACATTTACATTTTTTTAATTTTCAATTGTCTTACGGAACCTTAAAGTTATGTTAGGTTTATGTTTGAAAACAGAAGATATAGATAAGAAAAAATCATGAAATTTTGAGACAGTCTCATTCCAAACAGTTCCAAGTACGGAAAACATGTTTCAACTATCTTCATTACATGGTTGATTTTTCTGTCAAGAGACGGAGACAGTAACAAAAGTCTTCGGTGCCTTAATTTTAACACAAAAGAATTGACTTCTCAATTCAACGTTTCAAAACTTCGTAACAATGATTCACAAAGATTGTATAACTGTGACGTTCGATTTGCATATTGCAAATCAATGATAGTACTTGAAAGAAAACATTATAAGCAGATGACTTTATGTTTCAACCAAGGTATTTAATTAAGTTGCCAAGAAAAGAAGTGCTTATTGACTAATGATGATCATTTAATATTCTCTTTTTACTTGTTTTTTGTGAACTTAACAGGAAGGTAATGAAGGAGTTTGCACTGGAAGTGGAGAAACTTGCTGAGCAACTTCTAGACTTGCTGTGTGAGAATCTTGGGTTAGAAAAGGGCTACCTGAAGAAAGCCTTTTATGGGTCCAAGGGACCGAATTTTGGTACCAAGGTCAGCAACTACCCTCCATGCCCTAAACCAGACCTGATCAAGGGCCTCAGGGCTCACACTGATGCTGGTGGCATCATTTTACTGTTCCAAGATGACAAGGTCAGTGGCCTCCAGCTTTTCAAGGATGGCCAATGGATTGATGTTCCACCCATGAAACACTCCATTGTTATCAACCTAGGTGACCAACTTGAGGTATAATTACACTCACATAGTCCTGATCAGTACTTTATTTTTTGCTGTCACTTTCAAATTATGGTTCTAAAGTGTGAGAATATGTAGTTTTAAACATATCATGAGTAGTGGGGAACTTGGTTTTTAAAGGAATCTACACCACGTTAAGGGATGACAAGAGATTTACATTAATAATGGTATCATGGTATTGTCAAGTGTCATATTAACAATGTTTTTTTGGCCATGTAGGTAATTACCAATGGCAAATACAAGAGTGTATTGCACCGTGTCATAGCTCAAACAGATGGCACCAGGATGTCAATAGCATCATTCTACAACCCAGGCAGTGATGCTGTCATGTATCCAGCACCGGCATTGGTAGAGAAGGAAGCGGAGGAAAGCCAAATCTACCCAAAATTTGTGTTTGCGGACTATATGAAGCTCTATTCAGGCCTCAAATTCCAAGCCAAGGAGCCAAGATTTGAAGCCATGAAGGCCATGGAATCTACAGTCAACATGGATCCAATTGCGACTGCTTGATCAGTCCTCTTATAGAGGAGGAATGGAAGGGGGTGTTCTGTCCCTACTAACGGGGACTGTTGTCGTTCTAGTGTTGGTATTTTTGTCTTAGTTTACATGTGTTGGTCTAGTGTGGAGCTTCATTGTTTGAATAAGCCGAAAGCTTGGACTAATAATTAGGTCCTAAGGTATGGTTTGATGTTATTCCCGATCATGTCAAAGAGGTCGGGCGTCGAATAGTAATTTTATGTTGTAGAAATATTTAGAACGTCCAAAATCCTCTTTGACATGCAATTATTCGTCCTTGAATACTATGTGATGAGTCATGCTTCAAAATATTGCCTCGATTGTCTCTTCATCTTACCTCTCTATCTTGAGCTCCACAGGTAACAATGGGCAAAACAAATTCAAAGATCTGCCCTCTTCCTTGCTTTACAAGGATGAGGAAGAAGGCATGAGAATTGGTGTAATTTATAATTAATATCTCAAGGTTTTGTTTGGTTCATTTTTCAGTTAATATTTCAAGATAAAAAGATAAATATAAAATTGATGGAAACGTTTTTAATTATAAGAATGAAAATATAAAAATGAATTTGTTTTGAATAGTTTTGAAGTGGATTTTTTTCTTTTAAAACTAGAAATACAATACACTTCTCCTCACTTCATAGATTACTATTTGGTTTGCATTGCATTTCCTCTGTGCCCTTGCTTTCACCTCTAAACACCATATTTTTGGTGTTAAAAAGAATTAAATGCAACCACAAGGCAAAACAAATACAGCCAGGAACAATTTGCGAGAAAAAATCTATAGAATTTACCAACCATTTTCTTTTTTCTTTTTCCTTTTTTTCATTTCAAGCAAAAATGCTCTAGTTTCATAATGGCTCTTGCATCTTGTTGTAAAATACCTTCATTAATTATTAATAAATACTGCTATAGAAAAAAAAAATTAGATAGAACACAAAATTTAATGTCATTTCCGCTCTACTCCACGTCACTACAGCATTTGTCTATGTAAGCTACAATTACAACACGTCGCTTTCACAATCAAATATCATTACTTATATAAAACTAAAACGTGTGGGGGTGAACAATGTAAAGCCGGCGTTGTTCACCCTCTTATAAAATATTGTGGATGACATTGTATATTTTTGTTAATTTTGTTTTGGTTTTCAAAGTTTTATTTTATGTAATTTGATCCTAATTGAATTCCAGTTGCTTATAAATGCTTAGTCAATTGTGAAATTAAAAGAAAATGGACTGAATTGAAACAAACACTAAACATGGGTGGCACGCCAAAATTGCATGAAAAATTTATTTAGGTCCTCGATCTTTAAAAATAACCAATATATATCATTTAGGTCCCTTGTTTTTTCAACAAATAAATTTCCATATACAAGTTCATTTATGTTATTTTTTAGTTCTTAGTTAGAGAGAATAGAGAGAGAGTTGCTAAATTCCGACAAGGAGAGAGAAATTCATTGTTAATTCAATTTCTAACCATAAAAATGGGTTTTTCTTAGTGTCCACGGATTTCATGAGATGAGAGAAACTTCATGGATATCATTTAGAGACTTGATATTGCATGAAAAATTAAATTTGAGCCAAGAAAGCCAACATTAAACCGGTTTGATTTCAAGTTTTTAGAATTTTTTTTTTTTTTGGTATTTAGTGTTGATGGAATGATTTGTAGGTGTTTATGAGTTGTTTTTTTAGTTAAAATAACTTGAAAATTGTGTTTTTTAGGCAAAAGACAAGATATCCTGATTTTTTTTGTCACCATCATAATGACCAGAATTTGGGTTTGTAGATAACACATCATCTTCCACATTGCCTGCTTATATTTTTCAAAAAAAATAGGCACGGATGACACTTTAAAAAAAAATTAAAAAATAAAAATAATCCCAAGTCCGTCAACGCTCTTGGGCTCTTCATTTCACTAGTCTCGTGAGTTTGCGTCTTTTTTGCTCTTTGTTTTTTTTTAACAAAAAAAATTAAATATAAATTTAAAGGAAAAAAAAATGGAACCTAATCAAGTTCAAGATCTGAGTCACTAGTTTAACAAGTTAAGCCACAATAATCGGACAATTATTATTTTCTAATATTAACTTTTTCTTTACTGGTATCTTTTTTTAAAAAATTATGTTTCGATTAATATCCCTCGTCGATATTTTTTTTCTTATTTAACTTTTTTTTATAGAGATTTTTTTTATGGTGTTATGTGTATTTAATTTTTTTAAAAAAATTTCTAATTCATCAATAATTGTATTTTAAATATTTTTGTATACAAGAACTTTATTTTTAAAAAATAAAAAATATTTATTTTCAGATAATATTTCTGATATGTGCAACCTTATATGATATTGTTTTCACTTTTATTTTATTTAATCAATTTATTACATGTGTCTATTTTTAATATCATTTAATTGAATAAAAAATTAATTTTAATAAACAAATTTAGTAACTGAATAAATGTTCTATTTATTAACACATTTTATTATTCTATTTAATTTTTAGTTATCATTAATACCTTTTTTTCATGTTTAATATCATATATGGTTCCTAATTTATTTGATTATATATATACATAAACTTTTCAATTTACACTTTAAATTGTTTTATGTAAAAAAAAACACATTGAAAAAGCCTGCATGTACTAAAATTTTGTAAGAGGGAAAAATATTTGGCCCACGTGTGACGTGTTATTTGAATTTTTTTTTTTCAAAAAACATTGAGTGGACAACATGATGCAACAAAAAAAAAAAGGCCTAGCAGGCCCACACATGGGCCCTAACAACATGGGTCAGGCCCAACAAGGTTTGGCTTTTTATTTTCTATTTCTTTTATTTTTCTTTCTATATAGTTTTTTAACAAATTAATGCTTCTTGATATATATTTTTTTCAAATATCTTTTATTTATATTTAGATTGATATTCTTTTTCTCTTTTATTTTTTTTTAGAGAGCCTATTTGAAATTATGATTATTTTTTAATTATGCATTTAAGTTTTGAAGAGATTTTTTTTATTCAACTATTTTTTTTTTGTAGATGAACTTTATTTTTGAAAATAAAAAAAAATATTTTCAGATAATATTTATAATATATGCAGCCTTGCATGATAATTTTTCTCTTTTATTTTATTTAATCAATTTAATATGTATATCTATTTCTATTATCGTTTGATTGGATAAAAACATTATTTTAATAAAAAAAAATAACAAATACAATAGGATAAATACCTCATTTTATGATATTAAATATTTTGATATACATCTGTTTCTTGATTTTTTCAGTTTTATTTTTAATTATTATTTATGATTTTTTTTTATTTATTAATACACATAATTCTTGATATATATATATATATATATATATATATAAAACCTTTTTATTTTCACTGAAAAAAATTTTAATCGTAAAAACATGCCCCAAAAAGCCTGTGTAAACTTTTTGTGTTTTTTTTTTTTTTTTTTTGAGAAAGCAACCTGACTGGTGTCAACGAAGTAACAGTAATATTCTCAAACCTGATATAAAGAAAAAATTCCCACGCATGAGCATGATCTCATGGTGATTCCTTAGGTTTGAAATGCTATCGAACTTCCAACTATTATTTATTCACACTGATTTAGTGGCATCATTGATTTGTTTTTGTAATTTAAAAATATTTTATTTTTATTATTTTTAAATTATTTTAATGTACTAATATTAAAAATAATTTTTTAAAAATATATATATTATTTTAAAATATTTCCAAATAAAAAATATTTTTTATCACTCTCAAACACTGATGAGTTGAATCAAATTAAATCTCACTCACTGGGATTGTCCTGCCATGTAATTTACCTTTCAACTTGATGAGTAGAAAATGGGTGGTAAGCAAAAACATAAATCACTACTTCCATCACAGTATATTCCCAATTTCTAGGATCACAAGTCACAAGCAGAAATCAATAGGGAGTTATGGAGAGGCAAGCAAGCATTAGCAGCTCTCGCCCTCCTCCCTCCTTGGCTAGGCAAACTAGCGGTGGCCATTTCAATGCGCTGCTTCGTACAGAGCTGGCATCCCAGACTCTCTGGGAGGGAACTCTCACTCAGACAACCGGCAACACCCCACCGACACAAGCAAAGAACATGGTATCATATCAAACTCAAAAACTTGAGGAACTTGAAGAAATTTAGAATCATGATTCATCCATGGCAACTGAGCTAAAGACCAGAGCCATTTTAGCTATCAAGAAATCCTCAAGTCGAATGGGTTGTATGGAATGCTCACAGGTATGTTGACATGACATAATACAGAATCCTTTCCTCCCTTTTAAATCTGGGAAGATTTAACTTGATTAAAGGCCAGAAACTTTATGTTTATTGTAAGAATGCAACCATGGAAAAAAGACCATCATGCATCAAATTAAAACCGTAACAGGATAGCTATTAAAGCGCAACAACTCTAGGCAATTGAATGAGCCAAGTTCCACAAAATCAAGAATTGATTATGTGACCACACTAATGTCAAAAACCCTAGGAACATAAAATTGTTTATGGAAAACGCATTGGTATGCAAACAGGGAAAAAAATCACCTCCAAGGTTACATGGAGACCTTGCAATGCAAACATCTGCAGAGGAACACTGCTGTTTAATGTTGAGAACCAAATAGTCAATTCCAGAATCCATCCTCCAGCTGAGAGACGAACACCCCCCCCCCCCAGTTCATGATGATTAATAAGAACACAAGGAGGTTTCATCGATGCCATTGCACGCTATAGAAACATCAGTCTATATCACTTCCATCATACTTTATTTACCTCCTCACTCTTATCAGCTTCATTAGCATTATCAGTGTTTGAATTCTGAACCTTCTTGTCATCTCCTTCCGCTGCATCTCCATTGGAGCAATGGTTCTTCAAAACCATTGAAATGTCACCTTCAGAAGCTCCAGCAAGCCTAAAGCGCTCAACTGCAGCATCGAGTTTTCTTTTCCAATCATCCATTCCTAATTTGCATTCAACTTGGGATCGCTCAAAAAGCATGTTACCCCAGAAGAGATGTATCTGTGATCTCATTACTGCTGCTTGTTCAGCTGCTTCCTCTGGTGAAATCTCACCCTGAGCACCACTTTCGGAGGACTCGCCCTCAACATTACCTCCTTGTTTCTTCCTTCTTCTCAACATTTCATCTTTCTTGCTTGCATTTGGATCTTTTAGCTCATTTGCTTTCTGTTCCTCCATCTTCTCCCACATCTCAGTAGCCACTTTCATCTTCTCATCTGCACTGTCAAAGAGTTTAAGCGTTTCTGCAGAGTCCCAGCTCGAAAGATCTATTTTCTTAGCAAGCACAAATGACCAATGAAGCTTGGCCATTTCAAATTGCTGCTGCCCCAGCGCCAGTAAACCCTCATAGAAATCTGGCTTGATCAACAGCGCTTCCTCATACTTTTCTCTGGCCAAAGAATATTTATCCTTAACCCATTCATAAGCTGTTTGAAGCTGTGCAGACACAACCTCCTTTCCAGCAGACTCGTCTAAGGGTATGCGTTTCCTTGCTGCACACATATGGACATTTCCCCAATTGAAAAAAGCCAAAGCAGCCACCTCCTGGAACTTTGAGGCAGCCTTGTCGAAAAGGCTTTGAGCTTCTTCACTTGTTACTGTTTCCTCGAGAGCCTCTGAACACAGCTCCATCCCAATCTCATGCAAGTCAATATGAGCATCTGGATCAATACCAACATGGGTGCGAAATAACTGGGCAAACTCAAACAACCAATCATCCATCTCTACTTCCCTGCTTTCAGGATCTCCTGAGGCTTCTAGTTTCTCCTTCATAGTTTCTTTCTCTGCCTTATTAATTTCAGTATCAATCACTTCTGACACAGATTCACCGAGTGATGAATGAGACCCACTTTCATCTCCTTTGTTCTCCTCACTCTCAGGAGGCTCCTCCTCCTCCTCCTCCTCTTCCAGTAAAGGTGGCTCTTGCTCTGGACTCACCTCAACAACATGTAATCTCAGCATCCCAACCGAATCAGTTTTATCTGTACCAGGCTCCTTTACCAAAAGGCTGTCTACAGAGGACTCTGCTAGTCTGAGTTCGGTTGTGCATGTTATAGTCACCAAATCACCATCAGTATCTTTGTATTTGATCAAAACTGACTTGGATGATGAAAAACGCTTGCTCACTATCTCCCTTAATACTTTAAAGGTACAATTAACTGGCATCTGTGCTAGCCTTATGTCATGGTCATAGACAAGTTTCAATGGTCTTGATCGAACTGGCACCTCTGGAACCTGTCTAGGCAGTGACACTGAGGAAGACAAGGATCCCTTTCCCTGTCTATCCTTTCCTGGATTGGCAGAAGCTTTTGAAGAACCACTTGAAGGCTTCAACACAAGCTTGGGCAACTGGTTTTTGGTCTCAGGACCATTTTCACTTACCGAATTCATCAGAGGCTTTTCCATCTTATTAATAGGTGATACAATGGATCCCCCAGATGGTGCAGCAGCCTTCTTTGATACCGGTCGGGCTGGTAAGCAGGGCCCAAGACCACCAATTGGAGCACCGCGCACTGCAGATGCCCCTAAGGCAGCAGGGGATGGGCGACTCTGGAGGTCCTGCTGAGCCTCTTGGCGAGGACCAAGTGCAGTTCTTAATCTTCTAGCAATATCCAATGCATCACGGTGATTCGGATCAGCTCCTAACAAAACCTGAACATCCTGCATAGCCATTTCATACTTACCTATAGCCTCGTATGCACGAGCCCTCCTAAGAAGAGCCCTGACAAACTGAGGCTGCACTTGAAGTGCCATAGTGCACTCAGAAATAACAGTCTCATAATCAATAGGCTTCATTTGCATCAAGCAAGCAGCCCTGTTGCTATGAAATACAGCACGGTCAGGGTGTGTTTTGGGAGTCAAGCGAAGAGCATTGTCATATTGTTCGAGAGCACCTGCAAAGTCCTTATTTTGAAACCTCTTGTTCCCTTCTTCTTTAAGCTCATGGGCTCTCTTCAAAAATATTAAAGAGTTTAAATCAATTCCCCCATTAGCATTTGGGGTTGCTACTGAGTTTGTATTACCATTATTTCCCCCCTTTAATGCTTGGTTAGCACCAGCACCACTTCCCTTCTTTTTCCTACCTCCAGATTTCCCCATAGAATTATTCCTTCTCTAACTCACAAAATCTCAAAAACCCAAATTGATAAATACTTATTTGATCTTAAATTCAATCAAAATAACATTGAAAGCTACAATCTTTGCGCTCTAATTATAAAGGAACATAAAGAAAAGAGTACTTACAGTTATTGAAAAGCTTAAAGTTTAAGCCTTTAAAGCTTGAAAAGGCTCAAAAGAGCTGAATTTGAGAGGAATTTGAAGAGCTGTAGAGTATGAGTTCAATCCAGTGGCCGATATGGGGTTTTGGGGACCTTGGAAAGAAACCCTATAAGATGTTGGTAGGGATCATTTTAAAAGTTAAAACAATACTGGGGCAATCATCTAATTTGGAATCTGTTGTAAGGTCATTATCAACCGTTGGATCTAATGACCTTGAAGAAAAAAAATCTCTTGACTTTTGGATTGGCAACCCAATTGGATCATGCGTGGGCCAGAGGATCTTGTCAAGTGGGAGATAGGTCAATTTGATAAAGGGTGATATGGTAATTTAACTAGTCAAAAGGCCTCTAAGTGCCTTTCAAAAGCCTATGTAAAGATAGGAGTTTAAGTTACAACGTAGTTATGATTATTTTTTAAATATTATTTTATATTAAAATATATATTAATAATTTTTATTATTTTTTAAAAATTATTTTTAATATTAATATATTAAAATAATTTAAAAACATTAAAAATATATTAATTTAAAGCAAATAAAACAATTTAAATTTTTTAAAAATACAGAAACGAACAGGCTAAAGGCTTGCTTGCCGGCGTTAAGAGCTTTAGCTGTTCCTTCAAGATTCATGATTTTTTTATCTCTTTTTTTCCTCTTTTTTTCGTGGCCCGTGTTTTAATGAGGCTTGTTGATTTTGAATGTAAAGCAATGATATTTAACATCAAAACATCATTTTTATATCCTCTGTCCTGTACTTTAACGGGCTCTGGTCTCTTTGTTGTTTTTGTTCACAGCAATGTTTTTGATAAAAAAAGCTTAAGATTTCTGGTCTGAATTTCATTGGATTGTGTTTCTTTCCCTTAAAGAAATGATCTTTAGCAACAAAACCTCAGTTCTGTTAAGGAATAGGAGAGACAGATTAGTCTCTTTTACTCGGAAGAACAGAGGTAGAACAAATGCAATGGCGAGATATCGTTTCAGTCGTCATTCTTTGATTGACGATTCGATTGTTGCTCGCCAACATTTTCTTTAACTTTTTTATATATATATATATATATATATATATATATATAGAGAGAGAGAGAGAGAGAGAGAGAGAGGTTACTAATCATCTGTGAGGATTTCTTGTATTCACTGATGTGATCTTTTGTATTTGATTCGGTTTCTATTTCTTGTACTTGAAGAGAATATTCATGTACTATTGTGTAGTGCAATGCTACTATTTCTGCTAATTTAGTGCCTTGGCCATGCAAGGAATCAGAATCACTTGATTGGATATGCTAACATAGAGGCCAGAACTTGTCTTCACCTTTTCTTGATTCAAAGTAATGATAGAGCAAGTTTCTAACAATAACGGGACATAAGTAGTAAAAACTCTTGCTACAAAACTCAGAAGACCGATTTAATGCTACTAATTTGCTCAGGACTCTGCAAGCTATATGAAAAAAGGTGGATTGCAAGTTCAACTTGGTTGACATTTGCATCAAGTACAGAACAAGACATCTTGACCTTTATATTCTTAAACAACAGAAGAACCATGTTGATGCCAGAGGATAAATGCCCAGAAAACAAGAAGGGCATCCCATGTTTGTGATAATTATTGATGAAAAACAGGGAAACAGAGTTTTATAACTACTGCAGATGTACCCGCTGGTCCACTCAAAATAGGGTGTCAAAAGAACGAAGAAGAATAAGAGCAATAGGAATACTAGTACCCTCTAACTTCTATACCCCACTAAACTTGTCTCCATTTCTGGACTCTCCAATCTCTTTCAGGCAGTGTTTGAGTTTCTTTCACTAGGCTTGTACATTCACTTATCTGCTTGAACAAGGAAAGGACATAGGTAAATTCTTCAAGCTTGAAATGTCAAACAGCTCCATAAACCTCTGATCTGAAACTCTAGCTTTGGCTGCTGCAAACCTCTGGTACTCATCAAATATAGATGACAGGCACCATCTTTGCAATTTTCTCAAACATCCCACCAGACAGCCAGTTCGATGCTGGACATACACCAAAGATCCAACAATCAACACAAGCACTAGCATTTTTTCTTTATTCTAAAAAAGCAGAGAAATACAGAGAAATACAATTACCTTTCCTCGCTTGCAGTGGATTAAAATGGGGTGATTCCTTACATCTGGCATGGGAAAAGAAGAACGTGAGAATATTGTAAAACAAGAAACTTACAAACTGACAAGTCTAAGAAGTTGGAAGCTTTCAAGATACCAAGGAGTACTTTCAATGCTTCACGGATTGTTTCCTCTGGGATGTTTACAAAAGGCTCCTGTCCAGTCCACATTATCAAATCAATTGCTATCAATTTGCAAACAACAATATTGTTTCAAATGCAAAAGAGCTTCATTCACTCCAACAAACACCAAAATAAAAATCCTTATCTTCTTCCTATAGTCCCATAATTTCCAACTCCATGAGCGAAAACACCCCAATCAATTCAAGCCCCATTATTTGAATGATCAACACAAAATTTCCCTCCTAGAGCTCTGTATTGAAATTACCTTTTTGATGTCACATTCAGAAGTATCCTCAGACTAGCTTTCGCACAATGAGATTAAGTTAATAGAAACTAGAGAATTATTACATTAACATGAAATTATGGAGTACCAAAGTTCAAAAATTTCACCCATTTATGATTGTTTGATCGATCATTTAAAAATCCCAAGTCATAATTATTCTTAAAAATTAATAAAATAAAATACTTACAACACAAAAAGAAAAAATACCTTGCACATCTCCATGCCAAACTGAAAAAGCTGAACTCCATTATCCTTCAAAAAATCACTATTTGCTTCTGGATATGGTTCAGGGCACAAATATCTAGAAAAAAGAAGCCATTAAAATTAAAAATAAATAAAACCCATTTATCTCAATAATAAGTAATAACAATAGCAATAATGAAATAAAATAAAGACAGAAATGGTAACCGATCCTTACAGAATGGAACGAAGACTTAGAGACTGCAAGAAGGTGAAGTTAGCAAAATCAGGGAAACCCGACCTGAATATTCCATTATCCACCATCGCAAAATTCAACGGTGGCACAAACAGCTCTTCCTCTCCCTCCTCTCCCTCTCCCTCTCCCTCTCCCTCTCCTCTCCGATCGCCACCTTAGCCGGCGGACTATATCTATAATATTCCGCCAACCCCTCAATTACAGTCCCACTCTCTCCTACTAAATCACTACTGCCATCAACTTTCATTTCTTGCTTTCGCGCCAAGAAAGAAGGGGTTTTTAAAATAAAAATTAGGAGGAGAGACGGGGAGAGTCTTAAAGAAAGGATTTTTTTTGGATTGAATCTGCAAAGATGGATTTTTTTCCTTTTCCTTAAAAAGACGGATCGAGGAAGACAGGAGTGCGCCCCTCATCATTGGGATTTTTTTCTATTTAGATCGTGTTTGGAATGCGGTGAAAAATTAAAAATAAAAGTTAAAAAAAGTAAAATTTAATCGTGTTCAAAGTTCAAACACCAAATTTCTTGATATTTCATTGTCTACGCATTAAATAAAAGTTTGAAATTTAATGCCCATTGATGTTGACATGAGTTTCACATATTTGCTTTTCTTTTTTATAAAAATAACTTCCGCATTAAAGGCAGAGCTTATCATTTTCAGTTTGATTTAATTTTTAATTAAAAATAATTAGATTTAATTTTAAAAAAATATATTTAAATCAACCAGTTTCAATTTGGTATTTAGAATAAAAACTAGTTCAAATTGGTTTAGTTCTGTTTTCTCGATTTAGATTTTTTTTTTCAGTTTGGCTTGGTTTTTTTTATTATTATTATTTAGGTTTGGTTCGATTTTTTTTTATTTCAAACTTATAAAACTGAAACCGAATCGAACCGATTGGTTTTTTCAAAATTTTAATTAGTTTTTTTCACGGTTTGATTTTTTCGGTTACTTTTTTTCCAGTTTTCTTGGTTTTTTTTATTTTTTTTTGCTCATCCTAAGGTTTTAAAATGTGATGGTAAATGAGTTTGTTTTGAATTTTTTTTATATATAGTTTTGAAATAATAAATTTGGAATTATTACTTAATTAAAATATGACTATTATATGGTAGGTAAATTTGCTATGGAAAGTAAACTAGGTAACCAAAAAATTTTAAAGCATAGAAAAAATAATATTTACATTGATAAAAACTTTTGATATTGTTATTCATTATGATATTATGCTTCAAACTTGAAAATTCTCCACCTGCAAACTTAAATTATATAAAAAATATTATCATGATTGAAATATTATTAGGAATCTAAAAAAAATTTATAAATACATAGATAATATTTGGTTATTATCTTGTGTGTAAAAAAAAAAAAAACTAGATATAGTCTCAGCGCAGTTAGAGAAATATGTTTTTTTTTTAAAAAAAAAAATGTAATGGTTTATCCAACATGGTTTTTTGATAGCAAACTTTTATTTTAGCAAAATAAAATGAATATACAAGGTTATCCAATATTTTTTCCTTACAACAAATGCAAAAAAAAAAAAAAAAAGGTGAAAATAGAAATAAAAAAAATCAATATAATAAAGAGCGAAATAAAACCAGGCATCCGGGTTTGTTTTATACCAAACAACAATTTGCTTATTTGGGGAAAAAAAATAAGGGTGGTGCACGGGCCTTAAGCAAGCAACCAAAAAAACCTTTTAGTTTTTTTTGAAAGTATGATAAAAAAAAATTAAAAAAAAAAAAACAAAACAAAACCTTTAAAAAACTTTTAACTCATCAATTAAACCCAAAACATAATCTTTAAAACTCTAATCTTCAATAAATTCAAAATCTCAACTAATAACAACCCTTATACTTATTTAAACATAAACGTTATCTTAACAACTTATTTCTTTTAATTCTTGTCCTTCTTCTCCTTTCTTTCTCTCTTTCCGGTTCTATTTCTCTAATTTCATATCTTTTTTTTCTCTTCCTAGTTATATTTATTGATTCATATGCAATTACCTTAATGCCCCTAATTACTTTATACTTAATATATATCCCTCCAAGGGCTTTCTTACCTTTTCCTATCAATTCTTTCTCTTTTATATTAAAGTATTACAAAAAGATTTAAAATAATCAAAGATTAATTAAAATAATAAAAACTATAACTTAAATAAAAACAAAATGGGAGTATACATTTTATTTTTTTCTTGGGAAATATGTATCACAATATCACATGAGAGAAAAGAGAGGGGGAAATAAAAGACCATGTCACTGCCAGATCATAAAGTAACATGATACACACGCCATCTCAATGCAAGCGCAACCTTGCAATGATTCTGGTGACACGATGATCAAGTGTTTTTTTACCATTGAAGGAGGGTGAAAGCATCGCTTGAATATGGTAGCCCTCCCCCAAACGAAAACATATGTTCTTCAACCTATAACAACTTTTTTTATATATCTTAAAAGACCAAATTAACCTTCATTTACATTGTATATGACGGAAAAACCAGGGCAAAAAGTCTGAAAAGCCCTTAGATAGTAGTTTAATGTTGGAAAAATATATGTTTGGTTAAAACTATTATTGAAATTGAGGTTGAACAAAAAGTAGTTTAATGTGTTTAGTTAAGAATGCTTTTTAAATTGAGTTTATAAATTAATTTTAAAAATATATATTAATATTTATAGTTTTTAATTTAAATATTGTAGATTTAACTACTGCTATTACATCATGAAATAAATCATACTTTATATATATATATATATATATATATATATATATTATTGTTCCATTAAACTATCTACAATTTCATTATGTACAAAATTCATCCGACAAGAACTATAGTTTCCATGATTTTTTGAGTATATAATAAAATTTGATAAAATATTATCAGGAATAAAATTAAGATTACAGTACGAGTACATTTAATTCACCTTAAAATAATTTTTTTTTTTAAAAAAAAATATTATTGTTCATGTTCACGTTAACAGTGCGAGTGAAATCAATTAAATGCACTGGTTTTTCAAAGAAAAAAAACTGTTCATGTAAATAGTGTGAGTGAATTAAAATTCATTGCACTAGTTTTTTGAAAGAAAAGAAAAGAAAACAAGTAACTGTCATGCTCCACTGTTCAGTGGTTCTTCTCCACGAGAAGTAGTAAAATGCTGCTTTTACAAAACCTGCGGCACAACTGAATTTTTGATAGGTCCCACTAGTATCAAACTAAGTTTTTTCCTTAATCCATCGTTTATATTTATGTTTATGGCTACGAGTAAACCTTAACCATAGCCACATTATCAAACATAATCTAACCCAAGACAACAATGACATGTGTTTCTTTGAAAAGATAACCTTATCCCATTACAGAGGTAATTGTGTTTTTGAGTGGAGGCGCAAAATGAATATTTCATTGTAGCAATTTCTATTAATATATATCTTTTATTACAGTGAAAAAGTCACGTCCAATAGTTTTTTTTAATATATATTGGCTTAAAACTCACCGAAAACGCAGTGAAAGCAAAAACTTTCTTTATGAGATAAACACCAGATTCTCAAAAGAAAGGTTATGAAGGGGAAATTCAAATTCAAATTCATGAGATATACTACCTAAAGGAAAGCTCTGTAAAGGCATGAACAAGGATCACCACACAAAGACACAATCTGCCAAGATTGCTGATTGTTGCAGCACTTGTTACAATCAGAATGGCCCACCATCTTTTATTGTCGAAAATACAAAAGCAATATCGGCAGCTTAAAGAGAAAAACACATGAATCTAGTTTTAAGTTTTACTAATTTTTCAGGAACAGTAAGTTTACACACAAGCTTAAATGACAATATGACACTCCATTCCTCATCAATATGATGCATCAATGACTTGCAACCTGCAACCAAGAGTAACTCCATTCTTAGTACAAACTTTGAAGCTATCTTTTTAATTGCCTCCTAAAATTTTATTCATCGAGAAAAATTTCTTTGTATTCATCAAGAAAAAGAAGATAAAAGGAATTTTTACCTGGAGATAATAACTTATATGCAGCATTCACCAGCATCAACTTCATCACCAACTTTGAAGACTCCTCTGGCCTTGGTTGAACCATCTCTCTCTGTTTCCTGCTAGCCTTATGAGATCAGTAAACCATTTGATTCTCATCTCACTTAATATTGTGTATCCTACAGAGAAACCAATTACTATTCCACTTGCATATCCCATCCCCACAATTTTCCAATCAAGTATATACTCTGTCCATGAATCCTCGTGGTCGGCTGGAGGAGTAGCAGGTTCATTCACTTCAGGATTGCATTTCCTTGTCAAAGGAGGTCCGCATAGCCTTGGGTTCCCCTCATAAGAAGAATTCGGAAATGTATCAAATTGGTTGCCTTGTGGTATCCTTCCTTCGAGATGGTTATATGACAGATTCATTACAGCGAGGAATGTCAACCTTGAAAGTTGAGGAGGAATCTCCCCTGAGAGGAGGTTGCTTGACAGGTCCAAGGACTCCAGCTCTGTCAGGTCACTCAATGATGACGGGATTTGACCAAGGAACTTATTATGAGACAACGTGAGGTCTATGAGTGATTTGAGAATCCTTATCTCTTCAGGAATTTCTCCATGGAAACTATTGTTGGAGAGATCAAGACATGTGAACAAGGTTATTATTCTCTCCATATACATTTTCCGCCCCTTGTTCGTAATAGTCACCGACTCCTTGTAGCGTCCATTCATATAGTAGTTCTCTCCGACATACCTTGCCCTCGACTCATTGTTGGAGGTCAACTGCATCCCCACTAAACTTTGAACGAATTCTTTCGAGAGATTGCCAGTGAACTCATTGGAAGACAGGTCCATAACATGCAACATTGGCCAAGTAGTCGCAGTACCACGATTTCCAACTGGACCATAAAATTTATTTGCTTGGAGTACCAGAATTTTTAGTGCAGGCAGCTGTGAAGATAGGTGGAGGTGCCCACCTTGCCCACTTGACCAACTTGGCCACTTGCCCACTTGCCCACTTGGCCAAGTTGGCCACTTGCTCTTCCATGGATGCTTGCCTATAAATAGGCAAGCATCCAAGCATTATACATGCCAAGTGAAGAGAGAAATAAGAGATAGTGAAGAGAGAAATAAGAGAGAGTGAAGAGGGAGCTAAATTGTGAGGTATTTGTGAGAGAGTAAGTGAGGTGTTTTCTCCTAGTAATAGAGAGATTCTTAGTTGTTCTCCTATTATAGAAAGAGGTTGTAATTCCCACATTACTAGTAAAATCCTTCTATACTTGCCCGTGGACGTAGCCTAATTGGGTGAACCACGTAAATTCTCGTGTGTCTCATTTCTCATTTAAGCCTTTTATCTTGTCGGGTTTACATGCCAGTATCCTAACAGTGGTATCAGAGCCTTCCTGGTTGGTGTTGTTAACACACAAAAGTTATTCGTGTATACAATTACTATTCACGTCTACGGCACTATTCACCTATACGGCACTATTCATCCATACGGTACTGTTCACTTTCGTTACTGTTGGCGTATATAGAAAGTCAGTGCGGTGATTAAATACAGTCTAGGAAGTTCTGTCTAAGGAGATTGGGTTTTAAGCGGGACCGTTTGTGACCCCTCCAATCTTTCCTGGGAACTTACTTAGTGAAGTATTATTCACACGATACTATTTCTATATACGTTACAGATCTGTGAAACGGTGATAGCTGAATAGATCTCGGTGAATACAATGGCAGCAAAGTACGAGATTGAGAGGTTCAAGGGGAGCAATTTCTCACTGTGGAAAATGAGAATCAAGGCAATCTTGAGGAAAGACAATTGCTTGGCAGCAATTGGGGATCGGCCCGCGGAGATCACTGATAATGCAAAATGGAATGAGATGGATGGCAATACTATTGCTAACATACATTTAGCACTAACTGATGAAGTATTATCAAGTGTGACGGAGAAGAAAACAGCTAAGGAGATATGGGAGACTCTAACAAAGCTATACGAGTCCAAGTCTTTGCACACTAAGATTTTCTTAAAGCGGAGACTTTATACCCTTCGAATGGCAGAAACCACGTCGGTGACTGACCACATCAACACAATAAGAACTCTATTTTCACAACTCACTACGTTGGGTCAACAAATAGAGGAAAATGAACGTGCAGAGCTTCTACTTCAAAGTCTTCCTGATTCGTATGATCAGCTCATTATCAACTTGACCAATAATATCCTCTCAGACTATTTAGTCTTCGATGATGTTGCAGCCGCTATCTTGGAAGAAGAAAATAGGCGCAAAAACAAAGGAGACATAAACAGTTCAAACCAAGCTGAGGCATTGTTGGTATTAAGAGGAAGATCAACGGAACGTGGCTCCAGTGGGAGTCAAAGGCAGGGGAGGTCCAAATCAAAAAGTAAGAAGATGGTGAAATGCTACAACTGTGGCAGAAAAGGGCATTTCAAAAAGGACTGTTGGTTTAAAAAGGGTATAGAGAATACTGCAGAGTCATCAAGACCTCAAGGATGTGTTGCAAGCACCTCAGAAGATGGAGAGGTTCTATATAGTGAAGCAGCAACAATCTCTACAGATAGAGTAGAGCTCGTTGAGGTCTGGCTAATGGATTCAGGAGCAACATGGCATATGACCCCTAGACGAGATTGGTTCCATACATATGAACCTATCTCTGGAGGCACAGTGTTCATGGGTGATAATCATGCTGTAGAGATTTCTGGCATTGGCACCATCAAATTGAAGATGTATGATGGCTTAATTCGTACTATTTCAGGAGTGCGACATGTGAAAGACTTAAAGAAGAATCTTTTGTCCGTAGGACAATTTGATAGTCTTGGCTGTAAGATCCGAACAGACAATGGAATCATGAAAATTGTCAAAGGAGCGCTGGTGGTTTTAAAGGCAAGAAAGACAGTTGCAAACATGTATGTATTAATGGGAGAAACACATCATGAGGCAGAAGCATCAATCGCATCAACCAGTCCTGCAGAAGAGAAGACGATGATGTGGCATCAAAAACTAGGCCACATGTCAGAGAAAGGTTTAAAGGTTCTCTCTGATCAGAAGTTACTCCCTGGGCTTACAAAGGTTACTTTACCCTTTTGTGAGCACTGTGTTACAAGCAAACAACATAGGTTGAAGTTTGGCACGTCAACAACTAAGAGCAAATGCATCTTAGACCTGATTCACTCTGATGTTTGGCAAGCACCGGTTGTATCCTTGGGAGGAGCAAGATACTTTGTATCATTCATAGATGACTTCTCCAGGAGATGTTGGGTGTATCCGATTAGAAGGAAGGCAGATGTGTTCGCAGTTTTTAAAACCTTTAAAGTGCGAGTAGAACTTGAATCTGAAAAGAAGATCAAGTGTTTGAGGACTGACAATGGAGGAGAATATACCAGTGATGAATTTGATAACTTCTGTCAACATGAAGGTATCAAAAGGCAGTTCACAACGGCATACACTCCACAACAAAATGGAGTGGCAGAGCGGATGAACAGAACTCTATTGGAAAGAACAAGAGCAATGTTGAAGGCTGCAGGTCTAGAAAAGTCATTCTGGGCAGAAGCAGTCAATACCGCCTGTTATGTAATAAATCGATCTCCGTCTACTGCAATTGAGTTGAAGACACCGATGGAGATGTGGACTGGAAAGCCAGCTGATTATTCTCGATTGCATATATTTGGAAGTCCTGTGTACGTGATGTACAATACTCAAGAGGTCAGCAAGCTGGATTCAAAATCCAGAAAATGTGTATTCTTGGGATATGTTGATGGAGTGAAGGGGTATCGCTTGTGGGATCCCACTGCCCACAAGGTAGTCATCAGCAGAGATGTCATATTTGCAGAAGATAAAATGCAAATGGAAGAAAATAATAGCATTTTAAAGGAGACTACAGAAGTCCAGATGGAAAATACTCAAAATCATACTTCTTCTGAAGCTGTACCAGAGCATGAAGAACAAGAACAAATTGAGTCTGAAACTCCTGAAGTTCGACGGTCAACTCGTGAAAGAAGACCACTGGCTTGGCACTCAGAATATGTTACTGAGAGCAATATTGCATACTGTCTTCTAACAGAGGATGGAGAGCCATCAACTTTCCATGAGGCTATCAAAAGCACAGATGTATCTATGTGGATGACAGCAATGCAAGAGGAGATTGAAGCTCTGCACAAGAATAACACTTGGGATCTTTTTTCGCTACCACAAGGAAGAAAGGCCATTGGCAACAAATGGGTTTACAAGATAAAGCGTGATGGCAATGATCAAGTGGAGCGGTATCGTGCAAGATTGGTGGTGAAAGGATATGCTCAGAAAGAAGGAATAGACTTTAATGAGATATTTTCTCCAGTGGTACGACTTACTACAATCAGAGTAGTCTTGGCAATGTGTGCTATATTTGATCTTCACTTAGAGCAGTTAGATGTGAAAACTGCATTTCTTCATGGAGAACTTGAAGAAGAAATTTATATGCTCCAACCAGAGGGTTTTGCTGAAACAGGCAAGGAGAACTTGGTTTGCAGGTTGAACAAATCTCTATACGGTCTCAAACAGACGCCGAGGTGTTGGTACAAGAGATTTGATTCCTTCATAATTAGCCTTGGGTACAACAGACTCAGTTCAGACCATTGTACGTATTACAAGAGGTTTGAAGAAAATGATGTTTTCATCATTCTGTTGTTGTACGTGGATGACATGTTGGTAATAGGCCCCAACAAAGATCGAGTCCAAGAATTGAAGGCACAGTTGGCTAGGGAGTTTGATATGAAGGACTTGGGACCAGCAAACAAGATTCTAGGGATGCAAATTCATCGAGACAGAAGTAAGAGGAAGATTTGGCTTTCTCAGAAGAATTATTTGAAGAAGATCTTGCGACGCTTTAACATGCAAGATTGTAAGCCAATTTCCACCCCACTTCCTATTAACTTCAAATTATCCTCAAGTATGTCTCCTAGCAATGAAGCAGAGAGGATGGAGATGTCTCGAGTACCGTATGCATCAGCAGTGAGAAGTTTAATGTTTGCCATGATATGTACACGACCAGACATTGCACAAGCAGTGGGAGCAGCTAGTCAATACATGGCAAATCCTGGTAGAGAGCATTGAAATACTATCAAGAGGATCTTGAGATACATCAAGGGGACCTCAGATGCCGCATTATGTTATGGAGGATCAGAATTCATTGTCAGAGGTTATGTTGACTCAGATTTTGCTGGTGACCTTGAGAAAAGAAAATCCACTACAGGCTATGTGTTCATAATTGCAGGAGGAGCTGTGAGCTGGGTCTCTAAACTTCAAACTGTTGTAGCGTTATCCACAACAGAAGCTGAGTATATGGCAGCTACACAAGCTTGTAAAGAAGCAATATGGATGAAGAAACTTATGGAGGAGCTCGGGCACAAACACGAGAAGATTCTGGTGTATTGTGATAGTCAGAGTGCCTTGCATATTGCAAGAAATCCAGCGTTTCATTCAAGAACAAAACATATAGATGTTCAGTATCACTTTGTTCGCGAAGTGGTGGAAGATGGAAGTGTGGATTTTCAGAAGGTTCATACAAAGGAAAACCCAGCAGATGCTTTGACCAAACCAGTCAACACTGATAAGTATATATGGTGCAGATCCTCTTATGGCCTAGCAGAAACGTAAGCAGCATGAAGATGGCAAGTATTGAAAGGATAGAAGAATCACAAATGATGAAGTGTGAAGACTTGATTCAATCATCAAAGTCTTCAAGTGGGAGAATGTGAAGATAGGTGGAGGTGCCCACCTTGCCCACTTGACCAACTTGGCCACTTGGCCACTTGCCCACTTGACCAACTTGGCCACTTGCTCTTCCATGGATGCTTGCCTATAAATAGGCAAGCATCCAAGCATTATACATGCCAAGTGAAGAGAGAAATAAGATAGTATAAGAGAGAGTGAAGAGGGAAAGTAATCCCACTAAATTGTGAGGTATTTGTGAGAGAGTAAGTGAGGTGTTTTCTCCTAGTAATAGAGAGATTCTTAGTTGTTCTCCTATTATAGAGAGAGGTTGTAATTCCCACATTACTAGTAAAATCCTTCTATACTTGCCCGTGGACGTAGCCTAATTGGGTGAACCACGTAAATTCTCGTGTGTCTCATTTCTCATTTAAGCCTTTTATCTTGTCGGGTTTGCATGCCAGTATCCTAACAGCAGCTTCTCCAACCACACTGGAAATGTGTCACGTATCATGTTGCCTCCAAGATCCAAAACCTCTAGCTTTGAACAATTGGCTAAGGAGCTTGGCAACTTCCCTTCCACTCTATTGTCACTGATTTTAAGAGACAGCAGATTACTTGCTATCGCATAACTTGAAATGGAATCGAAGTTATTTCCTTGTAGATTCAGCACCGTGAGGGTAGGAACTTTTCCCAAACAATCAGGGATTTCCCTTCTAAGTTGGTTATGGGACATGTCAAGCAAAGAGAGTTGACTGCAATTGCATATAGCTTTTGGGAATGAACCGGGCAATTTATTGGCATGAAGATCAAGAGTAATAAGAGTATCTGAGTAGGGGAGGGAGATGGGATTGGAGAACTGGTCTAAAAAATCAAACTTGTTGCAAGAAAGGTTTACATATTTTAGACTCATGTTCCATATCCACTTAGGTATTTGACCACCGAGTTTGTTGTCTGAAAGGTCTAGAAATACTAGCGTCTCATGGTTCTTTATAAACTCTGGAAAGCTACCTGTTATGTTACAGGATGACATTCCCAAATTCTTTAACGTCATGGGAAAGGAAGAAACTCCATCTTCATTGTAGATTGGTGTGCTATGGTTTCCCTTGACAAAAGGAGGAATTTTTGGAAAATCAACAGGATTGCCGGAAAGGTATAACGTGCTGAGAGTTGTTTTCCGAATCCAACTGGGCACATAACCTTGAATTCTGTTGTTGGAAAGATCTAGAAGAGTCAAACTGTTTTGTGTTTTGAGGAAATTTGGAAATTCAGTGAAGTTGCAAGAGGGCAAATACAAAGTTGTGAGCTGGACATAAGCAAGGCTCCTGTTATCACTCTCAACTGACACACCAGAAATTGCAAGGAATTCTAAATTCCTCTGATTCTTGAAATCACCAAGCTTCAAGGGGCCAGAAAATTTGTTATATAGAAGATTAAGGTCTATAAGGCTGGGGAGCTTGAAGATTGACCTTGGTATTGATCCGCTCAAATTATTGTTACTCAACTCTATTATCACCAATGAAGAAGATCCATCTGAAAACTCATCTAGGTGGCCGCTTAATTGGTTTGAACTGAGATCTAAATTCTGCAAGGATGGAAGAGTAAATAGAGAAGAATATAGGATTCCTTTAAGCTGGTTATGCTGCAAGGAAAGGGATAAAAGGTTTGCAACTCCATCTCTTTGAAATGGAGGAATGGAACCGTCGAAACTATTAAATGAAAGATCCAGAGCTTCAAGTTGGGTGAGGTTTGCAAGTGATGGTGGGATAACTCCATAAAATTTGCACCTACTCAGGTCTAGTTCTTTCAAGGACTTGAGATTGCTGATTGACAGTGGGATGTTCCCAGAAAAGCTTGTGTTCCTGAGTGACAAGTATTGAATAGAACTATTCAATGAGAATTCTGGAAACTGTCCTGAAAGGAGTAAATTTTCAGAGAGACCAATGTACTGTAGTTTTGGCAATAGGAAAATGTTGTTTGGAAAACTCCCATTCAAGCCACAATATGATAGGTCAAGAGTTTCCAAGTTGAAGGAATTTGCTAAGAAACTGGGTGGAATGGAAGAGAGTTCAGAATTACAATCAAGATGGAGTTGAGAGAGAAAATGGAGTTTTGAGAGAGAGGAACAAAGAGGACCAGAAAGACCAGAGGCAGACAAACTCAAGACTCTAAGGTTGGGAAGCACATGGGAGATGACTTCACACCAATTGCTACCTTGTGCTGAAATGTTTACATTATCAAGATTGAGCTCTACTAGAAAACTGAGATTCTGGAAAAGCATTCCAAGGTTTGGCTTTTTGAGTGAAATAGAATCTCCATATTCACCATACGCAAAACTCAGGTCAAGTCGAGTGGCATGACCAACATCATTACATGTAACTCCTTCCCAAGAGCAACAATCTGTTTTCAGGTCCCACAACTCAGCTTTTGAAGATGATACTGGGAATTTAAGGTTCTCTTGCAGCTGTGCGAAGGCCGATCTCTGGTCATCGCGGCATCGGTGGTGGGCAGCTTTTGGTGCTGTTGACAGAGATGAAGCGATACTTGCTTGAAACGAAGAGAGTAGGAACAGGTAAAGAAACAAGAGTAAACGATGATGAAAATCTTTCATTTTTCCTGTAGGAGAAAGTTGTTACAAGTAGTTTTGATACTTGGTAATTTAGTTTCCTGATAATATATAGTAGAGAAAACTCTAGCTGGACAGTTCTTGGAAATTTCTATGGCTGTAAAGTCGCAAGACTCAAATTGATTGGATGCATAGTGTAGAAACAAGACAAACTTATACAAATTGAAGATATTGTTGATGGTTATTGCATGACTAAGAGAAAGTCAAGTTGGATCTGAAAGAATGTTATGGTTATTAGATTCTACAGCCTTCACTTGATTTCTAGACAAGTTCATGCAGTTGTAGGGTATAACTGTTGAAGAAGTCAAGTGAGAAAGACAGTGGAAGTAATGAAGGTGTAGAAGTTCTACAAGTTCTGTGGACGCAACTCACTAAAGGATAAGCCTTTGAGTATTCTGCAGCCAACAACAATGGACTCAGGTTGGTTGGATTCATTGATGAGGGGAAGAAATGCAGCTGAAATTAAATTGGAGATGTTGATGGCTATTGACAGGCTGAAGTAAGGACAGGACAGTTAATTTGGAGATGTTGATGGTTGTGGACCAGCTTGAAGGTCCAAGTTGAATAACATGTCCTTTAGGTTTGGTTTTAAAAAATAAAAGAAAAATCTAATAACCCGGTTATATCCATGATCAGTCAAATAAATTTATTTTATGTGAGTCAAATGAAAATAAAAATAGAAGGAATCATAATAAACAGATAAGATTTTACAAATATCATGATGTTACTCGTGGAAAAAAAATATTTATCCAAGAGGTAAAAAACAATGTTGTTTAATTTTCAGTTAATAAAATATGAAATAATAAAATATAATTAAAAATAAATAAATAAATCGATGTATGTCAATATAGCTACCCGCGATGATACCGGATATCATTAATTTGGGCCCTAATCTAAGAGGCGAGCAATCTAAGGTGAATTCACCAAATGTTTCTCGCATCCTGAATGTTCATAAGTTGGATTCAAGTAACTGAAAAAAGTATTCATTTAACCTGATAAAAAAACTAAAAAAAAATTCTTCCGATTTTTAAGGAATCTTTTGGATGTTGGAAGCTAATACCATTTTATATTTTTCTACTGCTTAAATTTTTTACACAAGTCCTTACAAAAAAAAAAGGTAAGCAATTCATCACCGAGATGATATATCAGTTTGATTTCTTTAATCTTTATATTCAAGAAGAACCCGGGTTAACCCGGGTTGACCCACAAAACCCGTGACCCGGTCATTTTTCCGGGTCAATTACCGGGTCGGGTTTTATAACTATGGCTGGAAGCACCATGCATAAAAAAACTACATAGCCCAGTCTCTAAGAAATGAAACAGTGAAGGAAGGTGAAGGAAGAAGTAGGAAAAAAAAATCACACAAAAACTTCATACTCATTTTCATTATTCACTTAAGTTTTTTTTTTCTATTTTAATTACATAGTGAAATAATTATAATATCGTTAAAAGTAAAAAAAATTAAAAATAGTATAAAGAATTTTTTTTTTATTATTATAATATATAAAGGATAATTTGATATTTTATCAAATATTAAAAAATAATAAAAAGTTAAAAAGACATCAAAACCACCAAAATACTTTTAAAAAAAAAATTTCAAAACTGGAGTAAAGAGGTTTTTTCTTCGTTTTTACAATGGGTTTTTCCTTATTACTCTATTGTTATTGTACTATCACATCACCTGAAGCATACTGAAACAATATTTAACGTGATTCGACAAATCATCTACATCCACGGGAAAGTTAATATTATTAAAAATAAAAAAAAATACAAAACAAATACATAAAAAAGAAGGATCATATCCACTCTAACTTAACTCTCAGCTCACATATATTGCTGCATATAGCAGCAGGGCTGCTGCCCATGGCAGCAGCTCCTTTTTCTCTTTTCTTCTCTTCACTTCATTTTTACACTCTCTACATGCTCTCAAGAAACATGCCTCTTTTATAGGCAAATATGATGAGCTCCTCCAGCACATTTTGTCAACATGGAGGGGACAATAAAGCCTTAAAACATGGTATAAATTATGTCATAATTCATGCTTCCACTTATACAAGTTGTAGTGGAGTAGTTACCACAATAATGGCAATTTCCTAACAGGTGGAGTTCACACAGAAAACAGACCTGCGAGAGAGGAACAAATAGGACTAGAAAGAGCAGAGTAAGCCATACTCAACACTCTTTAAGGTTAGGAAGTGCATGAGAGATGGCTTCACACCAGATACTACTGTGTGCTGACAGATCTACACAATCAAGATTGAGTTCTACTAGAAAACTCAGATTTTGGAAAAGCATCTCAAGGTTTGGCAGACTGAGTTGCTGTGTTTGATAAACTAGAGAGGACTCAGGTCAAGTTTCGTATATAACATGACCAACACCATTACATCAGACTCCCTCCCAAGAGCAACATTCTGTTTTCAGGTCCCACAACTCACCTTCTAAAGAAACATAGCCAAGAAAGTTTTCTTGCGCGGCAGATTTCTGGTGATCAAGACATTGGTGGTGGGATTTAGCTTGTGGTGGTGTTGATGATGACGAAGCAAGAATTGTTATCTGGTACAAGGTGAGTAATAAGAAAATCTCTAACGTGCCAACGAAGAACATTAATTGTAGACAAGGAATGGAAGTAGATTCAACTCCTTGGTAGAAGATCATATTCGACAAACGAAATGAAATCACTAGGAAACCCAACATGACTAGAGGCTTCTTCATAGCCTTAACAAAAGACTCCAGAAAATGACTACAGCAATATGCATGTTGCTTGCCAGTAGCACAGCAAAACTCATTCTTTATCTGGGTATGTACATAGTTAATATTGAGTGCGATTTGAAGAGTTCAATTATTCAAGCAGCAAGAACAAGCACTTTAATGGTTCCTTGACTATTTGCAGCTAGCATTGTAGGGCTATCACTCTTCCAACACACAGCACTAGTGAAGTATGATCCAGCATCATCGCCACCATTCTCCAAATCTACACTAAATCTATGCGAAGCTGCAGGCTTAGAGATAGCCTGCAATTTTTGTCAAAACTATATTATTAAAAAGGATTTTGAAGCCAAAGGAACCAGCTTATTCAAATGTTCTCTAACCTTGTGATACACAAACACTTCATTTGTTTCGCTGCCGCAAGCAATGTATTCACTATTCACCGCAAGACCCACAAAGTTTCTCTCATTCGTATGGCCTCTAAATGTACGCAGCTGAAAAAATAAAGGATCATGGTAAATTTGAAGCGCCATGGAAAGAAATCGAAAATGGTACCAAGTATCACAGATGCAATCACAATTCCAGAGAAAGCAATCAAAGGAGTTGTAATATATCAAGGACTGAATTCTTTTTTCTTGGAACGGGCCATAACTTACTGCTAGATTTTCCTTCACGTCCCATAAGCGCAATGTGCTGTCAGTAGATGCAGAAGCCAGTTCGTTACTGGATAGAAATTTCACATATGAAACAGTTTTCCGATGCCCGCTAAACACATAAAGTGGTTGGCAAATGTTTCTCAAGTCATAATAGTGAATACGATGATCAGCAGATCCCACCTGCAAGATACCAAGTATCATTTCTTAAACATGACTCCATCCAGGACTAATCTAATGTGTGCTATCCAGTTAGATTTTCAAACAAAAACAGGATGCATGCAAAGGCATTATAAAATTTTCTTGCATTCTCTCTGATTGGCAAGAAGAAAGAAGAGTTATATTTCTTTGCTTTAATGGAAAATATGATACTGGTGTAACTTTCTTGACCATAGACTCTGGAAGGAAAAAACTCGTGTAAAATTCTTTATATTTTTTTGTGTTAGCAAATTCATAAGAAACATGATTCATCTAGCAGGAATCATACAGAGACATACCGCCACATGAATGCTGGATCCAGGATTATACTTGACAGAACAGATATTTGCTTTCATATCAATGTTGAGAACACTTGCCTCTTGCTTTGTGCTCCAAATTTTCACCTATTAAACTCAGAATCGGATCTAAGCATGGATGCATAATGAAACCAATCATCAATTTATAAGCAATGAAAAAAATAGATCCTGGCTCTGTTCATATTTTGGTAAATGGCTGGATTGAAAGGCTTCTTGATAAATGGATGGTATCAAATTTTGCCCTGGAATTATGGTTCTTTCCAAGTACCTTGCAGTCATCGCTCCCAGATACAAGCATTGAAGGTTCATTCTGTGAAAAATCAACACTCCAAGCTCGCTTTTCGTGCTCCTCATACTCCATTATGCTCTGGTGAGAAAAAAGTCTTTGTTAAAATAATTTAACATCCCTGTCAGGAAAATTTAAGGAAATGAAAGTTTATGATTATGGGACATAAAGGCCGTTTGACAGAGCAAAGCTGAAATCATAAATTTGCATTCCAGCTTTGCAGGTTTCAGGCCTGAAAACAGACGCTTTGTGTAAGAAATTGGAGGGTAGGGCTACATCCAGAGTTTCCTGCACTGGTGTCAGTCTGTCATGAGCATATGGAACAGAACAACAAAAATGAAGTATCATGAAGTACCTGGCGAGTAGTTACATCCCACACTGTTACTATCCCCTCATAATCACTGCTAGCAATATGATTTTTCATATACTTGTTCCAGCTCACACAACTGAGTTTAGATCGCGTGGACATTTCGACAACAGGACAATGCACATCTTCCGGTTCATCCATGACCTAGAAAGAAATGATACAGAGACATGATTGTCATAATGGATACTGAATTGTAACTTGCTTCGCGATGATCATCAGCCCTGAGTTCTTCGAAAGACTGATAGATTAAGCACAGTAATCAAAACCAATATTCTTAATCATTTGATCAATTCAATCAATTTGATGAGATGTCTGCTAACGAGGAATTAAGCAGCTAAGGTGCATGATACTTAAGTTGGTAAGATAGTATAACACTCTTCCCACACTTACTTTGGAAAACTCAAAAATCTTAATGCGCCTAGAAACTCCAGCAGTAGCAAACAGTTCATCATCACGATCAAATTCTATACTGCAACACAATGTGATTTCATGATGATTAGGATAATTGATTGTAATAACATATAAGAGTTGGAAAGACAACCTGGGAAATGCAAGCTTTATGAACAAAGCAAAAAACATATGAAATCAAATGAATCTACTTGAAAATGACCGATCGAGACCAACTAACCTAGACACGATGTTAGCAGAGTGGAAAAGGTCACCTCGTCTAAGTTCAGCGACAACCCTCAATTGACTAACACAACAACCAACAAGAAGTCAGAAGGAACCAAAGCAGTTTTCAAATGTAATAGAGCAAATGAGTGGCCAGGTTTTTGAAAGAAAGTAAAGATTGATTGGAAATAACAATATTCAACATTGAGAAATTCATCCACCTGCATCGAGTGAAATTGGTTAGCACGGATTGGAAATCCTCAAGGCCTGGATTGTATCCTTCTCTATTTAAAGTATCTGTATCCCTCTCTTCCTCTTTACATGCTTGTCTAACCCAATTTCGACGCTTTTGCAAGTAACATTCTTGCAAAGCATTGAGCTGTAGCAAGAGAAGACAAATGAGAACCTATTTAGACACTAAATCAGATTGAATAGTTTGACTGCTGCTGCAAGAAATCAAATGATATAACCCCAAGTCTCCAGCAAGACCAGTACGTTGGAAACAGTGATGCTATCACACAATCACTCGAACAACAAGAGAGTGGCATATATGCAAGTTCAGAAGATCCTTACCTGTGCATGGACCCATTTCTTTTTAGATGCAATTGGTCCTGATTGAGTAACAAACTTAGAATTTGGATCATCAGCGAACATCCCAAGTTTCAGTGAGAATCTGTCATTTGCCCTGGACAACTCTATTAGTTTCTTCTCCACAGAATTTATGTCCTCCTCAATGTACTGGAGATCTGTTTGAATCTGCAAAAGGTACAAATGTCTGTTAATCTGCACGCTAATGAAACACCAGTAGGCACTCGAACTGGTACCAACGGGAATATGAGACTTTAAAACCCATCATGCCTAAGACACAAACAAAAAAAAAATTCAAGAACCTCATTGAGATCATCAAGCTTTTGCTTGCTGAGGCAATACAAGAAGTCAAGTAAAGTTCGCATATTTGTATCTGCTTCTTCTTGCTCCATCTTTCTCTTTTTCTCTGCAAGGAGGGCCATAAGGCCATCTACCACCGTAAATGACACTCCACAACCCTGTATACGAATACCATGAAAGAGTCATTCAAAAATACAGAGGACATATTAATGCCCACCAATGAATTTATCCAAGTAGGCAATCATTGAATCCCATCAATGAACCATCAAAATTACAATAACAAACCTGTTGTAATGCCTGGCGAATATGTTCATAAGGTGATGCAGTCTTGGCTACTTGACGAGCATAAGTTCTCTCCAGTAACTACATTCGTTCAATACTTATGAAGCTGTAAACAAGCTTGAACATTATATATGAACACAAAAGCTTTGTTTTCTAAGAAAGAAAGCACCCGAAACACCAGAAAAGATAAGGTAAAGATGAGCAAACCTTATTTAGCAAAACATTAGGAAAGATATGGTTGTAGGTGAGGTAATGAGCGCAACAAGGACAATCATTCTTAAATGAGTAGTAATGCACTTGTAACAGAAGTGATGTAGTCAGCTTGAGATAACAGGTTATTATTATGCGCAGTGTGCATCTGTAAATGAAAATTTGTACAGATTATATAAATAGTATATCAGATGTATTTATAGACCGATAAAATATATTTAGATCTAAAAAAAGATTTGATAACTTTATATTAAAATAATAATTTAAAAAATTATAATTTTTTAATCTAATCGTTAAATTAAGCTTATGATTTTACAAAAATTCTTGAAGATTATTTTTTTTTTATAATAACTTTTATAGCACCATGCAAATATTAGATTTTTAGGTATCTAAAATTTTTCCTTGAGCTCTTGGTTTGGGAAAAATTTTGTTTTTTATTTTTTAAAAATTTCATATAATATTTTAGATTTTATGGTTATTTTTTATATTTTTTTATTTTTAATTGAGATAGGGTTTTTGAGACTTCTCGAATATTATTTTTAAAGAAAATAGAATTGTAAATTTAGAGTTATATCTAGAGTCCTTTTCAATCATCAGATTTCTATGTTCTACGCAATCTTTAGCTTCCACGGGCATCAAGAAGCTGTCCACAAGAAGTGACGGAAGCATCCTTAATGATCTGCATGCAAATAGGAAACAAATCCTTGTCTAACTCCTCCGTTGGTGGTGGCATTTTGGAGTTAGTTGCCTCGGAGTTCAGGTGGGGACTAGTGCCCCTACTGAGCTCTCTCCTCCCATAATGAATAATAGCTAGAATAAGCTATCCTTGTCTATCTTTGTTTTCTTTCCTTAAAAAGAAAAGAACCAAATCTTGTGGTGTGAGTGAGTGATGTGAATGTGATCATATATAGGAAGAGTTGGTGGAGGGAGAGCTTGCTTTGGCATTTGGTAGTGGAAGAAGGAAGGAAAAGGGAGGAAGTCAAGGTGTTTGTTAGCTAGAGAGAGTAAAGAATGTTTGTGTAGTGAGGATGGAAACGCTCCATGTTGGGCAGGTGCTTTAGGTTGTGCACCGTGTTTCCAAAAAATTTGAAATTTTTTTTTTTGTTAAAATTAAGTGCGGTTTATATTTTTTAGATCGTTTTGATATATTAATATTAAAAATAATTTTTAAAAAATAAAAAAAATCATTGACATGCATTTCAACATGAAAAGTTATTTAAAAAACAACTGCTACCACACTGACAAACACGCTCTTTAGAGTCGTTAGATTAGCAATCAAAACGTAGAAAAGTTTATGGCAAAAGGATGTGGCTGGTGCTGCTTCTTTCTTTCTTCTTTTTTTTTAAAAAATGCAGTGGTGCATGCTTTTCTTGTCGAGAAAATTAAAACCCACTTGTCTTCCGTCGTGTTTTTTATATATATATATATATATATATATATATATATATATATATATAGATGGGGACATTAAGATTAAACTCTCCCCTTCTGGAAAAAAAGTTTCTGATAATGTTTTAATGTCTCTAGTACGGTTTCTGGCGGTAGTTGTCAATGGACCAATTAGATTGTTACTAGCAGACTGCCCGCGTGATGCCACGGGCTCGTCTAAGAATATTTTATTGTCTACGAATATTTCATCCATTTTTGAAAGATGCATGTTGAAGTACTCGAGAAACATGCCGTATCCTCGTCGGGAACAAGTGCTAAGCACAACCAGCTTTCTGTGTTGGCATTGGCAACGCTCTGTTGAAGATTATCAGACACGTTGTGTCCATTTCAATCGATGACCTCATTCTGGGGATGGAACTACTTAACAGACAGCGCACATCTCAAAAATTTTAAATGTTCATAGTTCCAGTTTAAGAATTCAAGAAGGATTCATACTAGATGGTTGAAAGGGTGGCCCATGATCATGGAGAAGCTTTAAATGTTCATCGTTCCAGTAAATCCAACAAGGATCCAGGAAAAGCACTTGGGCCAGGTTTCTGGATTGAAATTCTTTGCTATCACAGGCTATGCTATTTAAGCAGCTAATGGAGGACCATATGCATCAAGATTTGCTAGCTCTGTTGTGCAGGAAACACCGTTTCTAAAAATACAATTTTAAGATAGACTAACCAAGCTAAAAAAGTGATTCAATTTTCATTTATGGCTTGAAACATGTAAATTATGTAAATTTGTAATGTTTCTTTCTATGTGTACAATATCTCACTATCCATCACCTGAAATGTATACTGTTTCCTTGTTCTCCTTCAAATATTTTGCTTTGATGGAGGAGATGTTACAGATTTCTTTATACAATCAACAATACCTTCACAATCTGCTTGAGGAAGATCACAGCCAGTATCATCTTCAAAAGCATCCTCTGGATATGAATGTGGAGAGCGGAGATTTCCATGAGTTTGGCAGGCCTTCATGGTCTTACAATGTTCAGCCTCATCATCTCTGACGTTCAGAAATACATCGTACAAATTCTCTGGAAAGAAAAGGAATTTGACAAGAGAACACAAAAGTTCTGTCAGTGTCACTTTAATAGTTCAACTCCTATTTTTTCCCTTAATTCTCTTTACATTGAAAATTTTGACAACAGAGTCGGAGTTTATTCTTACCTATTTTTGGCCTACGAGAATGGGGAGCTCTGGAAGTTTGAAACTCATCTGGAAGTGATCAGAGTTGTTATCCCAATGTCTCACATAAGATGCAACCATTGTTTGTTAAATAAAAAAAACTTACCAAACAAGTACAAATCACCCTCGGTATAATATTTTACAGCAACCTCAGGTGCAGGCAATTTTTTCAAATCATCTACAAAGATTAGAAGCAAATACAATGTATCAGAATAAAGGTTGTTGATGTTGGACAAGATGAATCTATAAAGTTAAGCATATGATAGAAATCATTCATCAAACTGTTTTGCGTGCTGATAGATTTTTGGGGTGACCCATGACCTGAATACATATGCATAAATATTTTTGGTATCATCAAGCCGTTGGTTTAATAGCATCCAAGACGTCGTAACTCAGAAGTTATCAGTCAAATTATAGATGACTGCTAGTAATTAATTGTATCACATGAAAAATCATAAATGGTTGTCTTAAGGGTTAGCAATTCTGTTCACATAATTACACTAAAAAAAATAAGAAAAGGAAACGTGCACAGAATGAAAACATGAAGTGACAGTAGCCAAATGACAAACACAAGTGAAACAGAGGTAACGGAAATTGGTTTTTTCTCAACATCTATACTCACAGATGATGGATTTGCAAGCAACTACTCTAATATCATCAACCAACATATGAAACTCTTAACATACCTCCTCGGGCCTTGATAAATTTGTCATAAGTTGCAAATGCATGGCTCTCAACACATTCAGAGAAGTGATCTGAAAAAAATGATCAGGTTGAATTGATCAAATTCGACATTTTGAGATAACTGACTATGTGTAGGTTATTCTGCAAAAGACTCATCCATAAGACGATTTATTTTGGGAGCTTTTCCAATGGGATTAGAGCAATATAAAGGAATTGAGTTATCAAAATCACCAACTTGAGCTCAATATCAAAATACCAATTTGAGATAAATGACTGTAGATTTTCAGCAAGATAATTTATTTAGGGTGCTTTTCCTGTGGCTTGAAGCAACATGGGGGAAAAGAGTCAAAAAAACAATTAAAAGTGGCTATAAAATAAATCATGTTTATCTGTTTCAAACTAAAATAGAAACCAACAAACATGGAACTTTTTAGAGCTCTATGAGGTCAAATAATGCTTATGAGAGTTCCAAAAATATGTTCAAAATTGAAATTTTTAGACAGGCATACCTGGTTCATCATTTTGTTTCAGTTATGTTCTCATAAATTGATAAATTCTCATATCATTTAATCACTCAAGACTCAAGAGGATTGAATGAGTGGGAGGTTACAATGCAAGGAAGTTATTAACCAGAAAACCAGATGTGCGTACTTACATGCCATTCTTGGGCTCAATGCATACATAAAGACTGTCATGAAATAATAAGAGGTTGCTATAACTTGAGCAAGAAGCCGGTCAAACCACCAAGAATTACCACCCAATTCCTGCAGCCAAATCAAGATGCCATCAGAATCATGAGAATTATGCTATAGTATTTTGTATTTGGAGCCACTGAACCATATATAAATAACCCTAAGTGTCATGGGTTGAGTTTGCATATTCTGTATTTTATGACCAATCTACATTGGAAAAGGAGCACGTTTATCCATTTTCTTCCTCGATTTTCTTTCATCTATATTAAGTTTCCAGATCATCTCGTATTCAAATGCCATCCCATGCAATAAATGACAAATTGAAACAGTGAAACAGCATTTACTGGACTTGAGAACAGGACTGCTGACCATAATCAACAGAGAAAACATAAAAGAAAAAAAGTCCCACTAACAGAAATCAATAATAGAAACATGCAACCATTAAACTGCAAAAGATACTTACTTCCATGATAAGCAAGTGATGCATCTCATTCCAGCTCTCAGCAAAATGCACTTTGAGATAATCAGCTCTTCTCCACCAACCAAAACTCTCATACATGTGAAGAACAGATATAAAGGCTGCAATTGTTCAGAAATCAACAGTTACTATTAAATTCAATATTTGTACAGCATAATGAGAGCAATTCAAAGAACCCCAAAACCAAGTCAGCAAATTCAATTTTGACGAACTGCAATAATTTCTCATCGCATCATGGAAGTATGATATATACACTAATACAATGTGCAATGAAATTTTTCTCCTGTTGAAAGCATAATCACACCCAAAAGATCATTTTCTACATGACCATCCATATTCCAACCCATCAATAACCCCAGTTCTAAAATTTAATAACATAAGCCGTGTTTAGTTTGAAACTAATAAACCCTTATTGGGTTTTATCAAAATTGAAAGAGAAATCAATATATATTAGTAATACTGACCAAAATAAGGAACTCTAGCAATAGTTTCCAAAACAAAGAACCTAGCATAATCGCGGTCATGATAAAGAGTATCAAGAATTTTTATCACCGAATCCTGCCAATAAAAAACAATCAAGAAATGAAAAGCATAATCAATTACATACAAAAACCCCAATTTCCTTATGCTACAACCAAATTGGGACATTGAAATCAAGTATTAAATAGAAATCAACAAACCAGAAACCCTTGCAATTCAATGCAAGCAAATGAAAGTGAATCAGTAAATCATACAGTGAGAAAGACATTGACAGATTGTTCAAGCTTGATAGCCCAAGTCTCTAATCCACTAGGAGATGAAGATTGTGGTGAGCCATGGACAGGCTCATGAGTGAAAGTCTTGGGTTGAAATGATTCCTCAACAACAACTTTCTTCTCTTCATCTTCTCTCAAAATTGTTGCTTGAACTGTACACAACTTTCTATAAAAAAGATAAAAAACAAAAATTTTCATCAGTAATCTCAATCAATATTAGAAATTTGATGATGATTAATGTTCTTGATTAGCAACTAAAAACAACAAAAGCAAATACCTGGAAGGAAGAAAAGGGTGTGAAGTGGGGTTGCTGCTGTTGTTGCGTTTGAAAAGCAAAGGGTTTTGTGGGGTTTTAGTGAGATGTCTTCTGGTTTTAAAGGATGAGGAGATTGTGAATACAGTACATGAAGAAGAAGAGAGACCTGCTGCTGCCATTTTCTTATTATTTTTGAGAGATTAGCTGCTGAGAAGCTGTCTGAACATAAATGAGAACAAATTGCAGAAGTTGTTAGAAGAAGAAGAAAAGTGTGAGTTCGGTTGATTGATTCAAGGCAAGGAAATGGAAGCGGTCGTAATGGGTAGTGTCGTCGTTTATAGTTTGGCAAGCTGGGCGTTTTCTGTGGCCGAATCCATGGTATTGGTATATTCCTCAATTTGTCTTCGTCTTTGCTGCCTGCCGGATGGGACCGTACTTTAAATTAGGTTGACTAATTTGAAATGAGATTTTAAAAAAAAATATTATAAAGTCAAATTCAGTTTTTTTTTAACGTTTTAATTAGATGAGTTAATTCAAGAAATGACTGGTTTTGATCTTAATTGATGCAGGAGAGTTTTCAAGAAAAAAAATTAATTATTATTTTTTTATTTAATTTTAAAAATATTTTTTATTTTATTTAGTTTAGGAAATAAAATATTAAGATTGATAATTTTGTTTTTATAGTTTATTTAAAAAATTTATTTATTTTTTTATTTTTATTTATTTATGATGGTTCCTAGACTTATTTAAGGAGTTATAAATATCTTAAACAAAATATCATATTTGAATCTTTTCTTAAACAATAAAACTATGATTTATAGTTCATGCATTCTATCATATTTCAATTCATTAATATGTTTTCTCATATTATTATTTTACTTTTTATGTTTTTATTTTTTTTCATTAACTTTCACCTAATTTAACATGAAATTCAACTTAAATCAATTTCAAAATCCATGAGTAATCAATCAGATTAATAATTCGTTTAGTTAGGGTTTAATAACATTGTATTTTGTGTGTTATGTTTAGGATATGAATTTGAATATTTGTTTTATAATCTCAATATACTATATGTATTTTTATGTTTTTTTTTATTTATCCTATTTTTTTATTCAATTCAATGACAAAAGATTAAACAAATAAATTTATGATTTACTTTTTAAAATAATTTTCTTTAATAATATAATAGTATAGAGAAAAAATAGCATGAAGAGGATTATTGATTTTAAAATATGATAGTATAGGGAAAAGAAAAACTTGGAAAAATTATAAAAACACATAAAAAATCTGATATACTTCACCGTAAGTAAAATATAAATAAGAAGTCAGAAATTAAAAAAGATGAAGTTATTAAAAAAAAAAACTCAAAAACTTAGAATAATAATATAGAAAAGGAAGGGCCCTAGGCTGAGAGCTTAGTTGAAGCGCGTTTGGGCTTTGTCCAAGTGCACCTAAGGTCAAGTCCAGCCCGCTTATTTAAAAAAAAAAAAAAACAAATCCCATTTTCTTCACAATCCCTGCTATCATTTTCTCTGCGTTTTCTTACAGTGAGTTTGACATGAAACCGCCATAACCTTGTAAAGCAAGCTCAATCCTAGCTTCCAAGCATCATAATTGAAGGCAGAAACGCAGGGGGCGCTTCTTGTAATGCATCTTTTGTCAGCTTAGATCGTCAATATGATGCAAGAAAGAAGATCCATAAATCATTCTTCCAACCAGGTCATGAGTTGATCTGTCGACTGGGTTGGTTTTAGCAACATTCATTTTAGATGACCCATTTAATTTGATTTTTTTTAAATACGAATTATTGTTAATTAGCTTGGTCCATAAATCAAGTGCTTGTGTGTGCAATCTTCTGCATAAAAAATTATTGAAATAACTGGATTAATCGAAACAGAAAATACGAAAAGAGGCCATGTATATATCATTTCCTTCAAACAATGCTTCCCCTAAAATATGTACATTGCATCATATTGCATGCATACACATAACAGGGAAAGGCTCTAAATATTATGGCATTAATCTCTCCACAGTAACTCAACGCTGCTAATCTTTCCAGTTTATTGATCTTCTAAGCAAACATCTCTACTCCTCAATCAATGGAAGACTGGATCCTGCACACATGATGAACAAGAACAGATTAATTAATGTGAGAAGAAATTCAATCCACTTAACGAAAAAAGAAAAAGGAAAAGAGAGAAGTCAGTCGTTTACTTGTCACAGTCGATTTGGGGTAAGATGGGCACGGGGACAGGGACTTTGCACACATCAGGAAGTTCCTTAGCTCTGGTAGGATCAACCTTGTAAGCGAGAGATGCGCTCTTTAAGCATTTACAGAGGACCCTACGGTCTTGTGTGGTGGTAGCATGTTGACTCACCCATCCCACAGCCACGCAGCAAGAAAGAGACGGTGATGGGGCGGTGGTAGTCAAGAATGGGAGGCAGTTGAGCAACTTAGTCATGGCTTCTGTGCAAATGTCGTCAGCCACGCTTGTGCTTCCACTCCCAAAAGAAAGCGTTAGCCAAAAAGCAATCACAGCCACCACTATTTTCTTCTTCATCTCTCTTCACTCTCTAGACTACTGCTACTTACCTATATGATCAAGCTGCCTGTTTATAGTGCAGTAAGCTCACAGGAGAACACTATTCAGTGTGCATGGAGTTGCTTTTACACACTTTTTCTTTCTTTCTGGTTTTGGATTTGAGTGGAAAGTGGTTCGATTTTCAATTTCCAAAGCCTGATTAATTAACTAGTTGACAAGGTGTTTGATGCGTTTCAACTGCTTTAATACTTTTTACTTCTAATTTCCTCCAGCCATTTGCCTTTTAGGGTGTCATGGATTCTGGTTTTAATGTTGTTTGGATTTTACCTTTGAATGTGTATGTATGTTCTTTCAAATTTTCAAGCTGTTGTGTAACTGAAAATAGTTCAAACAATTATATTTTATAGGTGATTTATGGCAATCAGTTTCACTTATTTTGTTTTTATTATTACAATACATGGCATTGGAATATTTTAAATGGGATTTATTTCTTTGAGAAATTGGATGATCATCATCTCAAGAATAACTCTAATATTTCATAGATACCTATCACTTTGCATCGATCGGGGCATTTTCCATTATATATGTTTTTTTAAGTTTAATATTTTATAATGTAATTTTTTCTGATTTTCTAGTTTTGCTCAAAAGTATTTTTTATTTAAAAATATATTAAAAATTTTTTTTAATTTTTAATATTAGCACATTAAAATCATCAGAAATTAAACACTAAAAAGAATAATTCAATATTTTTTGAAGTAAAATATATTTTTGAAACATATTCAAACACAATTACATATACAAAAAAAATGGTAATGTAATTAACAAATATTATATTATAATTAATATGATTTTAAAAAATGTAAACAATATATGAGAACAAAAAAAAAATCACATCAACTCTTATTATAATTGGTATGATTTATGCTATTCAAAAAAATAAAAATCATATATAGAAATAAAAATATAAATTATGTACGAGTATATATTTTATTTGATCCCTCGATCATAAAAAACAAAACAAAAAACTGCATCAAAGGGTATTATATCATAATTTATTGATTCTGTACGACTTATTTCATCTTTTTTCCCACAATAAAGAATTGAGAATCTTTTTTATTTTATTTATTTCACAATGATTATCATAGAGTTGCTTCGGATTGCATGTTAATTTCTCAAGGGGGGTAAAAGCAAAGAAACAAAAGAATCTCAGGGGGGGAAGGAAAAAGATTGGAACCAGCAAATTCATTGAAAAGTATAGAAATTTTGAAGGTTCCAAAATGAAAATAGTCAACTGTTAAATTCTGTGTTCACTGGTTTTCTTCCATGGTGAATGAAGGGAGAAAAACAGTCAATATATATCTAATCTATGTAGCTTTCGTAAAAGAGTTTAGCACGATATGTACAAACACTACATGCCGTAAGGGTGAGAACAAAGCGATTGATTCATAGCAAAAAAAAAAGGACAAGATCCGGTATTTCTAGCAGCATACCTCAATTTTTTATACTGAATTTAGCTTTCGTAAACTTTGTAAGAATCGATTACTTATTGTGTCAAACTTTGCCAGCAGGTTCCTATACGTCTTCAAATCAAATGACCCCCACCCCAAGCTAAAATCCTTTGATCTCCACAGCAAAATCAGCCAGTTCTTTACATCACCTGCTCCATCAATGGCTGTAAGTGATCTCGCAGCTAAAATATAATACTCAGTTCTTTTTCTCCCCTGTTTTAAAGATGTTTCTTGGTGTCTAGTCTCTAGGTTTGTTTTTCTTGTCCAACTTGCTCTATGTCGGATCATCTTTGCTTGAACTGGTATTTTGTAATGAGATGATTTCTCCAATCTATCCTGTGTTATCTTGCAATAGCTTTGTTGACGCAGCGTATAGCGAAAAGACAGAGCTAGCTGGATTTTCGTATTTCTTAATCATTTCTATATCGATCTATTATTATTATTACAGAAAATTAAGATATGGTAATAGCCTTTTCGACGCAACGCGTAGTCAAAGGAAAGAACTAAGGTTTCTCACGCCAATGGCTACGCGTTATGTGTCATCTGTGAACAGTATAACAACCTGCTATGTTAATTTGAAGCTTTAAAGAATCTAAATACATTGGTAGTAATGATGAGGTTGAGTTTATAAAGTGTGTATCTGCACAAAATTTCCCCATTCTTACACATGATTCTGTCACAGCAACGTCACCATGTCCCCAAGTTTGGTGGCTGGGATAATGATAATGTTCCATACACTGCCTACTTCGACACTGCACGCAAGGAGAAATCCGGCAGGAGGATGAACCCAAATGATCCGGAGGAGAATCCAGAGGCCTTCATGCATGCTAGAGGGGTCATGGAAGATGATGTTGATTTCTCTTCTGGCGCCTATCAGGGAATTACTGCAGAACATCACAACATTGATCTGAGACTCAAAGGGCACAATGCACACGGGACAAGATCTTCAAATGATCATCAGAAGAGTGCAAGCCACAAGAGCATCACATCAGAATCAGGAAGTGAGAAGAGTAGTTCCGAGGGAAATAAAGCCTTGTCTTCATCAAGACATTCTAGACAGAGAAGTAGAAGCACTCATTCAACTAATCATGACGGTGTAAGCCTTCTTAATTCCTAGCCTAATAGCATATTGTAACTAACTTTTTTCTTTTTTGGAATTTTGTTGGGTTAGTACAAAAATCCTCCTCGCCTATTACTTAAAAATTATTGTGCATTTTCTAATTGTAATTATCAATACGTATTGTATAAGAGAAAGATAGACACAAGAAAAAAAAGAGAGAAATATGACAGAAAATTAGAAAAAATGATTTTTAAGGCAGAGAGAGAGATTTTTACTGTCACTTAAATTTAATTTTCTTGAGTTCAATGGGGATGACAGCATCAGAGGGCAGCATCGATTCCCAAATTTGGAGCATGGGATGACACAGATCCAAAGTCAGGTGAAGGTTTTACTGTGGTTTTCAACAGAGTGAAAGAGGAGAAACAAATTGCATCAAAGACATTTCCTTCTGTGCCAATCCAACCAGTAAATCGTCAAATTACTAGTCAAAGAAACCAAGGAAGTTCTTCCTCTCTATCAAAGGTAAGCACTGCGTATGATCAACTCCATACCAGATAACCTGTAAAATATTCTGCAGCATGCAGTACAAGCACCAGGCATTGAAGAAGTTTTATGCTGCCTTTTCTAAGATAATTTCAAATCTAAAAATCTTTTTAAAAAAACCCTTATGAACTTCAATGTTCTCCTCCAGATGCTTCCATTTTCTGTCTCGTTTACGCGAACAATTCTACTATCATGCAGTTCTGTTGCTGTTTCTTTCCGCGAGGGAATTGAGTGACTAGATGGCTACTTCCGCTTCTTGCAACCTTTGCTTAAGATCTGGAGATACTTCATTTGATGGCATGCAGCAATGGTTTCTCACAACAGTAGTTCCCTTTGTCCAAGGACTCTAGAAATTTGGTATTCTTTGTAGCTTTACATTAATATTGTTCCTTATTACTATGGAAAAAGAGAAGAAAAAAACAAGAATCTTGGTTTTTGCTCCTTGTATGAACTTCGATTACAGCTAGCTCTATTTTCTGCAGGTAAAATAGAATTTTTATCATGTCGTAAAGTGCTTTATCGCAATTTCCTTCATAGTTATTTTTTTGCACATTTTCTATGGGAATTTACGGTGATGATTTCTCTTTTCTTTTATTTTGATCGGCAAACTTTTTTTCTCTGCACTTAGATCCTTTTATGGTCAAATTAAAAATGAATTGCTTCTAATTTTTTAAGCATGGATAAACTAAAAGATAGGAGATCAAAATAAAAAATATGGAGAAACTATATGGTCACTTTGAAATTAACTCATTTTTAGTCTTTTTAGTTTTCAAAAAATTAATTTTCTTCCAAAAACTTTATTTTTTATTTTTCATTTTCTATTCGAGTAAGGAGTGAGAAATTTATTAAATTTCAATGATAAAAAAAAATTAGGTTAATATTGATTTCTACCATGAAAATAATCAGTTATAATGTCAACAACTTTCATTTAACTCTTTTTTTAAAATTTTTAAATTTTTAGAGACTAAATTTCGATTTAGGGAAGTTTTTGGATTTTCAATTGATTTTTTTAATTGAGTTAGTTAAAAATATAAAAAATTATTTAAGATCTTTAGAATATTTTTTGAGATATTTTTAAATAAAAAAGATTATTAATAAAAAAATAGATTTCGGGGTGTACAGCACCCTTGCCCCAATTAACCAGTGGGTCGCCGGATTCCAGACACGCAGGCTACATATCATTTGCAATTTTTTTTCAAAAAACACAAGGACGTCATGTTATCCACTTTTTAGTAAAAATAATTAAAAAGAAAAAAAAAACTAATTGCGTGAACTTTTTTATTATTAAGAACTAGACGTGTCGGGCCATCCGGGCACATTCTGCCAGGTTTTAACCATGAGTTTTGGACCTCCTCCTTCTCAAACGGTTTACACTCGTTAAGAAATGCTAACGTGCACGTGACTGTGCATGCTAATCCAGTGAGCTCCAACATTCTCGTTGCACTCATTTGTTGTGAATCAAATTCCGTCTACGCTTTCTACCTGAATAATCAAAGTTGTTTAAAATTATTTATTTTAGATTATATTAGTAGTTGTTTTTTAAAATATTTTTTGTGTTAAAATATTCAAAAACGATCCAAAATATATAAAAAAATTAAATTTAAAAAAAAGTTAAATTTTTTTTAGAAATGCAGGTACAACTGTTTCCAAACACTTTCTAAAACTGTGAATCATGTTCTTCAAAAATTTTAAATTTTTTTATTTAAAATAAAAAAAAACTTACATGTATTTAGATTAATTTTTACATGTTTGATATAATTTTTTTAAAAAAATTTTAATTTAAATATTTCTAAATAAAAAATATTTTAAACTGTTATTTTTATCATAATCTCAAACTGGACTTAATTTTTTTGTTCTTGCCAATACTACCTTGACTTTTATTCCTATCATTCCTTTGTAACCTTTATTGTTCATCAATCTGAGAAATTATTATCTGAACGTATTTTTTAAAAAAAATAGAAAATAACACTTAAATTCTTAGCATATGTTATAGATTTTTTTTTTGGGGGGTTAACTATAAAAATACTAGCTATCAATATGTTACCATTACATATTAATCTTACCCTTAATGTTATGTAAGGTTTTCAATTCTAGTCTCTTCCATGTACTATATACACCCATATCCATCAACAAAAATCATTGAAACACGCGTGCAAAAGCTCTTGAATTTGATAAAAAAAAAAAGAATTTAATCTTTTGGAAAGTATTTTGAAAATATAAGTTAGCAGTTAAAATATAAACAAAAGGAAAGGGAAAATCTGAATTAATCTCATTCAAACTCAAAATTAAAAACAAATTAAATTGAAATTTTCAGGTTTTAATTTTTTTTCAATAATCTTTTGCTATCATCAATCATGTTTCATCCCACACTAAATTAATAGACCTTTAAATTCTGAAGTTGCCATATAGGCGTTGAAGGGAATATTTTAATTTATAGTTAATTAATCCATTTTATTTTATTTTTAATTAGCTCCTCCTAATTTCAAGCGCGACGTACGGGTGATTAAGAGCGTGTTTGGCATAGCGGTTGCTTTTCAAATAGCTTTTCATGCCGAAATACATGCCAATGATGTTTTTTTATTTTTTAAAAATTATTTTTTGACTCAGCACATCAAAACGATGCGCATTTGAAAAGCAATGCCAAACATTAATTGTATATGCGATGGTTAACATGCTAATCCGAATGAGCTTCAACATTAATTCATTCTCGTTCTACTCATATATATTGTGGAGCAAATCCACCCTTGCAAGTCGTGTTATTCTTGCCAAGACTACATGGCTATGCCTATTTATTCCATATTGCATTAATCCTTGGGGTTCCTCAATCAATTTATGACTATATATTGACAAATTAATGAGTGTCCAAACACATAACTTTTTTTGCTTATTGAGAGAGATATAAACTCTTAAATTGTGTTTTTAAGAATTATCTAAAAAAGCTAAAAATAAAAAATAATTAATGGTAATACAAAAACATATTAAGGAGAAAATACATTGCAAAGCTAATCTTTCGTAAAATATAATGTTATAAAGGTGATGTCATTTTTCATTATCAAGCATAACTAATCTCTTACATGAATATTTGAAATCATTATATATTTTAAGATTTTTAGTTTTTTTTAATCATTGGATGATGATTCTTAATTTTTCTTAATATTACTTTTACCCCCTCTTAATTTTGGAGAGTTTCTAGACAATATCATGGCGTGACAAGTTAACTTATGTTATGGATTTTTTGGGTTATCTCGAAGAATACTTTATATATAAAATTTTATTTATTGAAATATTTATATATATAAAAAAGAGAGAGCAAGAAAGACAGTAGGCCACAAAGATCATAATATTATCGAACAATATCACCATAAATTTCAAAACCAAAGATATTTTATATAAAAAGAGACTGTATTATTTCAATAATTTTGTTAATTAATTTATTTATTTATTACATATTGTGTTGTTTATAAAATTGCTTGGACTTCTGTAATGAGTTAGGAAAGGCTCTAAGATATCTAGGCACCATGCCTCCATGCAGTTTATTCCCTTACTATTAAGCAGACATCTCAATTTACTCCTCATCAGCAGCTTTTATCCTGCCCATCACAGAGAAAATAGATCAATATATTAGCAGCCAGGCATAGATCATGAAAATTAAATTAAGCATTTAAAAGTAAATCCCTGGAATATTTAAAGAAGCAAAATAAATGAATAAATAAATAAAGAGAAATAATATCAATGTTTACTTGTCACAGTCTATATTATCAGGTACGAGCGGCACCGGGAGCTGGACCTTGCACCGGCGAGGGAGTGCTTTGGCTGTATCCAGGATAACGCCCTTGTGCTTCAAATCTTCCACCTTTAAACATTTACAGAGTTCCCTTTTGTCTTCCCTGTTGATAGCATGCTGACTTAACCATTTTAGAGATTTACAACAATTAGCATCCGGTGATGAGACACTACCCAGCAAGAACGGGGCGCAGTTAAGCAATCCAGGCAAGCCGGTGCATGCATCGCCGCCGTGGACAGAGTTTGCCGTCGCAAGCAAAATCACTGCCCAGAAAACAGAACACAACGCCATCTTTCTTTGTTCAGAGAAAGGAGCTAATTGCCTTTATGAACTTTGGTTGGCTGGACTTGATGCTTTGCCTCTTTCTCAGGCATACGTACCCTCTGTGTTTTTATACTACTGTCTGCTACCATCGAGCAGAACCGGGAATGATATATTAATTTTATTGTCTGTAGCTTTTTATCATTTATTTCTTTAAATATATCTTTAAAAGTCACAAGATCACAATACAAAAATAAAACAAAATCATTAAATAGATCATCAGATTAATTAATTATTGTTATCTCATAATCATTCATACATGTAGATATTTTATAATAAATTGTGTTATTTAATTAATAGAAGTACTTTGATCATCCACTCCACTGATTGTGGTGCATCCTCTACGGCCTTCCTTTTTTTTTTTTTTTTTTTTTTTTATGATTGTTATCATCTAAATTCATTAGAATATTTTGTTTAACACTATTATTACTCCATGGCCATAATTCAGCTTCATTAAAAATAACATCTTGACTAAAAATAAATTTCTTGGTGTTAGGATTATGTAGTGTATAAGATTTTGAATAATCACTAATACCAGGAAAAATATAATTTTTTCTTTTATCATCAAGTTTTTTTTTTTTGTTAAAATATGTTAAATAATAATATAAATCATATCCTAAAACCTTACCTAACAACTTAAACTATTGGTTTGAAATGGTTTTATAACATGGTATCAAAGCTTTGATAACCAAGCGGTCATGAGTTTAAATCTCACCATTTCCATTTGTTTGACAAAAATTAAGTACAAGGTAAAGTGGGTTGTGCAAGTTTTAAGCTTCAAAAGGCTTTTCATTTGAAGTGGATGTGTTAGAAAATAATATAAATCATATCCTAGAATCTTACCTAATAACTTAAGCTATTAGGTTAAGATGATTCTATAACAGAATATAGAACTTGTGAAATTTTATTTGATGTCTTGTTTTTAAAAACAAGTTTATGGCTTTTATTCAAAATATAAATTCTCCAATTTACTACTTAAAGTCAATAAGTTTTTTTTATTCAAAAAAATTTCACCGTTCACTTTCTAAAAACTTGCATTGAATACAACTTCTGTCTCCATTTTTATTTTTACATATCTGCTTAAATTTAAAATAATAATTCAGTACTAAACAACTCCTATATAACTTTAATATGAAAACATAAATGTGTTTATATTTTATTATATTCATGGATTATTAATCAAATTAACTAAATTATTTTTATAATTAATAAAGCTGACTAGATCTACTAAATGATTTACAAAACCTATAATATAAAAGTTAATTAATATCAAGCTTTAATTTAAAACAAAAAAAAACAATAATTTTGATAAACTCAATTGACTTGCATGTTTATTTTTAATTTAACTAATTCGTCAAACCTATTATATTATAATTTTTTATATTTTAATTAATTTAGTTAAGTTAATTTTTAAAATAAAAATTTAACTGAGGTTGATGGTATGCTAGCAATCCAAGACTCGAGTTTTTTTTTCAACTGGGATTCGACACGTGGCGGGACCAAACAACTATTTCTAATCCTCATATTTTCAAATTTCAAATACCATTCACAACAGTCCCACGAGCCCACAATATTGATAACGTGCCAAACTGACGGCGTCTTTTCCCTGACAAATACCCTATTAAACGACGACGCTCCCGAAAATACCTCAGCGCCAATCCAAATAATAATAATAATAAAAAACCACTTAAATTTCAAATTCCCGGCTCTCTCGCTTTAAATTTTGAGAATCCCAAAACATTTTTCTTCTAAATTAATCATTATTAAAAAGTAATACTAATTAACAACTGCTACCAGCAGTAGCAAGCAACCCTCACTAGTCACTTCCCTTGAAAGGAGAGCAGCACAGCAGCAGTTTCTCTTGCTAGCATTTGAAAATCCAAGAAGAAGAAGAAATGGAAGAGATAGGGAAAAGTGCAGGCAGTTCCTTCTCAAAAGAACAGCAACAGATCTACAAAGAATGGTTCAATTTAGCCGATTCAGGTTTGATTTGATCCCTTCCTTTGCTCTCTCTTTTCATTTCAATCCCTAACTTATTAATTTGTAGATGGAGATGGCCGCTTTACTGGAAATGACGCTACCAAGTTTTTCGCCATGTCCAATCTTTCTCGCCAACAACTTAAACAAGTACTAAGAACTTCATCTTTTAATTTATTATTATTATTAATTTATTATTTGTAGTTGCTTAGGTTTTTTTTATTAAATGATTAATTTAATTATTATGAAGGTTTGGGCACTGGCGGATTCGAAACGACAAGGGTTTCTAGGGTTTACAGAGTTTGTTACAGCAATGCAGGTCCTCCTATACTCCTAACCTTCCTTGCTTTCCCTTAATTAATTAATTAAATCGTAAATCTCTTAGTTAATTGATTAATTGATTGCAGCTTGTTTCTCTGGCGCAAGCAGGGCATGAACTAACTCCAGATACTATTAAAACCGCATGTACGTTCAAATAAATTGATTTCCGACTTTTTCTCAGATTTTTTTTATTTATTATTTAGCGGTTTTTAAAACCCTAAGTTTGCGCTTAAAGTAGTGTTTTTTTTTTTTTTTTTAATCTTGCAGCTAAAATGGAGGATGTGAAGCCGCCTTTGATGGATGGCATTGATGCCTTACTAGCTGTAAGTGGTCTCCTTTACCTTATTTTGTATGGTTGGATTACTGGGTTGAACTAAAAGATGTTTTTTTTTTCCAGAAAAATAAGAGTTCAAGGATTCGTGAGAATGATATCAATGGTAAGTTGTTCTTTAACTTTGGTGTCACAAGCGGCATTGATTGTTAGTTAATTTGATTTGTGGTCATAATTTAGGATCCACGCAGCTAAGCCTATCAACAGGGACTCCTCAATTTGGTGCAAAATCATCAAGAAAGGTGAGCGACATGTAACATTGTGCCATCATTTGTTAAAGAAAATATGACCTCTGTGCTTGGTTTGGTGTTGTTTTCTTCTTAGTTTGGGTTATTGGCCCATTTTTTGTTGCCACCTTGTAATTTACACCATTTAGGAATTGTGTCCTACACTTTGTGGGTACAGTTGTCTTGCACTAGATTCTGATTTTGAAAGATGCCAATTTATCTCGTGACATGAGAAGCTCAATGTATTTCTATATCAAAGAATTCAAAATGTATTGTTTACTTGTCTATGTATAGTAGCGTGCTACTTGTTCTCATCTTTCCTGCAACGGATGTTTGTATGTTTATTTATTTTTTAACGTGTTCCCTTTTTTCACTTTTTGCTCAGATGCCGCTCACTGCAGTTACATCAATTATCGATGGCTTAAAGCGATTGTATGTAGAAAAGCTAAAGCCATTGGAAGCTACCTATCGTTTTAATGACTTTGTTTCCCCATTGTTGGTGAGTGGTTGAGCGGACACTTAATATTTTTTATTGTTATTTCAACATTGATAATTCTATGTGATTTTGAAAATTATGATGTACCCATTTTTTTTAACAAAGTCATAAGCACCAAGTACAAATGATATATGATGCCAGGGCAAGCTAAAAAGGGTTAAATGTCTGTTTATTCTCTGTCTTGGTCATAACTCAACTGGTATCATAGCTTCTCAACTCCCACACAAATACTACTTAGGGATATCGTGTTAATTGAGTTGCAAGACTCTTGCGTGCATTATAGTGGTTGATTAATTGCATTACAGGGATTGGCTATTGTTGGGCAGGCATTATATAATTACTATTGCTCTATTTCCAAAATATAGATAATTGGATTAAACTAGTTAATTCTAATATAAATACAGTGATTAAAAGCTGATAGCTGGGTATTAATTTCTCATTGTTGCTTATATCTTGTTTTCTTCCCCGCCTCCTTTTTTTTCTCTCCCTCTCTATTCCTTTCTTGGTTTTAATGTTGCTTTCACCAACTGTTTGCATTGATTTTCCAGACAAACAGTGATTTTGATGCTAGACCTATGGTTATGCTTTTGGGTCAGTATTCTACTGGGAAAACAACATTTATAAAACACTTGCTTAGATGTGACTATCCAGGTTTGTTTAGTACTTCCATTTATCTTTTCTTTTCCTATTGGTAAATATTTCAAGTCATCAATGAAAAAAAAATCCTGCTCATTTTTCTTTCCTTTTTTTTTGCAGGAGCTCACATTGGACCAGAGCCGACAACTGACAGATTTGTTGTTGTAATGGTATAAGCATTTTCATGCTTTATGTATTCTTAAATAAGCATTCAAATGGAGTAACAAAATATTTTATTTCAACATGGACGTGATCTGGAGTTTTTTGAGCTTTGTTTTTTCATAGCTAGAAAACTGAACTTGAGTGCAGATTTGAACTTTCTAAGTCTGATTTCTTTGTTTGAGGTTGTAAAGTAGCTAATGTCTGTCTAAATGAAAAGGGATTTGTTATCTTCATGTATATTACTTCTCACATGTTTTTATATTCATGGCTTTTGCATTTTGTTAACATCTATCAAGCTCATACCAACATGCCAAAAGCCTAGAAGTAACCCATTATTTTGAGTTGCTAACGATTCTTGTGATTTGATGATAATCATCAAGAAGTGTTGCTTCATTTTATTTTCATGATATCATGGTTGTTTCCACTTGCTGATAGACTTTTTATGCTCAGTCTGGACATGATGAAAGGAGCATACCTGGGAACACTGTTGCTGTTCAAGCAGATATGCCATTTAGTGGCCTGACACATTTTGGAGGAGCATTTTTATCAAAGTTTGAGTGTGCACAAATGCCTCATCCAGTAAGTTTGGTTTTTCGCTTATTTTTGGTAAGGCTGTTGTATACTCTCCATTCTGTTATTTATCACCTTTACTGCTGCTGATGCACATGCAGTTGCTAGATGAAATCACAATTGTTGACACTCCTGGGGTTCTCTCTGGAGAGAAGCAACGAACACAAAGGAGTTATGATTTTACTGGAGTTATATCATGGTTTGCAGCAAAATGTGATCTGATTCTTCTTTTATTCGATCCTCATAAACTTGATATCAGTGACGAGTTTAAGCGAGTAATTGCATCTTTACGAGGCAATGATGATAAGATACGAGTTGTGTTGAACAAGGCTGACCAAGTTGATACACAACAGGTTGGATGCTTGTTTTTCTTCCACCTTCACTTTTAAAAACTGAGTTTAACAGCTCCATATGACTTGCATATTTGTTGATGTTGTATAGTTGATGAGAGTTTATGGGGCACTAATGTGGTCACTTGGAAAAGTTCTGAACACCCCTGAAGTTATGCGTGTTTATATTGGGTATGTCCTTTCTCTATGCTTTTTTTCATTTTTTCTGTTTAAATCTTATGTACTCTTTAGACTACCATGCCACCACCTTGCCCATTTCGTTTGCTTCTGTCTTTTCTTATTGTTATATCCATCTGATTCATTTTTATCATCTTATTGCAAGATTTTTCTTTTATGTATGTACAATTTCTGTAAGCTGTGGAACGTAAATCCAAATGCTCAACCCAAGATGTTCTATTTGTTCAGTGTATTTGCAATGTCATTTAAGTTATGCTTGTATTTTTCACAGTTGTATATTTTAAGTTCATTAGTCCTTTGTTCATCTTGCAGCTCGTTCAATGACAAACCTATCAATGAAGAAACTGCCAGCCAAATGTTCTGTGAACTTTTTGAAAAAGAACAAAATGACCTTCTGATGGACTTGGTTGATATTCCCAAGAAAGCTTGTGATCGTCGAGTATGTGGTTTTTGTTCTTTTTTGCTTATTCTCACATGCATATTTGTATGTGATTTTCATTGTTTTTTGCATGAGGCTAATGGGTACCTGTGTCTTTGTATAACATCCTCTTTGAATATCGGTATATGTTATATTCTTGGGCAGTTATAATGTTATTGTAATTATGGTATTTGTATATTGTAGATCAATGAATTTGTAAAGCGTGCTAGAGCTGCTAAGATGCATGCCTACATAATTAGCCATCTCAAGAAGGAGATGCCTGCTATAATGGGCAAGGCTAAGACTCAACAACGCCTTATTGATAATCTTGAAGATGAATTTGCTAAGGTTTCTCTCCTGACCTTTTTTCTCTATTCTCCCTTCCGTCTTTACATTGTGTATAAACACCATCTTTTCTGTAAGCAGGTCCAGAGGGAATTTCATTTACCACCTGGAGATTTTCCAAATGTAGAACACTTCAAAGAAGTCTTGAATGGTTACAGCATTGACAAATTTGAGAAACTGAAGCCTAAGATGATACAAGCTGTTGATGATATGCTTGGTTATGAAATCCCAGAGCTCTTGAAAAGTTTTAGGAACCCTTATGCATAAAGTCCTGTCCTCCAGGACAAATCCAGAATCGAAACAGAGCGGTGAGATGAAGTTTGTTTGTTGCAAAAGTGCTATGCTTATGATTCTTGAGTAAATATATTTTGTGACATTCTTGTTAATATACATTTGGAGCTTTCTGTATTCAGGGATCTTGCTTGGATTTTAAGCATGATTGTCAGTTTTTGAAAGTGATGATGCCTTGACAAAAATTTGGATTCTGAGCAAGTACAAGATAATTCCACGAAAATCCATTTATTGTTTTGGTTAATTGGATCTCAGGGCAGATGCGATCGTGCTCCCTTTTTGTCGATGAATTAAAAATGAGAATAATATCAATTTTAGTAATTAAACCAGGCCTGGTCTAAATGCTTATGTATTAGTCAACTTACAAGTAAATTTTAATCTGATTGAGCTCGATGAATTAAAAATATATATTTTTGCAAATAATATATATAAGCATAATTACCTAGAGGATGGGTTATTTAGATTAAATTGGGTTTAATTTAAAAAATAAACTAATTCCTTAAAGGAAATTCAAGTTCACTAAGATTTATAATACAATTTATTATAATAGTATAATGACATAATTACCTTTTAGCCATTAAATTTTGACTTGGTATTGGGGAAAATTTGGTTTTTTTATAAATTGTATGGGCTAGATTGGCTTTTTTTTTAAAAAAAAAAAAATCACTAATTTAACTCTAGGAAAAAAAAATATATAATGCTTGCTATTAAGGAAGGTTTTGATCTTTTCAAAATGATAGGACTTTGATGCCTTTAAAAATAATCAAGATATCTCTCTCACAATTATTTTTTTGGTTTTATTGTTAATTTGAAATTTACTCATATAGGTATTATTATAATTAGTAATATTGTGTTATTTTAAAAAAAAAATTGATGAATACTATGCACATATCAAACACCTCTTTATAAGAAATGTTTAGAAAACCTCACAGCCCTCAATACAAAGGAGTGGTGCGTGTCAGTAACAGACATTAAGAGAACTTTTTTTTTTCCGCTCTCTCCTCACCTTATATTGAGCGCCAATCCTTTTAAAAAATTAAACCAGTACTTGTAATTTATTTTTTCCATCAGATTTGACTTATATTTATTTTTATATATATTTTTTATAATTTATATATATATTTTTTTTTATAACCTTACCGCTATTATTTTGTAATCTATAAACAATATATGAAATTACAAAAGCTTTTTTAAATTTTACCCTTTATGATCTTTTAATTTTTCAAATTCAATCCTTATTTTTTTATTGTTATTTGTTTAATTCAAGATAATTTTATTTATTTATTTAATTTTATCCTCCTTCTTTTTATTGATATATGTTTTTCTTTCGCAAGATTCTTTTATTAATATTTTTTTATAATTCTATCCTTCAAAATTAAATTAGTTAAGAATTAATCTTTTGATTGAATCCGAATCCAGGATTTTTACAGATTACGAGTTTTAACGATTAAACCAGGTTTAGAAAGTTCACCTGAGTTTGATTTTTTTTTCCTTTTTTTTTTAAGATGTTGTTTTCTTATTTTTTTATCTTTCTTTTTTTTAGTTTTGTTTTGTTATTTTTTTACAACTTGTCTTTTATGGGGTTAGCTCCAAGTTTATAATCAGAATCATTGATTTCAAAAATTAATGTGGGTTGATTTTTTTTTAAAATTGATTTATTTCAAATTCATCATTCAAACTTTTTTTCCTATTTTTTTTAATTAAAATTTCTTAATCTTATGCTCATGAAATTTGCTAGTTCATTCAGTTTAACATGATTTTTTTGTTTTTAAAATTGTTTTATAATTTTACTCTTTGATTTTAAGTTATTTAATAATTTAGATAGACTCATACTTTATTATTATTTTTTTAATTTTAATTCTTTTCAAAAATATTTTTGAAACACAATGTCAAACGCCTCTAAATAATTCAAATAGATTTAGATTTGATTTTTTTTTTTATCTTTTTTATTTTTATTTAAATTTATTTATTATTTTTACTTTTTTTATATTATTTAATTTTAATTGAATTAATGACTTCAATCTTAAATTTTTTACTTTAATATTCTTTTTTATATTAAAAAAAATTCAGCGCAACAGTGGAACATAACACCAAATCTAGTAATTAATATAAGATGTACTTTTAGGGGTTAGATTCAAATAGTACGGCTTTGTATTTTTTTTTTTTAAATAAAAAACTGTTAATAGAAAAAGATTGAGCCAAAAAGTTAGGAAAAGCATGCGAAAGTGCTCTGTGAAAACATAATGATTGATAGCGACTTGTAGTTTGTCGATATGGTGATTGTGTGTTTGCCTATTTAGTTTCTCCACTCTCAATTTTATCTCACTTTGGTCCTCCTTCTATTGTTTATCCTTATATCATTCATCTACTTCTTCTTGTTTTTTTTTTTTTTTTTTTTTTTTTTTTTTTTTTTTTAATGTTCAACGACAAATTGGGCATATTTAAATGAGATTGTATGAGCTGAAACTAAATTCTCTTCACAAGTGACCTTAAAAGCAAATTTCTACATCTTAGATCAATTTCTACAAATATAATTGTTCTTGATCTGTTTTTATAATTTAGTCTATTTTCATATAAACAGGTAAAAATTCCACCTAATTTTCTAAAACAGAAGAAATTTTAAAAGAGAATGATATATTATGTTATAATTCATTGTATTTTTAATAAAATACAATAAAAAAACATCTACCATAACATAAAAAATAATGATAGATTAAAGAATAATCCAATACATAATGATAGATTGGAAGCAATTGACACATAGAAGTATATTGAAAACTAGACATAAAATATAATTAATGTCATCTATCAACTCTTTATTTCTGTAATTATTCAGCCCTCTCATTAATCATATTGCCAAGAATACTGTTGATGATTCGCTAATAGGAATTGATTGAAGAAAAATTGTAGTTTTTATTTTTTAAATTTAATTTCAATTATGTGGCAAATGCCAAAAGGTTGACAATAACAATTGCTAAAAACCTAACCCCTCTACTATAAACGATTTTGTAAGGTTGATAAAAGTTAATTAAAAGGCTGATAATGCTGGGTTTGATCAAAATTCTTAATTTTGTTTTATTTTATTTGTAATAACTGAAACATTTCATATCAATTAAAAAATAGAGCAAAATAGAATAATTTTCATTTTATTTTAAATCTTGATTCATTTTGGATTTTTTGTATAAATTTTAACTTGTTCTAGATTTTCAAATCTTGGTTTAAACAACTATAATATCTTAAAAAACAAATTTTTTTTTTTGTGAACTTGAGAATTCTTTGATATCAAAGTTAGTATAGGTAAGAGATAAGGCTTTGTAAAGTTAAAAGTGAATGTGTGTATGTGTTTAGATGATAAAAAAAATATTAGGGTCAGACAAGAAAGAAAAAGGTGAAGTTAAGCATCATGCATTATCTTAGGGTTTAATGTTATTTATATACCCTTGAATCTACGTGGATGTGTTCATGGAAGGGCAAAACAATTAACATACTTGTAATTTATAGTTTTGGAGTAATTAAGGATAAATACTTAGCAACGACAAGAAATCATTAAATATTAAAGTTGATTTAATTATGGGTTATGTGACCAATTAATGACAAACATTGAATGTCTACTTACTTAGTGGTGAATGCACTGAGTTATCTATGGAAGTCTTTTCAAGGAATGCAAACCCCCGACCCATGATTATGGATCAAATAATGATATGATATGAGCTGACACCAATTTTCACGTTCTTTGATGACAACGAGGGAAGGATATCATTATAAAAGAGAGAACAAGCATGGAGGGATGAAGGAAAAACAAAAGATAGTTGGAGGATCAAAGTTAGATAAAACTAAGAACACAAAGACCTTTTAAAAAATCAGATATTCTCAATCATGATTCTCCCAGAGAATAAAGAACCAAAAACATCAACGTGTGAACCAAATTACAGAGCAGGTGGTGGAATCCTCACCGATCCACTATATTTCCAACTTACTCTAATTTGTATCTTCGATCATAGTACTAGCAATATCTTCTATAAGAAGTTCAACATTGTTTCTCAAGTTTGCCTTGTCTTGTAATTTGCAAACGACAGAGAGACTAAAGAAGGAAGATGAGTAGCAAGATTATCAGTGGAAAGAGATTTGAAGGGAGAGTGGTAATTGTGACTGCTTCAACGCAAGGCATTGGCTTATCCACAGCTGAAAGGTTTGGACTGGAAGGCGCTTCTGTTGTCATCTCTTCTCGCAAGCAGGTGCTCTTTCTGTTGCTTCAACATTTCCTTCCTTTTCTTTTTCTTTATCATATCATTTCTTGTTTTTCAGGGATCAAGATTGTTTTTTTCTTTCTGGGTTTGTTTTGGTTTCTGGTTGTTTTAGGCTTTCTTTGGTTTCTGCTGGTATTGGATTTGAGGAAGTATATAAACTTTGAACTAGACTCCACCTAAAATGGTTTAAAAAATCATGTTCTTTTTAAGAGCAGAAAGGATATGCCAAATCCTGCTCAGTTGAATGATGTATCGATACATAATTTGCTACTTCCAGATGCCATCCTTTCCCATCATTCATTCAAGTATCAAGTGGTTTTTGGTTCTTTTTTATCACACGATATTTGAAAATTTAAGCACTAAAGTTAGCTTTTTTAAGCTATTTCTAGCAGTAACTGATATGGGCCTTTTTCTTTGGATTACTTCCGGGATGAAATTTCTTTTGGTCTTTTGTTGAATTGATCCAGAAAAATGTAGATGAGGCGGTTGAGAAACTCAAAGCTAAAGGCATCAAGGTGGTGGGTGTTATCTGTCACGTGTCAAATGCGCAACAGAGGAAGAATCTCATAGAGACCACTGTACAGGTGAGAAAGTCAGCTTCGTTTCTTATAGTATGCAAGTGCGTCTTAATATGATGCTGCATATTGGACTATATATTGGTTAATTCTCGTGAATATTAGACTATTCCAACAACTGGTTAGTCTCTTCTTCTAGGATGACTGTGTTATATGAAAGAGGATGCTGCGTTTAATCTTTATTTGTTTGCTTCCAATAGAGAGTGATTTCTCTTAAAATGATCTATTACTACCCGGTTTTCGAGATGTCTAGCCATTTAGCTTGTTTGTTCTCTTTTCTGTGAACGTGATATGTTTCTGCCTATTTATCTGGTTTCTTTTTGCGAGCTCCTAAGAGTGTTTGTTTGCAATGAAAGAGCAGGTTTTTTGTTTGATTATTTAGTCATCTTGATTGATAGAAAGCTTCTGGTTCTGGTTTCAGAAATATGGAAAAATAGATGTTGTTGTCTCCAATGCTGCTGTCAGTCCATCTACAGACTCCACTTTGGAAACCCATGAATCTGTCCTTGATAAGCTGTGGGAAATTAACGTTAAAGCCGCTATCCTCCTACTGAAGGTAAGTTTTATTACACAGGTTTTCTTGTAGAAATCAAGATCCAAAATGTCATACCGGGCCACACTACTAGGAAATTCTGATTTTGGTTGTAGTGAAGATGGCTAACATCTTGGTTTTGCTCTGTGTTACCTGTGATATTCTGTTCATTGTTTACACCCCTAGAATTTCCTTGCTCACAGCATTGCAATACACGTCCACTAGTTTTAGTTCATAACTGATTTTGCTACAATTCTATGTGATATCCACTTGCAGGATGCGGCCCCTCACATGAAGAAGAGCTCTTCAGTTATTCTGATTTCCTCTGTTGGTGGCTACCATGTAAATGATTCCTTGGCGATGTATGGTGTCACAAAGACAGCCCTTTTTGGGCTTACCAAGGTATCCTCAAGTTGTGTTCTCCGTTCATATCTGTTTCATCAAGAACTTGACAAATCCAACTCACTGAAATATGATGATGAACTTGAAGTTATTACCCTTGTTTGAAATAACAGACCATGGCTCTTTTCCTAGCAGCCCGTCTCTTATTATAGATAAGCTGGAGCACGGGCGTGTTTCTTTTCTTGTGCTTATATGCATGTGTGCTTCTTGTTCCCTTTACCAGGTTTTTCTGCTTGGGTCAATGAACTCGTGAAAAAGAGAATCCAGTTCCTCTCTTTTAGTTTATGGACAATAAGTTGGACAAATGCACGTAACAACACCATGCTTTTGTTTCTAAATTTTGTGATACTTCGTAGGTGCTTGCAGCTGAGATGGCTCCTCACACTCGAGTGAACTGTATAGCTCCTGGGTTTGTACCAACACACTTCACTGGTTTCATTGCAGGCAATCAGGCTCTTGTAAGTTTACATTACTTTTGGTGTTGATGTGTTTCAATGATTTCAAAAAAAGAACAGCTGCTGACCTGTCTTGGATTCAATTGGATTCCTAATTACTGTAGAAAAAGTCCATTGAGGATAAGACCTTGCTGAACAGACTTGGGACCACAGACGACATGGCCTCTGCAGTCGCCTTTTTGGCTTCCGATGATGCTTCTTACATAACAGGAGAAACTCTGGTGGTAGCTGGAGGGATGCCGTCCAGACTGTAGCTCCCCTCCCTTAAAGTCTACCCAAATAAAAAGCATGCTATGATTTTTCATGGTACCAGCTGAAAACCATGCTGATGCTCTTTGTTCATTTCTTCATGGAAAATTGACATTGTTTCCTTGAGATTTCCTTGTCGGATAAGATTAGAGTGTGATATGCTTGTCGAACATAACAAAATGTAAAAGGAGGGAGCCATAACTTATCCCCTTCACTACATTATTTCCAATTCCATGGCAGGTTGTGAGGGAGTGATCATGCATGCTCCCACTTGACGTGTGGCCCGTTTGTCTTCGGCTTCAAGATTTTATTTCCTTTCATAACATTTAATTGCCACTTCATTACATTTATGTATACAAATGGAAGAAGAATGGGAAAAATGTTAAATATACTTTACATAAATTGTTGGTGGGATAAACTACTGGTGGTGGCTTTGAAACACTCAAAAGGGATAAAATACACGGTTTTATTTTAAAACAACAAGTTTATAAAATACAAGCAAAACACTTTTAATACACACTTTTTTTTTTCTTTTTAGTGTTTCTCTCTTCTTTTTCTCACACATAATAACATAAATTTAGCTGTATATTTATACACAAATTAAAAGTAAAAACATTTAAATTTCAAGTAGTGGTTGATAGTTGGTGGTTGCAGGTGATAGTTAATGTTTGCAGGTGATTAATTGAGTTTATCATAATAAATTTTCTCTTTAAACTCAATCAAGAAATATCATGACAAGCATAAACTTCAATCTGATAAATATTTCTCCCTTCAAATGATAGAAGAATGGGAAAAATGTTAAATATACTTTACATAAATCAGCCAAAATCAAAATGCTTGAGCACCATCACTGTTCATGAGTGGACAAAGAGCTGCAAATCAAAATGGATGGAAAGGGAAGATTTTCAGGGAAAAGATTTGAGGGTTTGTGAGTTGAGAGAGTTTCTCCTCCATTAGTGTAATTTCCTATTTTCTCTCTAAATAGTAAAAACCAGTGCTAAATCCGGGAAGGGAAATTAATTGAGTGGATTCCATTAAAGGATCTAATTGCTTAAAATAAAAATGACATGGGAATGGATTGGCTATAGTTAGATAGATGCTGCTTTTATCTTACTTTGTTTTTTTAGATCATCAAAATGAAAGTTTTTTATTTTTATATTTTGGCAAAGATAGAAAATGTAGATTTTATACTGTTTCTTCCATATCACTTACTGTATACTTATAACATGTTTCGTTGCTACATGGCGCCTTCATTATTTCATCTCTGCAACTTCTGTGCCATTTACATGCTCCTTAAAACCTGAAAAAGAAGGTACAGAGTGGTTTGGGGGTGCTTGATGATTGCCATGGTTGACACCCTTCAAATATTTTCCGGTGAAATCCAGTTCAAAAGAAAACTTACATCAAGATGAACAGCTAAATATCTACACAAGAACGGCATCAGCACTTTGATTATCATCACATGTCAAAACAAGGCCTTCAACATGGGCTGGAAGGAGGCATGGGAACCACTGACAACCTGTTGAGACGGCTCTTGTGGCGGAACGACCATCGGAAAATTATCATGTCGTCGAACAACATCCATCACGCTAACAGTGCTCCCTTCTTTGATATACCTGAGATCGACGCAAGCATTTCTCAGAAGTATGCAACTCAGAAAACTTACTACAACTGCCATGGAATCAAGAATTCAGTTTGCTGAACACTTTTCTTAAGCCATACCCTTCTCTGAGACGCATGATCCGGTCATCACTTGAGAGTTTGCGTTCAGCTAAGCAGCGTCAAAAGCTGGGAGAAATATCATTGCTCTCTTTTTTGTACACCCATTACTGTAGCTGGCTTGACAAATGGAGCAGCCTTGAACAATACACATGGAAAAAAAAGGCTTTTAATTTGTATTTGATTATTGTTCCTTTTATTTTACTTTTTACAATAATCATAAATTAATCTACGCAATATCTAGCTACATGTCATTTAACTTTGGAATGATCTCCAACACCGCAAATTTATTTGAAAACATGCAATTTGAAAAGAACGAAAAAAATTAAAGAATAATGAAAATAAAACTTATAAGAACTAAATTGAATAAAAATAAAATTTGATATCTTGTTACATACGGTGTCTTTCGTACAAATACTATAGAAACATGAACTCCATTATCTTTATTTAAATAAATAGAATTGAAAAGAAAATGTTATTTAGAGGTACTATTTATTGTTTTTTTATAGTTATTTTTTTTTTAATAAATTGAGCTAGGTTTTAAGAGCTTGTTTGGAAGTATGGTTGCAGTTATTTTTTAAATTGATTTTTATTCAAAAATATATTAAAATAATATATTTTTTATTTTTTAAAAATTATTTTTGATATCTACGTATCAAAATAATCTAAAAATACAAAAATAAAATTGAATAAAAACAAATAAAAAAATTATTTTAAAAAAAACATTTTTAAAACATAAAAATAATCAGGACCTAAATTTCTCGTGAATTAGCTTGATTTATTTTATATTTTATGTCTTTTCTTCAAACTCGCCCTGCAAGTCTAATTGCTTAATTTTGGCTTGTTGATGTATTTTAGTTCATTCTCCTATCTATTTTTCTAAATCACATTTTCATGCAAGTGAATATAAATACTCTCATTTAAAAACTCGGTCAAACTCCATTTAATTTATAGAGAAATATATAAATTTGAAAATAAAATGATATATATATATATATATATATTGTTATAATTCATTGTTTTTCCTTGGTTATTTGTTTAATGAATCATGATAGTTTATAGTTTTCACGTAAGAGGGTTTTTGTTAGTTTAGATAAAATATCTAACATAATGACAAGATTGAAGAAAAATCCAATACGAAAACGATGACTTGAAACAATTGACATGCATGAATGTATCATATTTCTGTACCCTTGAATCCATGTAGATGTGGACCTTGTGGTCATGCAAGTACAAAATAATTAACGTGTGTTCCCATAGTTCAACTTCAGGTTTTTATTTATTGTTAATAATTATAAGTTTGATTCTTTTTAAAATTATTAAAAATTTATATAATTATTAACTTTAAAACTTATGTATTTAGTTAATAAATACATAAGCTAATCCAAACACTTACATTAAAAAAAATAAAAAAATTCATGTGTGTATCAGATTATTTGAGAATAAAGATCTCTTAGCTATGTTAATTTTGAGCCATATATTGTTAATAACAAGCATCGAATGTCTACTTAGCCAATGGACCAAGTTTGATTAGGGTTGTGGTGATTAGGGTTGTGGTTGGGTCGCTAATCAACTCAAGCAGGTGGCAAATTTCGGACATGTATTTGGTCATTTAGCGTTTGATATTACAGTAATAATTATTTTTTCAAAGTTTTTTATCGTTTGGAAATACATTAAAATAATTTTAAAAAAAAAAAATTATTTTAACATTAGCACATCAAAATAATTTAAAAATATAAAAAATTAATTTTTTTTATAAAATACCATTTGGATAGCGTTTCCAAACACCAACAAAGATTTTAAGCCTATATTTATACTCACCCTAATGTTGTGTAAGGATTTATATGCCTTCTTCAAGGATCATAGACCCCATGCCATCATCATGGAATAAATAATTAAATGAAAAGAGTCAACACCAATCTTCATATTGTTGGATGGCAATGGGGAAAAGGATCTCGTTACAAAAGAGAGAACAAGCATAGAGGGATGAAAGTATAACGAAAGATAGTTGGAGGATCAAAGTAAGATAAAATTAAGAATACTTGAAAGATATTCTTAAGGGTAATGACTCGTGGACTCTGTTCCCAATGAATAAATAACTAAATAAGCATAAACATCATCGGTGTGATCAAATGACAGAACAGAAGGTGTCCTCCTCGTCCGTCAATCCATCCTCAACCTTTCATTTTATAAAGTGATCGAGGGTGGTCAAAATTTATTTATTTTTAAATTAATTCATTTTTTATGTTTTTTTAATTTAATATTTTTTTTTAACTTATCACTAATCTGTTTCATTAATCACAGTAGTAGCAATATTTCCTTTAAAAACCAACTTTGTTTTTGAAGCTTGTCTTGTCTTGTAATTTGCAAACGAGAGAGAGAGATCAGAGAAGGAAGGATGACTAGTAAGATTATCAGTGGAAAGAGATTTGAAGGGAAAGTGGTAATTGTGACCGCTTCAACTCAAGGAATTGGCTTTTCCATAGCTGAGAGGTTTGGATTGGAAGGTGCTTCTGTTGTTATCTCTTCTCGCAAGCAGGTGCTCTCTCTCTCTCTCTCTCTCTCTCTTTCCATATTCATTGCGTTTAGCATTTCCTTTCTTTTCTTTATCATATGATTTCTTGTTTTCAGGGATCAAGATTGAATTTTTTTTTTCTGGGTTTGTTTTGTTTTCTTGAATCTTGATTGCTTAGGCTTTTTATGGTTTCTGCTGGTATTGGACTTGAGGAAGTATATAGACTTTGGACTAGATTTCACCTAAAATGGTTTAGAAGATGTTGATTTTTTAAGAGCAGCAAGGATATGCCAAATCCTGTTCAGTTGAATGACCATAATTCATCACTTTGAATTGGATTTAGTTTTGTTTCCCAGTGCACACATCATGGTCTGTATTTTGTTGTTTGAAGTTTGAACTCATATGGGATGAGCTGAAAGTGATTCTATTAGTACTGCTAAATGGAGTGCTGCAAGAAAAAATTGCGAGGGCCAAAATATATTGATACTGGTAGAGAATCAATACTGTGATAGTGTTGTTTTCCAGAATTGGCTAAGCACGCAAGGGGATCAATTAAAGAATCGGCCTATAACAGAGAGAGGGAAAGAGAGAAACAAGAACATGTGTGAGAGAGAGGACTTGCATACTTTCAGTGATTGATTTCCCATATCTCTCGAGATAAGTTTTGTTAAAATTATATCGAAATACGAAATTCCTACAAGAAAACAATAGAATATCCTGCTAAGTGATAAAATCACAGCACCCTCTTCTCCCCAATAATGATGTATCGATACATAGTTTGCTACTTCCTGATGCCATCCTTTCCCATCTTTCATTCATGTATCACGTGACTTTTGGTTCTATTTGATCACAAGATATTTTGAAAATTGAAGTACTAAAGTTAGCTTTTTTATGCTGTTTTCTAGCCGTAACTGATATGGGCTTTTTCTTTGGATTTATTTTGATTACTTTCGGGATGGAATTTCTTTTGGTCTTTTGTTGAATTGATCCAGAAAAATGTAGATGAGGCAGTTGAGAAACTCAAAGCTAAAGGCATCAAAGTGTTGGGTGTTGTCTGTCACGTATCAAATGCACAACAGAGGAAGAATCTCATAGAGACTACTGTACAGGTGAGAAAGTCAGCTTCGTTTCTTATAGTATGCAAGTAACCAGGAAAGGGAATTGGTGTCTAATTAATTTGATGCTGCATGTTGGACTATTGGTTAATGCTCGTAAATGTTAGACTAGTCCAACAAAAGGCTGTGGTTAGTCTTCTTCATCCACCATGCTCATGTAGGATGACTGTAAGATGAAAGAGGATACTGCATTTAATCTTTATTTGTTTGCTTCCAATAGAGTGATTTCGAGATGTCTAGCCATTTAGCTTGTTTGTTCTCTTTTCTGTGCACATGATATGTTTCTTCTGCCTATTTATCTGGTTTCTTTTTGCGATCTCCTAAGAATGTTTGTTTGCAATGAAAGAGCAGGTTTTTTGTTTGATTATTTAGTCATCTTGATTGATAGAAAGCTTCTGGTTCTGGTTTCAGAAATATGGAAAGATAGACATTGTTGTATCCAATGCTGCTGTCAATCCATCTACAGATTCCATTTTGGAAACCCAGGAATCTGTCCTTGATAAGCTGTGGGAAATTAATGTTAAAGCAGCTATCCTCCTACTGAAGGTAATTTTTATTAACATAAGGTTTACATATAGAAATCAATACATGAAATGTCATCAAGAACAGATGTGTTTCCTGTGATATTCTGTTTGTTGTTTTCACCCCTAGAATTCCTGCTCTTGTTCCCATGGTCAGTCAGGTTTACTCATTAGTATCCATGTGTTGTCATTTTGTATCCTATTTGATATTCACTTGTTTTTTCAGGATGCGACCCCTCACATGAAGAAGGGTTCTTCAGTTATTCTGATTTCCTCTATTGGTGGCTACCATCCACATTCTTCCATGGCTATGTATGGTGTCACAAAGACAGCCCTTTTTGGGCTTACCAAGGTATCGTCCAGTTGTGTTCTCCTTCCATTTCTGTTTCATCAAGAACTTGACAAACCATTTCTGTTTCATCAACAACTTGACAAATTCAACTTACTGAAATATGATGATGAACTTGAAGTTATAAACAATAACAGACCGTGGCTTTTGTTTTTTAGCCTATCTCTTATTATAGATAAGCTGGATCATTTGCATGATTCTTTTCTTCTGCTTATATGCATGTATAATTCTTCCCTTTACCAATAAACTCGTGAAAAAGAGAATCCAATTCTTCTCTTATATTTTATGGACAAAAAATTTACATGGACAAACACGTGATTATTTTTTAGTCTTTCTTGATTGCATGCAAAAGCATCAGGCTTTTGTTTCTAATATTTTTCTGCTTAATACTTTCTTGATACTTTGTAGGTGCTTGCAGCTGAGATGGCTCCTCACACTCGAGTGAACTGTATAGCTCCCGGGTTTGTACCAACACACTTTGCTGATTTCATTACAGGCAATCAGACCATTGTAAGTTTACATTTTTGGCTTTGAGTTGTTTCAATAATTTCAAAAAAAGAGCAGCCGCTGACCTGTCTTGGACTCAATTGGATTCCAAAATATTGTAGAGGAAGACGATTGAGGATCAGACCTTGCTTCAAAGGCTTGGCAGCACAGACGACATGGCCTCAGCAGTCGCCTTTTTGGCTTCCGATGATGCGTCTTACATAACAGGAGAAACTTTGGTGGTAGCTGGAGGGATGCCGTCCAGACTTTAGTTTCCCTCTCTTGAAGTTTACCTGAATAAAAAACAGAACCCGCGTCAATAAATTCATGAAAGGAAAATTTACGTTGACACTCTTTGTTTATTTCCTTTTGGCAAATTGACATTGTTTCATTGAGATCTCCTTGTCGGATGAGATTGACTTGTGATATGCTACTTGTTGAATATAAAAGTGGAACAGAATGTACAAGGAGGAAGCCACAATGTATTCCCTTCATCAGATAATTTCCATGGCAGAATGTTAAGGAGTCATGTATGCTCCCACCTGACTTGCGGCTGGAACCTTTTGGTTTTCTGCTTCAAGTTTTGATGGGAGTTTGCCTTCCTTTTCGTAAAGATTATTTGTCCTTCGATCCAACTTCTCCCAATTTGATTATATGCCGGTGGTTATGTGTGAAAATCATGCTGAAGTCTTGAAAAAGAGTTTGATATGAGACGGATCCATATATATATATATATATATATATATATATATATATATATATATATATATATATATATTGACGCAAGGAAAACATTTGATTGCCATAATGCAAGTGTCCTGAATCCTGATTCATTACAGAATGGGTTATTAAACCCATTTGACAGGTTGAGTGGTGATTCGTTGATGGAGTGGGATTCAAAATAAACAAGGTAATAGTCGACCTGACAAAGTAATCCCTGATCAACTTAGTTAAAACTAGTTTGGCTCTTGAACAAAAAAATTTGAATAACCTGCCCACCCTGTAAATCAAGCCTTCAATCGAGTCGTGTTATTTATCTAACTAGTTTATTGAATTTAATAACTTTCACGATATTAAATAAACATGTATTAAAAAAAATTAAAAGAGATAATATTTTTATTATTGTATATCTCATAAAATATTATTTATTATAATAATATTTTATTTTTTTAAGTTTTTTTTTTTAATTTATCGACTTTTTGTTTATTGATTTATTTTTTATATGATTATTATAATCTCCTTACTCGAGTTGCGAGCTTAGGGAGTTGGCCTGGTTGGCTTGAATATTTTTCATTATGTATTTGGTTTTTTTTTCTTTCAATATTAAATTAATTAGAAATTAAGTTTCATAATTTGTTTTTGGTTTGTTTTGTATGAAGTTATCTTGATCTCATGATTTAGGTTATGAGTTTTACAAGTTTACCCGAGTTATTTTATTGTCTTTTTTAAAATTAATTTTTTTTTTCAGTTTCATCCTCAATAATTGATGGATAATAAATTAAGCTTTGTATTTTATTTTAATTTATTTTCTATGAGATTATTTTAATCTCATAACTTGGGTTGCACATAGGCTTAGAAGGTTTACTCAGGTCATTTTTTAAATTTGTTTTCTATGAAGTTATCCTGATTTCATGACCAGGTTTATGGGTTTGGTCATTTAACTAGGGTTGGTTTGCGAGTTATTTTTTTGTTTTTTTTTTCAATTTTATCCTTCAACATTGAAAATTAAACTTTAAATTTGTTTCAATTTACTTTTTATGTTATAACAATCTTATAATCCAGATTAAATATTTGAGAAGGTAATTTAGATCAATCCAATATGTTATTATTTTAATAATTATTTTTAAAAAATATTATTTTGAATTTTTTTAATTAGTCAATATTTTTATTAATAATCTAAGTTATTATTAATCTAAGTTATCTTTAGATTAGCAAGTGAACTCGTTTCGTCAAGCCAATTTTTTTTTTTTTTTTTTTTTGCTATTAAAAAAGCATAGATTTGCATTGGACGTGCCAAAAATATAGTAAAAACCATAGAAGAACGAAAAAAAGAAGATTAAATACTAGGGTAATTATCCCTTGAATTTACTAATATATATGCCTCCTACAGAGCACAACAGCAGAATATTAACGTACGTAGACGCCATGTTCACAATCCAAGGCCCTAGTGGGCTCCTTCAGACCGAAGAGAAAACAAGCAATCCAAATACAACACACCTAAACCTCTAAACTTCTAAATGGAACCTAAATACAATTACAGCACATTTGCTAGATTTTAGTTCAGGCGAACGCGACAATTTCCGTACCCCTTAGGGGGATTTATGTACACAAATCAGCCAAAATCATAATTCTTTAGCACTGTCACTAGAATATGTTTCGTTGCTCCATGGCGCCTTCATTCTTCCATCTTTGCATCTTCTGTGCCGTTTACATGCTCCTTAAAACCTGAAAAGAAGGTACCAAGTAGTTTCGGGGTGCTTGATGATTGCCCTGGTCGGCACCCTTCAAATATTTACTTGTGGAATCCAGTTTAAAAGAAAACTTAGATTATGATGAACAGCTAAGTATCTACACAGGAACCACATCAGCATTTTGATTATCATCACATGTCAAAACAAGGCCTTCAACATAGGATGGAAGGAGGCATCGGAACCACTGACAACCTGTTGAGACAGGCTCTTGTGGCGGAACGATCATCAGCACATTATCATGTCGTCGAACAACACCCATTACGCTAATAGTGCTCCCTTCTTTGATATACCTGAGATGCAAACATTTCTTAGAAGCATTCAACCCAAAACACTTACTACAACTGCCATGGAATCAAGGAATCAGTTTGCTGAACACTTTTCTTAAGCCATACCCTTCTTTGAGTCGCATGATCTGGTCATCGCTTGAGAGGTTGCGATCAGCTAACCAGCGTAAAAAGCTGGGAGACATATCTTTGTTCTCCTTTTTTACATCCACCACTGTAGCTGGCTTGACAAATGGAGCAACCTTAGCTCCATAGCCAGCCTTTACTAGTGCTCTTAGCCCACTTTGGAAATCTGATACGTAAAAATCAGCGACAAACTTCTGTTCACCAGAAGCAAAGCATCACCACAATGCTGGAGGCTTTTTTTGAAAAGAAAAACAGAACTTTGGAAAACAAGAACTGAAATGTTGCAACATGCAGAATTAGCTACTATAAATGGCGGACACGCAATTACACCACAGTTGCAATATTAGATGCCAAAGACTGTCTTCCCAGTTTTCAGTTATCATAGGGAGTCAGATTATGTTGTCATTAATGACACATAAACTAGAACTATCTTCATTTTCTGGTTCATTAAATAGCTACGTACTGAATCATATAAAGAACTCACGTTGCCTATTGGCTTATCGTCATGAATGTGTTAACAACTTAAAGCATTCAGTAAACATGAAGTGCTGGTCAACTTATTGGTTTCCGATATCATATAAACTTGCCCTAAAACCTGATATGTTTTCCCCTAGTCAGTAACTTACATTTTCTCGGTCAGCTCAACATCTCGGTATAAAAAACATAATTTAGGTGTCAGGTGCTTTGTTTATTGCTCAAACATTTGTTGGCATTCGAGTAAATTGAACTCATCATGCTTTCATTAATGAAAACCTAAGTGCCATGAGCTGAAGCTGAATCATCATTTCCTAAACCGTTTTCCACATCAATATTTGGACAGATCAACATGAGAGCTCAGCAAACTAACCTCTGAATGTCTCAAACCCCATGAGAAAAAACAGTGCTTTGCATGGGCAGACTTTCCACCCAACCCTCTATATTCGTACAACTCTGATGAAACATATACACATCTGGATACCCTCTGGTAAGATGACTCCAAAGGTATACTGCCACAGGTGACAACCTACATAAAAAGATAAATCAGACATTATTTGTGACATTATACTGCAAGATATAATACAAATTTGTTGCAATTGCAAAAGGAGCTAGCTTAAACAAGGTCCAAAAACTTAATTAATGATGAGTTCCATATGAGAATGAGCATTCAAAGTTTCAAATAACCACAATGGTGGAGATCCATATCTTATGAGCCCATGTTGCCTCTAGCCCTTCATTCTGTCGAACTTTCTTAACAACCCTTTTCATCTTTTAATTTTGCCCCCTTAAATTTTACTGCATCACTGAAATGAGGAATGTAGACTTTTCAGGACGTGATACTCTACAAAAAAATGGCAGCGACAGACTCAGGCTGACTGGTTTTCATAGCAACAAATGATTTCAGCACCACCTTCAACCTATTAAATCAATGATGCTGTTCACCATAACAAATGTCTACGGTGCGCGCGAAATGACATGGACTTACTTCCACTTTCCATGTTGAAACGAAGTCACCAAGAATACCTTTAGTGTTCAAGACAATGATAGGAATGATAGACAAGGCATCCATTTGGTCATCTTCACATGGCTTAGTTCTTATAACTAAAAAAGGAAGTTATTCAATCAAGCCTCATATTTGTATAGAAAGAGCTGGACCACCCATGCCTATTATTAAGAAAACACCCTTCTAACTTCAACTCGGTAGATCTTTGACATATTTAACAAATTAGTTGTCAGCCATCTTGATCCCCTACTCCAAAAAGTTACAGAATTTCATAAAAAAAGCAAGCATTGCTGTCATTACTCTTTAGAAATTTTCTTCCAGGTAACAACTTTTTTCCATGAGACTTGCCACAGGAATTGTTTCTACAACACAGAACTCATTGGCATTCTTCCTCGTAATATTTTTCCATATAAACCAATTGATTTGAACATATACTCCAAAGACAATTTAGGGGAAGAATCAACTGCTCTTCTAGAGAAAGAATAAGAACCTCACAATAATTCTTCCAGCAGATTTGAAAGTCATTCCACATTTTCCTATCCTTTAACCCTGAGAGAAGCAAATTATGATTCCCTCCAAATTCCAACTTTGCACATGCAACAATAAAAATCAACCATGACAGCTGCACTTCCTTAACTTTTGTTGTCATGTGAATTCTAAACCGACAAATTTGCCTCCACCAAAAATGTAAATTCCTAAAGTGGCATAAAAAAATATAATCACTTCGCAATAATTCATCAAGCAAATTGATGACAGCTTTCAGAATTACCTACTTTAACCCCTGAGAAGTAGATTATGGTCCACTCACCGCCTCAACATACAAGAAAGTAAAAGCTCATAACAGCTTTGCTGGCTCAACTCCACCCCATCAAGTAGATCAAATTTCCTCTTTTATGAAAACACCCACAATAAATAACTTTCAGAAAAGAATCCTGGATAAAGCATCCAGGCAAACAACGATCCTATACCACCCAAATAATATGCAAGTTTGCGTCTACATCCAAAAGGATATGTCCTTTGGTGGACTAAATACACAAGCCTCCTCCAACCAAAAAAAGTCCCCCCTTTCTACAAGCCAAAGGAACCACTTTGACACCACCGAAATAACCCTTGATGGATGAAGATTCGTGTCCATAGGTCAAAATGGCTTTTCATCCAAAATCTATTCCATAAATCTCTCCGTTAGGTAGTTTTCAATTTTCTTCCCCTTGCTGCCTTTCTTCATCAAGCAACCATTGAAAGTGAAATTCAATAATGACAAATTCCATACCCATCTTATAAGTTAAGAGCAAGCCACGAAAGTAGACCTGCATAATGTCAGAAATGACCAGAAGATAATAAAACAATAACGGCAGGCACACTAGTTTAACATTCTTTGGAATTTGATTAATGGATGGTTGGATACTCTTACCATAATTAGCACTAATCTAATCACAAATAAGACAGAGAAACACATAAAAAATAATAGTAGTGAAGAGAAAGAAATTGAAATTACCCCAGTAACCTTGACATACTGTCCATCGATTGCACCTCTAAGCGCAGTATCAGGGTACCTCCTCACAAACCCTAACAACCCTCTCCTTCCCCATGCACAATTCCAAATCAACCCCACAAATAAAGGCACCAAAACAGCCCCAACAGCCACCAAGATCACAGCTTTTTTAACTGCAACCATCAAAAAAGCACCAACAAGCAACCCCATCAAAACCACCACCATCACCACCCACACCACTGGCCTTGAAACCCTTAGCCCCACCTTCACATCATCAGCCAAGCTCGTCACTGCTGACCCGTAAAGTGCCTTGCTTGATCCGGATCCTGTACCAGAACCGACAGCACTGCTGTCAAGCTGACCCGATCTCTTTTGTGAGCCTGAGCCCAGGGGGCCGGAACCAAGTGGTCCGGAACCAAGTGAGCCAGAAGTGAAAAGCCCTGTCGGCAGGACGACGTTCAGGGGACCTGAAGAATTTCTCATGGGACCTGAAGAAGAGTTCCTCATGGATCCGCTTGAAGAAGTAGAAGCACGTGAAGGTGGTTGCTTTGGAGGGTCAGCCGCCGCCGGGATGTCAAACATTTTCCCCAACTCACCGGATTTCTTAATGTCACCGCCTGTATAAGGAACCGCGCGTGATGCCATGGTGGGTTGTTTCTCTTTTTGTTGCTGTCCAAGTCGACCGGACACCACCAACCCGCTTTTGAGCTGGTGAGACTGAATTCGGGTACCCATTTTCTCAAAGCTTGAAAATTTACAGCGTTTTTGGAAGACACGGTGCTGTGATCAGTTGCTTGGTGGTGGTGGTGGTGATGGTGGAGAGGGAGTGAGAACGTGGGTAGTGAAGGGGGAAATGACAAGAAAGGGCTTGGAGAAATGTGATAATGATGTGTCTTGAAAATGGAACTGAAACTTTTTGTGTGTGTGTTGTTGAGGTTTTAATTAGGTATGGGCAATATAAGCATGGCATGGCATGGCATGGACTATGAGGGTTATTTTCTCCTTGTGGCTTATGTCTAGGAGTGTCTTGATTATGATATCATTAGCTTCTTCTTCTTTTTTTTATAAAAATATTTTATAACAATATTTTTTATTTTTCTTTTTACATCTGTATAATCTAAAAATATAATTTTAAATAAAAAAAATAAATTTTAGCCGGCTTTTGTTCAGGTCATACTCCCAAACAAAAGCTTAAAGAGTTTTTCATGTCAAAAATACATTAAAATAATTTTTTTTATTTTTTAAAAAAATTATTTTTAAGATTAGAGTATCAAAATGATTAAAAGAATATAAAAAAATTTTAATTTTTAATAAAAATAATTTTGAATGTTTTGGAAATGCAGGTTAGCCCGCGTTTCCAAATGCTTAAAAATATTTTTTTATCATAGTTTAATGTGTTTTTGAAAATAACTTTTATTTCAAAATATATTAAAATGAGTTTTTTATATATTTTTTTATTATTAACATCAGAACATCAAAATCATTAAAAAAACACTAAAAATTAATTTGATAATTTTTTAAATTAAAAATACTCTTATAAATCACCTCAAAAGAAAAGCAGAAATTGCGTCGAACACCCTTTTTATTATAGTATAGTATGGTTAGAGATATTTTTAGACTGATCAAAATTTCAAAAATTATTTGGTTTTTATTGTTTAAACCTGTTTTTCATCTTAAATTATGGTAAAAATTTAAGTTTCAGAAAAATCATAATTTTTAATTTTTCTGAAATATATTTTTTCAAATAGGAAAAACACTTTTCTTCAAGAGAAAGATAAGGGGAAGCTTATTCGTGATACTTGTTTTGATAACTGATTTTAAGAAAGTAAGAAAAAAGACTAGATTATTAAATTTCCGAGTTAACTCATTGATTATCGAATGAATTTAAAATAATTATTTTTATTAAAATGCTGTAGTTTCATTTTTTAAAATAAAAATAAAAATCATTGATGTTAGTTCGGCCGAGTTGGAGAGAGTGGAGGTGGGGGAGCACTGCTCCTTATCATCTGTCAGTGTCTAGCTGCTTGCAAATGGTTCTACGGTGTAGATCTGCTTGCCAGAGGACCTTGTACATTTTGTATCGTTGCTATGTGCAATTTGATTAGACATATTGAACGGTCAGGATAATTCCAATCATAATCAGACTAGCCAAAATAAATTAAATTTGGATGGTAGAGAGTGACCAATATAACCTTCATAAATATTGAGTAATCGTAGTCCACTAGTAGATCTACCGTCATAGTATAAGTACACAGTTTGATATCTTATTTGAAAAAAAAAAAAAAAAACCCTAGTTACTGAATTGTTGGATTAATTTATGAATAATCGAGTAGGGATGCGTATAAAAAGGAGTCATCAAAAAACCAAGAAAAAAATCCAAGAAAAAAACCTAGAAAAATTAATCTATAAAACTTAAAATTTTTTTAGTTCAGCTCAATTTAATTTTAATATAAAAAAATTAAAACCAACTAAACCAAAATAAATCAAATCAGTATAATTTTAAACCCTTAAACATTGCGAATGCCAACAAAATGTTTCATGCACATAACAAAGAAACAAACAAAAAAAACCCAAAAAACACTGTAATTTCATTGTAAAAATAAAACCTAAAAATAGTTTTGAAAAGCTTAGTCCATAATAAAAAAATTCAAAAAACTAATTAAATTGATATAAATCTAACTGGTTTTTAAAGAAAAAACCACAAACCAAATCAAATCATTCAGTTTGAAACTGATTAGTTGATTCAGTTCATGGTTTAAAAAATACAAATTTTAATTTAAGCTGATTTTTTATTCAAAAATCAAATTGAACCAAAATTATTCATCATTATTATTAAATTGATCTTAATATTAGTTTTGTTTGGGAACAATGTTTTTTAGTTTTATTTAAAAAAAAATTAAGTTTTTCTTGGCCAATCAATCAATTAAATTATAGATTTAATCAAGTCAATATCAAAAATAAATTCAAATTCAAATTTGACTATGATTAGTCTTTTAATTGCAAGTTTGGTCAATCAATCCATTAGACTGGATATAATATTTATGTCCAGAGTCCACATCAATTCACATCTTTATATATATATATATATATATATATATATATAAAAGGAAGAAAATCATAAATCTGTTGGGAAACAATAAGATATATGGAGATGAAAGGCAGTTAAAAACAAGAAGATGGCCGCGCTCCCACGAGCAAGATGAAGTGGTTTGAGGGCATTTTTGGAAAGTTCCTATCCAAGCTAGTCGGTGGTGATGGAGATGGCAGCTCCAGTGGTTTCCAAAGTTGGTGTCATCGGTCGAATATATCCTTGTTCTGGAAACAGTTAAAAGATTCATTCTGCTGAGAGGATCCGAGGTTCAAGATAACAGCTTCTCACCAGATAATAATTGAGGAAGTTAATTGGAATAAATTAAAATAATGTTGTTCTAATTTAAAAAAATTAATATAATGCTGTTTTAAAATTCTTTATCTAGATAATAACTTGATTGACTAAATCATAAATTAATATATCCAGTGAATTCAATCAATTTTAATTAATTTATTTATATTAAAAACAAGCCAGGTTTAATAAATACAATAATACAAAATGATTTAGCCCGTTTTGCTTAGAAAAGGAACAACAAGGCTTTGCTTGATTAATCCTAATAATTACAAGTGCAACTTAGTGGGTGGATTATTGATTTTGTGGTGAATTTTTTTCCTCATGATATTATAATATATGTTGTTTTATGCAATTGGAGTGTGTTTTTATAAAATATAATGAATTTTTTTCTTTAAATTTTTTTTTGTATTTTTAAATTATTTTAATGTGTTAATGTCAAAAATAAATTTTCAAATTAAATAAATAAAATATATTATTTTTGAGAAAAAGAATTTAAAAATTAAAATTAAAATTTGAATAAGTAAATCTTAAAAATTCGTCTATCTTCCACTCGGTAAATATAGAAGAAGCAAGATTTTTGAGTTGATAATTTAGTTTTATAATAATAATAATAATGTAAACGTGTTTCTTATATAGCAAAGATCCTCTAAAGGTGGAAATGATTGGGGTTAGGTTCCATGGACCAAGGAAGAAGTAGTTAGGGTTGGACGCGACCTTGATGTGTACTAGCATAACTTGGGCTGCCTGTGGTTGTAACAACATGGACTGTCAACCACATGATATCCTCATAAGTATATATTTTTTTTAGTTAATTTTTTTTATTTATTTTGTATTATTATACTTTTATCAATTTCATTTTTTCCTATTTAAAGTGAATATATATATATATATATATAATTAATTCATGTTATATTTAATGTTTGTCTCTTTATTATCTTAATTGGGATAACATGTAATATGATTAAATGATAATATGCTCTATATAAGATAACTTAGTTATCTAAAATTTAAGGATCGCTTACATAACCATTATATGAGTTTTTTATAGATATAAATGATCTCTCCATATAAAATTTTTACACATGTCAGTTCAGTGTACATATCTTATGACAAACACCTATATATTAATCTAGATATCTCTTATAATTCAACTTATGAGAGCAATTTATTCATTTCATAAATGAAAGAACATAATATGTACTAATCTCTTCATATGAAATTTTTACGCAGGTCAGTTCAGTGTACATATCTTATAACAAGCACCTACATATTAATCCAGATATCTCTTATAGTTTAACTTATGAGAGCAATTTATTCATTTCATAAATGAAAGAACATAATATGTACTAATCTTTATGACTCTAATAAATATATAATATCTAATAAATATATAATATTTAAGAGAGTATCGACCAAGAACATTTTAGGAACAATGTTTTGATGCAATATAAATCTCATAATTATAATAACTTTTATAATTTTCTCTGTAAAACTTTTTTTTTCCATGGACTTTATCTTTATTCTATATTCATAAATCAAATATTAGATTCATTAATTCAATATTATATGAATATTAAAGATAAATTAAGCCTCTATTAATAATAAATATATATGTACATTAATATAATAACACTATGTGTAACCAACCGATTAGTTATAGAGTATATTAAACTATCATTAAAACCCAACGATTCTTATCAGTTAAGTGTATTGTTGAATAACAATGATTGGAAGAGTTCACAAAATAAGACATGCTTATATAAGAGAGGATGAATAGGTTCCTTATTTGGAGAGAGATGCCAAAAACCAAGGATGTTATTTTCTTTCGCCTTAGTTGTTGTTATTAGAAATCCTAATAATGAGACTCATGATGGAGAGGCACACACAAATGTGTTATATTAGAGATCCACAATGTTGTGCTACGGATCCATGATATAAAGATTCTCACAAAGATTTAGGAATTCCATGATGGGATGACATACACATAAAAAAATATTTGTGGTGGAAGATAATTTCTGACTGAGGTCTAAACTCAAGAATAAGTCCCTTCCAACCTAAGAAAATTAATGTATAAGCTTTTTAGAAAAATAAATATTTTTCTTAGTTATTTTTTTTTTCTATTTTATACTTCTTATTCTGAATTGGTATGATTTTCTAGATTTTTTCCTTTTTGAAAGGAATTGTTTTTCTATTCTATTTTTTTTTTAATATATTTAGTATAACTAGGTTTCTGTAGTTCTTTTCTATATAAAGGGTTATAATAGCTTTTGGTTAAGTGGAGACATTGATGAATAAAATTAAATATGTTAGATGTCTCCTCATAGTCATGGTGTTTTTGGTATTTAAGGGTTTGGATTTCTAACAGACTATGTTATCATTTATTTCCATTTACATCAATTAGTATCATGACCCAACAATTTCTAGTGACTAGCCGTTGTCTGTTATTGAATAACTATGGCTAAAAGAGATCGTATAATAAGACATGTTCATGTAGAAGGAGATGCAAAAGACTACCTATCAAGAAAGAGATTTATAGGAGCTAAGTGTGTTGTTTCTGTTTGTGTTATTTATTGTTATTGAAAATCTTGATAATGAGATTCATAATAGGACAATCCTCATAAAAACATTGTTATTGGGGAATCAAATGTGTTGTGATAGGGATTCATGATGAAAAAGCTTACATAAAAATGTTAGAGCTCATGATGGGAATGACCCCACAAAATAAAAAAAAAAATTCATTATGGAGGATTGCTTGTGATTAAGGTATGAACTCAAGGACTAATCCTAGAAAAATTGATGCAAAAGCTTTTTTTTAAATATAAATAAATATTTTTTAGTTAGTTTTTTTTTTTTTTTAATTTTTTCAAGTGCAAACATTAATAAATAAAATTAATTATGCCATGTCTATCCCTATAGTTATAATATTATTGGCCTTTAAAGATCTCAACTTATAATTAAGAAACCGTTTAAAACCCTTTACTTGTATCCACGTTCATTGGGTTTTTATATAATTGAATCATATTGATTTGATAAAATTTAATTAATTAATTCTGGTTAGATTTCAGTGATGCATTATCAAACTCACTAGTTGGATCAATATAAAAAAACATTCATATAATCTTTTTTATCTTAAAAGCAAATCAAATCAAATCAAGCCAATTACAAGGGTGCCAATGTGAATATAATTCCATTCCTCCTAGCTAGAAAACGGTATGGTAAGCTTCGCAGCTGTCACTTTGCTGTGCCCATCAAGCATATTTCCTTTTACAAAAGGATGCTTTGTCTCGTCGCTCCCACCCCTTCATAATCACGCTAGCCTTCACTAACTTTGCATCTTTTCTTGTCCTCTTTGCTTTATAAAGAACGGAAAAGAGAGGTTTTTCTATGTAAACTTGTACTCATAACTCGAGGAATTAGGGCATAATGCTTGAGAAAGGCTGTTCCATTCTTTCTTATCCTTCAAGTTTAAATCTCTCAACTTAAAGTTTAATGATATTTCTATATTATAATCTAACACTTAAAAAGTTTACGTAGCAAATTACTCACTCAGTTTTTTAAGGTCTTCGATTTCAAGTTTTGCCGCAGCTTTATTATAAAAACTGATATGTCCATGTCAATTCAGCTAGATTTTATTCAAAGAGATATCTTAAACTTTCACTCCATCATAAATACAATAAAAATCCCTTCACACATGTGTGGACGTGACGTAACCATGCATGTTCTTTATAAAATTAAAGTATTTTTTTAATTAAAAATATATTAAAATGATATTTTTTTATAATTTTTTACATGGGTATTGAAAAACCAACAAGAAATACTTAAAAAAACACAAAAATAATCTAAAAACAAGCAGCTAGTGGGAGTGACGACCGGCTTGAAATTGGGGATGGCAATTGTTGTATGGCATTGTTTAGTTTATTAGCCTATGAACTTTAAAAGCGTGGATTGATCATCGATTGTTTGGAGGCTCGTTTTGTGGAAGATGGTCGGAACCTCAAGCCTAGTCTAGTGGCTAGTGAGATTAGAGACGAGATGCTCTCAGATGCATGGACATGTCGACGGGCCACAGGTTAGGTAAGAGGTTGCTCTTAGCTTGCATTGGACCACCAATATGAAAACAATGGTGTCTTTACAGAAACTTGGGTCACTTTCTCTTGGATCGATTAGGATTTAGAGGAGAGAATTTGATTAATATTTAACTGCACAGGGAGCTCATAATCAAGATCCTGCTAAGGAAACATGGGGTTTGATTTGTATACTTTTTGGCTGTGGTCAGTGAGGTTGAGTGAGAGAGACAACATTTTCAATCGCTCTTCTGGAACCCTAATTAAGTATAGTTTATATTTTGCTTACATTCCCATCGCTTTCGGATATCTTTTGCATAAGCAAGGTGGGTGATCTTCAAGTGACATAGCAAGAAAAATATACTTGATTTAATCTAATGCAATTGCATGGCATGTGGTTGTTCATGCTAAGTCTTGTGTTTACTGCGTGTTTGGTAAAGTGATGTCGGAAGTTTTTTTTAAAAAAGAATTATTGTTTGGTAATGTTTTATCAATTTGATATTTAATTTTTTAAGATAAAAAAACAATTTGAAAAGTAAAAATTATCTCAACGTGAAAAAGACACTTTAAAAAATTATAATCTTATAGCAACTGCTAAGCTGGTTGCAAATCTGTTTTGAGCCAACCATTTTAGGGTTAGGGATCATTCTACACACAAACCATTGTTCTTGCTACGCTCCACCATTTATGCAAATGGGAGGAATGATTTCTGTAGCAGTAATAAAAGCAATTAACATAAAGGTAGACCATATATGTAAAATTTGGCCTGGACATAAAGGTCTAATCAGGTCTTAATCGGATCTATCAGGTTAATTAATTTTTTTTCTTTCTTAATTTTTCTAAAACTAAATCGATTCATGATTTAGGTTCCATGTTTCGAGTTGGGTTGATCACAAATCAACCATCAAGCACGTCAAGGTTTTAATGCTATAATTTAGCAAAATATTAAATCAATTAACAGAAGGTTAAATCCATATATGTCAAACTTGATCCAGGTTGCAGCCTCGTCACAAATCAGAAAAATCTAACTAAATCAATCCAGGTTAAACCCCAAATTTTTTTCTTAAAAAACCAAAATAATGTTATTTTAACTAAGTCTTTTTCTTTAAAAAAAATAATGGATTGAAAGCCAGGTTTTAACCAGATTTATAAAGTTAATTGAATTTTGCTAATGATACGGCAGCATGGCCATGATGGTGATCGTGGGTCTGGAGGCAATGGGTCCAATTATCAATTCTGAGCTAATTAAGGACGAGCTGGACCTGGCAGGTTTTGACCCTTTAGCACCATCCCACCTAGCCCACAATGGCAGAACAGCTGGCAAAGACGATGCATGAAGCCACAACTTGCAAAGGATTGTATCAAACTGGGTCTTAAATAATCTGATTTTTAAAAAAAAATTGGAACAGTAAATTAAAAATATTAGCAGAATAACATGGTTTTTAAAAAAAAATTAATGAAATAACACCGTTTGAATGACTCTCCATGATTGTTTTGTATCTCTCAGGGGGCATGCTCATGAGAACTCCTTGCAGCATAAAAAGGAGCTAGAATTAATAGGTTAAATAACTATAGTATAAGTCATAATTAAAAAATAATAATTTGAGGATAAGATTGACATAAAAAAATAGTTTGGGTATAAAATTGATACTCTCTTGGGAGTATGAGAATATATGTGTTTGCCCAGTAAAAAAAAGAAAGAACCAAAATCTTCTTTCCCTTTTGTTTCTAATCAAAAGATGGGAATACTCTTTTGTAAGAGAGACTTCGAGAATTAGATCCTATTTGTGAGAGTACATGATAGCTTTTGTTTGTTGATAAGTTTTTAATAATATATTTTTATAAAAATTATTAAATTAGTAATATTTTAGTAATATTTTTTTTTTATGATTGTGATAGATTAATATTAAAAAAAATATATATATCCTTGATTGGCCTGGTTCTATCCTCGGAATGCCTGTGCTGTACTCATTGAATAGTAGACATAGACCAGAAGCCAATCATGGGAGGCATAAAAAAAAAAAACATCTGCTTTGATTCTCTGACACCTGGATAAAGTGCAAGCGAATATTATTTCAATTTATTAATTAAAATCCATGTAGTTTGATTGAAATATAATTATAATTATTTTTTAAAATGTTTTTTATATTAAAATAATTTAAAAAAAAAAAAAATCAACACATTCAAAACAAACTAAAAGAACCATTATAAATATGACAAGCAAAAGTTAATATGCATTTGCCTCAATCCCCCCTCCTTGTTTATATATATTCCTTTCAAAATGGGAATCTTAGACATTTGATAAAGTTTGCTTTTGTAATACAATTCAGATGTTTTACTAAATTGATTTTTTTTTTTCATATGATTTACATCGTTGTATATTTTATTTAAATGGCAATGTTTTCTTACACTTGTTTTATAAATGGTTTTACTTAAAAAATATATAGATTAGTGAATCATCTTATTAATCTATAGTTTATGTCAATCATTTTTATTTTTATTATTTTTTTTAAAATAAATTATCAAAGATGATCTAGTCAAGTTTAAATTGGATTTGATATAGTCACCTGAATTATAAAAAAAACCATGAATTAATTGATTTTTACTATATCAATATCTTTTTTAATTTAACTAGAAACCTAGATGGACATAGGTTTTGGGTTATGTATTTTTAATATTAACTTATCAGGCTAATCTGGGTTTAATAAATATATTTTTTTTAACTTAAAATTACTTTTGAAAACACTCAAATTACAAAACCAAATCTTGCATAACTAACTGGTGTAATCGAACACCATCAACTAAAATCTCAAACACTAACACAGAAATGAAGGGGAAAAAAAAAGAAATTTAACTTTGAAGGGATGCCGATGTTCATTACTGTGAACTTAATTATCGAATATGCCACTGCTTTTGTTTTAGAGATATCGATCGTAAAATTATAGCCTGTGGTACGTAACATCATTTACTGCTCTCAATCACATGCAGACGACCAAAACAGTTGCCAATAGCCCTTGGATAGACTGAAAGGGACGACCCTCATAAATGAGTTCATTTCACATCAAATCCTTAAACATATGTTTATATATGTAGATCATAGCTAGTTAATGTTAGAAGATAGAAGAAAGATAAACTTAAATATCTAAAACAACAAGGGATTTATCTTACAATCATAGTCAAAATGAGAGAGGTTTGGTTGTTTTTATTGAAGAAAGTAAAGTTCAAATCAATCCGTTGATCCACAAGTTGACCCGTTTAATATAAAATCTGGATCCTAGGCTTAGTCAGAGATCTGATTGCGTCTTGTAACCATGCACAATGTCTAGATTACGACTGTTTTTGCGCGTGAGCAATTATTTAAACAAATATAGAGGGATCTTGCTATATTCGAAGATAGTTCAAAGACCTCACAAGAAGGAATTAAGAACAGACAGTGGTGTCAGATGGTGTATGATTTGCCACTTGTGAGGTTTCCACCTGTAAAAGCCACTTGTATGTGGCACACAAATGGTAGTGTAGCAGTCATTAAAAGATGCGTATCCTAAAGTTTGGATTTTTCTTTATCCTAATGTTGAAGGCAAAGCTTAGCTTAAGAGGTGGAGAAAATCAGAAAATGTTAATCAATCAGGATCATCTGATGAAAATAAGCCACACTTTGCCACTGTACCCACTTAGTAGCATCAATGATGATAAAAACGAAAGATTAGATGCAGCAGAAAACAGAGGAGTCGGCTTCTGTCCAGAAAAGAGCTCCCCTCTCTTTCCTTCTCTCTTGATATCTTTTACTTTTCATTGGAGCATTCACGAGACCCCCATGAAGTTTCTGCTTTGAATTCATCTATATTTCCACTGCCAAACGACCTAATCTCTTGATCCTGCCGTGAAAATCTCTCTTCTCCTTGTTTTTTTTATTTTGCTACAGTAACACCCCTGCATTTTCATGAATTGTCTTCTTCTCTTTACTTTTCAGCTCTTCATGCCATGAATCCTCATAACCTTTCTTTGTTTGTTCCTTGTCTTTATTGGTAGTTATCATCATCTGTTGACAAATTTTCAGATGGAAAGTTGTCATTTGGCTGGTTTTTTCATGCGCTAAAGAACTTTGATGAGCGTGTTTTCTTTGTTGTGTGCATGACTGTTTCTTGTACTGGTTTTGATCAGTTCATGAAAATCCATTTTTCCTTTTCAATTTTCTGCAGAACCCATGTTTCTGAATCAGTTCATGCACTTTCTAAAATCAATCCACACTTTCAGGAGGAAAGCTCATTTTGATTGTTTGATTTGACACCTTTCTTTTTTTCTTAATCATATCTTTGGCAGTCATATCAAACACAACAGGAGAGGTTCTTCAATGGCGAGTTCATGTTTCCATGCATTTCGTCTTCGGAGACCGAAGAGCAAAACATTAACAATTCCTTCCTCATCAAAATCCCATTTGAATTCTGAAATGGATAGCTTGGAGAGGAAGAGATTTGACAGCATGGAGTCATGGTCAATGATACTGGAATCTGAGAATGTAGAGACTTGGGAGGCTTCAAAGGAGGACCAAGAGGAATGGACTGCTGACCTTTCACAGTTATTTATAGGCAACAAGTTTGCGTCTGGAGCTCATAGTAGGATTTATCGTGGAATTTACAAGCAGAGAGCTGTTGCTGTCAAAATGGTGAGGATTCCAAACCAAAATGAGGAGACTAAAACTTTGCTTGAACAGGAATTCAAATGTGAAGTTGCTTTGCTTTCGCGTCTCTTTCATCCCAATATAGTCCAGGTCTGTGTGTTTTGCTTTCCAATTCAGTTAAAAGCAACAAAAGCATTTCCTTTTATTAATTAGCAATGATGTAGCTGATATGATTAATATGTTAATGAGTAATTAGTGAAGATATAAAAGGTAATCAATGTATCCTGCGGGTATTTCTTTGGTCTAATGTGCTTAATTTTGAAACTTGACTTGGACAAGGAACTCTGTTCCAATGTGAAAGCTTAGTTGATTTATAGAATTCTCTTCGTTATCCTAAGTTGTCTTCAAGCTTTAGAAGATGCCATACTTGGTTGGCCTGATTTTTTGAGACAGCCTCAAATTTACCGGTATCAGCTTGATGAAAGCCTCAAATTTCTTATCTGTATCTGTGCTTTGTACCTCAACCTGAAGCTTCGATGAGTATCTGAGATCATGCTATTGATGCTTCTGAAAAAAATTAGGCTTTAGTCTTGCTTTATAATCAATTTCCATAGGCGGAGAAAGGATGTTCAATTAAAAACTCATCCTCGCTTTGGTTATAGCAATATGGTAAGAGTGCTTTCTTTGCAGTTCATTGCAGCTTGTAAAAAGCCACCTGTGTACTGTATCATCACAGAATACATGTCACAAGGAACTCTGAGGATGTATCTCAACAAGAAAGAGCCATACTCACTTTCAACAGAAACAATACTGAGATTAGCTCTTGATATATCACGAGGAATGGAGTATCTTCATTCACAGGGAGTCATCCACAGAGACCTGAAATCAAATAATTTGCTTCTGAATGATGAAATGAGGGTTAAGGTTGCTGATTTCGGTACATCATGTCTAGAAACACAGTGCCAAGAAACCAAGGGGAACAAGGGAACCTACCGCTGGATGGCACCTGAGATGATCAAGGAGAAACATTGCAGCCGGAAAGTTGATGTGTATAGTTTTGGGATTGTGTTATGGGAGCTAACTACAGCTTTGCTTCCCTTTCAAGGAATGACCCCTGTCCAAGCTGCATTTGCTGTAGCCGAGAAGGTATGCAGATTGTTTTTGTTCGATTCAACTCGCATTTGCTAATTACGAGCTCTCATAGAAAAAAGATTTGCCTGCATGCTTCTTTTATCTTACAATTTGATGTTTCCAAAAAGAAAAATAAAACGCTCATCTTGTAGCAGTGGGAGTTTCCCATAATATATTAGGTAGTGTTTGGTTAAAGTCTTGAAACTAAAGACGCTGATTCAATTAGAATAGAGAGACATGTCCTTTCTCTTTTGAAATAATAGAAATTCACTTCAAAACTGTTATAGACATGGATTTATGTCTCTGTTTGTCTTATCTGTCTTTTTCTTTGTCTCTTCTACTAAGTATTTGTCCCTTCTATCGTGTATGCTAACCAAAAGCAACTGTTCATAAAATCAATGAGATCTATTATCTCAAAGAACAATAATCCAAAACAGTAAAAATTGAATGAAAAACTCGGAAGGAGAAAAGAGGCGATTTTGTCTGTTATTTTTGTATTGCTATGTTACTGATCATCTGCTAGTTTCAAGATGTGTATCTATCTTATTTAGCAATGCACCCCTTCTGAACTCATGCTTGCTATTAATTAGGTGATATCTGAATTTTTCTGTGAAATCACTCATTGGTGGCCATTGGATAAACAAAAACAGTAACAATGAACTATCTTGGATGGGTTCATTCAATTTGGTATCTGCTTTGAAGAATAATTTTGGAGGGAAAAAGCTCTGAGAACTTGGAAATGATGAGAAAGGTTATTTCCAGAATCTAGCTACAAACAGTACTGCAAAACATGTTTTCTTAAATTAGTTCAAGTTGAAAACAAGTTTCGATGAGTATGTATCACACAAAGTTGATATTCAGCTTTATTCCTCTCCATCCTTAGGGCATATGAGCAGAAGGAGCATCTCCTTTCTTTATCTGCCCGAATTTTTCCTCAGGGAGTGAGTAGACTAATTCCGTTATCCCCATGATACTGTAAATTTACATTGCTTTATGACCAATTGAGCCTTAATAAAATGATTCGGGATTCTGCTGCTTGTTGCCACTACTGTTTCCAAAACTTAATGTTTTCCATCTGTTTTGAGGCTGTAAACTTTAACTGAGTTACTGCTGTGTTAAATTTGTTTCAATGGAGATTCTAAAAGGCAGACAATTACCAGTTTTGGTTAGGTTGATCATGCTGTATTTTCAGGGTTAGACTCCGAGATTGCTCATCAAAACTCTTGCTGCTGATCTAGTTCTCTGAAAGAACATTTGATCCGTGTGTACAAAACTAAGATTTGTAGACATCAATTGAACCATGTCGAAATGCTTATAAAAACTGAAAATGGTTACTTATTTTAGGGACTATAGGGATGGAACCTGAGAGCTTCCACTATGGTCATTTGAAATATGAAAGGGCTCTGCTAGGCATATTAGCCGGAGCATAATTTTAGATGAAATTGAGCAAATGAGGCTCTGTGAATAACTGGAAACATGCCATACTTATTTTTTCAAGCTCTGTCATAAGCATGGTTCTTAAACTTGGCCCAGCCCGGTGGTTGACCTGCCGACCCGGGGCTTAGACCAGGCAGAGTTAGTGGAAAACCCTGGATTAAAAAACCCTGCAGTTTGATGCCTGTTTCAGTTTTTTTTTTTTTTTTTTAAATAAAGCTAGATTAACCTGGCCAACTCGTAACTGGGCCTTAAGCAGGGTCAAACTGCAGGTTGGGTGTCTTAACTATGGTCTGGAGTATCTTTCTGTCAGTTTTATGGGAGCAATCTTCCTCTGGTCTACCATTGGTAAGGCTCCTATGCTCAAATTATGGGGGAAAGCTGTGGTAGCAGAAGATATGTGATGGAGCTTAGAATGCATATGAATGATCTCACAATAAAAGGAAAACTCTCTGCGGGATAAACATATCTGATCCCATTGTTGTTTCCATTGAAAATGATCCTTTTGTTGCTAACTATATTTTTAACTCTGAAATGCAACCTGTGGCCTCAGAACTTGGGGCAACAGACCAATTCTATATAAATTAGTTTTTGTTTCCATGGCAGAATGAGCGGCCTCCGCTGCCAGCAAGTTGTCAGCCAGCACTTGCACATCTGATAAAGCGCTGTTGGGCAGCCAACCCATCCAAGCGACCAGATTTTAGTTACATTGTTTCTGCTTTGGAGAAGTACGACGAATGCGTCAAAGAAGGCCTTCCTCTTGCTTCACACTCGGGGCTCGTCAGCCGGAATGCCATTCTGGAGCGCTTGAAAGGCTGCGCATCCATGAGCTCATCCGTACCTGTACATGCCTAACTCCAATTCAAGGTACTGCCATATCTCTAGTCCCTTATAACCTTTCACTTGCACATGATGTTCTTCCATAATCTAAGGTTATGGTCTGCTGGAGGCATATCAATAAGTTCTCTCAGATTTGGATTCACCTTCCAAGGTTCCATACTCTGGACAGACCAAGGAAGATTGTTTCACTTCTTGAGAACTATAAAGAATGCTAAATCTTTTAGAGAAGAGACTGAACATGGATGCCGCTGTTGAGCTATTAGTTAGATAATGTGGCGTGTCTATTAGTGTTTGATTACTGTCAAAAACAGGAAATCCACTTCAAAACTGTTCTAGAGATATCTTTAACCAAACACGTTTCTGTTTTTATATACATGTTCTTCTACCCTTGGATGCTAGCCAAACACCAGAAAGCTAAAAGGAAACTTATGTTGAAATTCTTCAATGAGCAATGTTGTTTTCAGTTTGTATTAAGCTCATACATCATGAATTGAAGCCTTGCTTCCCTTGTAGCAGGTGAGATGTTAGGCAGGCTGGACCTGTCGTGGATTCTCCACAGCAAGGAAGAGAGACTGAATTATCCAATAGGGAAGAGGAGGACCCACAAGAGGCCCATCCCACAAGCAATCATCTTGAAAAGAGCTGTAAATATATGGTGTCTGTGTCTCCCAAAAAGAAAGAAATTTTCAAATTTCAATCATGGATGAATATGATAGCTAGCTAGCAATCCAGTTAGAGGAATCTCCACCTAATGCCACCATTTTTCAACCTTAATTATTGATCATCATAAAAGTTAGGGTTAGCCCTAAATCACGACGGAAGAATATCTATCACGTCTATGCCTCATCCAATTAAAAATAAAAATTGTGCTAACTAGCTATTGCTTTTTTGTTGCCCTTTCTCTCTTTTGTTTTTCTCCATGATTCTCTCCCCAACAGTCGTCCATGGTAACATCATCCAAGCAGTTTTTAGTTGTTCTCCATTTGTGCTGGATAATTTTATATCATATCATCTCTATATCTTACTCATGATATTTGATGATAAGACAATATTTTTTTTATTTTTAATAATCAATTAAGAAATATGATTATGAACTAAGAGGAAAAATAATTTAAGGCTAAACAATGAATTGTCTGGAAATCACTAATTTGATTATGATTATAATATTGGTTTTTAAGTGTTCGATAATACTTTAAAAAATTAATATTAGAATCATTTCCATGTGTTGTTTTCATTTGTAGCTAAGAAATATATGCAAAAGGCTTTAGTAATAATAAGTGATTATGTAAATTGTGTTATTGTGTTGGTTAAAGAGCCTTTTAGGCAGCTGGCTCACATGCCATTGTATTGAGAAAAGCAAGACAATGTGGCACTTCCACTAGATAGCATGGGCATCATGAGTTACCCTTTTCAAAGTAGATGACAATATATATATATATATATATATATATATATATATATATATATATATATATATATATATATATATATTCAATTTCAAATCTTACATGAATTTCCCAACTTTTGACTGTGATGAGACCAGAAGTTGGCTGATCCAATGAAGCAAATGGATGGGGATGGAGATGCAGGTTGAAACACATGTATAGAAACTTTCAATGAGAAAATACTTTTTTAATTTTCTCGAATCTATTTCAAATATATTTTATAATTTTTTTTTTACTTTAAAAGAATTCAAATATCTAAATATAATAGATTAATTTTCTCATCTAAATTCAAGTCACAGAACAAATAGGTGAGAGAAAAAAAAAAAAAAAATATAAAGATGTGCATTGAAACATAGCTGATTATGAAGGGGTATTCGAGAATATAATAGTGTTGATTTTAAAAGTGTTTTTTCTTATAAATGTATCAGAAATATATTTTTTATTTTTAAAAAATTATTTTTAATATAAATACATCAAAATAATTTGAAAAATAAAAAAATAATTTTAAACAAAAAAAACTTAAAAAATTATAAAGGCATAAATTACACCGCAACCTCAAACAAATCACGAGAGGGTAAGGTAAATAAGGGTGAAGTTGATGTTGATGTTGCTTTGTTGGGGTCGACTTGCACCGAAATTAACTCTATGATTATTGACTAATTCCTAACAAAGAGAGAGTCAAAGTATAATCTTATTGTCATAAAAGGGTATCACCAAGAACATTATTGGGTTTTGCTTTACCATTTCAAAAATTAATTCAAACTTTTTATTCCAATTAATACACTCTCTTGAGATGAATGAGACGTTTGGTATTGACTTTATCGTTAATTAATTCGAATGAGATGCTCATCTTGGCAGCATTATGAACCGCCACCAGAAGAATCATAAAATTAAGTACTTGACAAGTTCAAGCATGCCTTTGTGAATAGGTTATTCAAGTCCAATCCAGTGCTTCATTTATTTATTTTTTTAATCAAGCATGGTGTTTTTAAAATTGGGAAATAATAATATAGAAATTGGAGAGCAAGTTCAAGAATTTTATAGTTTTCTAGCAGCAACCATCGAAAACTATTCAAAAAAAAAAAATTAATAGATACAAGAAGAAAAGAAATATAAAAAATAAATAGATAAAAATATTTATATTATTTTTTTTATTAATATGAGTGTTCAGCTAGCTTACGTGCACCTCGACTAATCTAAATAAGCCCTAAAATTAATGACCATGTAAGCCTATAGTAACTCTAAAGTTTATAAGACTCGAACTGTATAACATTTAGGGAGCAAATTTAAAATCTATTCAGTTAAATTATATCCTTCAAAATGAGTAAAAATGGATATAGTTATTGGTTTAATCAGTATATAACTTTTTCTATTGCTTGTGAGTAATATACGAGGGTTTAGGAGCATTGAGATATTTAATGAATGACAATCACCTCGTGGGTTTAATGAGAATATGTGATAATTTAGTATAATTAATATAATACAAAGTTAATCTTAATATATACAATTATAAAAAAATCAATAGGAAATTACAACAAAATTTATCAATGTTAAATATTTATAAAATTAAGGTATAACAACACTCAACTACTCTAATTTTTGTTATATAACTTGCAATCCAACAATGACATGGAAAAATGCAACCCAATACTAAAATTTCTTACAAGGTTTGGGGTGAGTATGTGCGTATTGAATTTTTTTAAAAAAAAATTAGCATAGCAAATTAAAAATACTGACATAATAGTAGTATTTAGTGTTGCGTTTATACATGACATGATTTTTAATTGCAATGTGTTTAAGGATGTTATGATTTTGAATCATAATAACTTACAATTTTATATTTTAGAACCACGACATCCTTTCATAGTATTATAATAAAACACTTTATTTTTTTAACAACATTAGCCCAATTGTCTTTACTTGTTGGAAATCATAATTATAATTGCTAGTGTTTTGATGATTATCGCGTTTTGAAAAAACAATATTTACATAACATCAAGTATTAAAATCATAATTTCTTTATGTATTGCATTTTAAAAATACAATAAGTATATATTATGTTATTTAATCAAGAACCTTTTGTAGCTTTATTATTTCGTTTAAATTAGCTGAGGTTACCAAGAAATTGGGGCTTGGTTGTCCCCCGTTCCTGTATGTGATTGGTCAAGCACAGAGGAGGCAGCCAGGCAGATTCGCCTTCCAAAGATGGCCTAACCTTTTCACTAACCAGCTATATATATACATGGAAAAAAAAAGATACGATAATCTCCACCTTTTTTACCCCATTTACACAAAAGACGTCCATGAGCGTCCATGAGGACCATATGAGAAATTAATATTGAATTTGACTTTTGACCTGGTCCATGGCCATGAGATCAATCCATTTCTCCTCACTCTAATTATTTTTTCCGGTAGGTTACTGCCCTAGTGTGGCTTGGATTGGATATTTTGGTGGTGAAGTTGTTTGAGAGTTTTTTTTTAAAAAAATATATATATTAATATAATATTTTTTAAATTTTTATGACATCAACACATAAAATTATTGAAAAATATTAATAAAAAATATTAAATTTAATATTTTTTTCAAGTGAAAACGTATTTTTAAAAAATATCCAAAAATATAAATTATTACACTCTAGAATATTGGATAATACAAGATGCTCCCGTACACTTAGCAAGATTATCAAATATGGTGTGAAATATATGCTCATTACAATAATCATTTGTTGTTAAACTTGATTTGACGGATAAACACAGGATCCAATTGATCTTCCTCTTGTTTTGGGTTGAGTGTTAAAACAAATTAACCAAGAATTAACTAGATCAACCTAGTCAAAATCCAATTTAATTTTTTTTATTAACTTGTGTTAATATATTATATCCATAATATGAACTGACCCTAACTCTACTTTTAAATTAGGTGTAATAACCTTGACATTAATAATTAAATGCTATCCAATAAACCAATGATGGTTGATTCAAGTAGTTCGGTGTTTGTTTCTTTTAAATAAGATTTTGAATTTAAACCTTATATATGAAATATATTTTTATTGGAAGATCTTTATTTTTTAGTAAGTCAACTCAGTTTGACTGAATTTATCAAGATCACATGAGCTTTTAAATATAAAAGTTTAGAAGAAAAAAGAAACTGTCCAATATAATCCTTTTAATTTCTCCTTTACTCAAAAAAGATATATAAAAGGGCTCGTCAAGAACATTAAAAAAAAATAAAAAAAGGAGTGATGATATCAAACCTTGGCAAGCACTTGAACGTTTCTTCTTGTAATTTCTTTTCCAAAGAACTTGCGTATGGACACCTAGTCATCATATCCTGGGTCGCTGCTAAATGCCCCACTTATCAGCAGCGATTTGCATGTAATAAAAACCTCTGCAATTATTACTGTTAGAGTTAGTTGAATGAAAAGATTAATATCCAACTGACATTGACATCACCTTCTCGTCAAGAGAAGCACTTCACTTCACTTCACTTCACTTCACTTCACTTCACTTCACTTTCTTTCTGGTTATCCGACCATTACGAGAGAATCTCCCCTTACACCCACGGGAAAGGCTTCGAGTTCAAATTCATTTTCTTGGAGCCATGAAAACACAATTTAACTCCTTGATGTGGAATGCCATTTAGTTTTTTTTTTTTCTTTTTCTTTATAAAGATTACATGATATACATTAAACAAGTTAATATTTTTTTTAGTATGTATATATATATATATATATATTTTTGGATTCGAGGAAACTCCACCTCTCTAAAGCACTTTGTGGCCCAAGTGAATAAGTAAAACCCTGACTGTTCCAGAAATGCATGCCCTTAACTCGAACTCAAATCTACTGTGCAGATCTCAAACCCTTTTACATCACGCTACGCCTCTTAAAAATTATTTTTATATTTTTTTATATATTTATTGTTAATATTAAAAACTCTAGCTTGGTCAATTTAATAACTCAAAAACTAACTTAGCCGAGTTTAATTTTAAATGAATGGAGAATTAACTCAGTTACTTAACAATATAACTTGGCTAAATCCTAAATAAGATTATTTTGCGTTAATTTTTATTTTTTATTTAAAATAATATCATTTTAAATAAATAATGAAAAATCTTAAACACGTATTTTATAATAAGCTTAATTGACTCATTAACTTGTAAGATAACTAGATCAACTAGTAACATAACTTTTAACCAATCATTCCTTAAAATGTTAGGATAATTATGGGGAAAAAATCTAATTATTTTAGAAAAAATAATTTGAAAATAGGAAGAAGTCTTGTGTATCTAGTGTTATGATGTAATGTATTTTTCGTTTAAAAATCTATTTTAATATTTTTTTAATTTATTCTTATTTTTTTTATCAAATTAATTGAACAACACAAAAAATATATTTATTCAATATTTTTTCCAAACAAAATATATTTTTTAAAATACTAAAATACAATTTTAACAGAAAAAACAAACTCTGCATTAAAGAATAGATGCCAGTAGCCATATATGTAGCAACGAAAAGATATCTGGACAGAAGCGGGGACAAGAACAGTGGACTAGGGTGGCCTGGCCTCTTTTCCTTCCCTTTTTTGTTGGGAGATTCATCTTTTTAAGAAATTATAGTGTTTGTACGTTATACTTTTTAAATTTTTTTATTTAAAAATATAATAAAACAATATTTTTAATATTTCTTTTTTATAATAACACATCAAAATAGTATAAAAAATAATTCATGATAAAAATATTTTTAAAAACAATACAGTTAAACTAAAATGACAAACACCTCCCATTATTACCATCATGCAAGAGAACATGCAACCACCTTTGCTTTAATCGAAGCATTTTATTATTCTTGGGCCTGCTTTTGCCGACCTCGATAAGTGATGACACCCATATCTATTCCATTTCATTTCCACCACAAACAGCACCTCCCCCACCGCCGTAGAGGAGGTTGCTCGCTCTCTCCTCACTAATTGTGGGATAGCGATGCTTCTAGTGGCCTCCGTGACCACCCTTGTCCTGCCATTTCTGCCATGCTATGTTAGCTAGCCAATCGAGTTCTAAAATTGGAAACCATGTGTGGCCATCCCTCTCCAACCTTAATTTCATGGATTTGCTTCCCATTTTTATGCAGAAAATGAACGAAACACCAAGTTGCATTTAACTCTAGAAAATACACAAATGTATTTGAGTTGAAAAATAAAAATAAAGATATAAATAATTTCAGAATAACTAAGCAATAATATGGGTTTAAAAAGATTTATTTGAATCGATAATTTAAGTATTTTTTATATTGTGAAATGTTATTTTAGAAAGCTTTAATTTGATATAAAGGTTTGATGAATAATAACTTCACCAAAGCATAAAACAAAATTCTGCCCTTTGAGATCGTGATTCAATGATTTTTAAAATTATATAAAAAAAAACCTATTTAAAAAACATTAATTTAATATGTTTTTTCAAACAAAAATTATTTTCAACTATCTTACCAAACATCCAAACATAATTGAGTAATCATTAATGCTCCAAGATTAAATATTCTTGATTTTTCCCTTACCAAATCCTTGAATGTTTGCTAAAGCAGTGAAATCCAAGATTAATTTATTCATTTATCAAACAAAATTTACTACTCTAATGAGAAATTAAGAGAACAAACACCGAACTTAGATCATACAAATCATCAAGTTATGTAAAATATTTTTTTGATAGATTTTAATTTTAATGCTATTCATAGATTATCTTACCTAGCTAAAGAGATGATATAAAATTTGCTAGAAAAAACATCAAAATTGATGATGATTCAAGACTATAAACAAGGAAGAAGATAAAAAAAAAAAAAAACAAACAAGAAGAAGAAAATCCTTCCCTTTATGATCTTATAGCGAAATGCCAGAAAAGTAGTAGCCTGCAGGTTATACAAGGAATTAAACCCACCAGCTCTCTTCCTTTCCTGGTTCCATCTAATTCACTAGCCCAAAACACCCCAAATCCTCTCCCCGATGAAGCTCACAAACCTCCTGACAGACCCTTTATCTGTCACTTCTTCTTCACCACAACCACCACCGCCACCAGCAGCAGCAACTTCACCCCCACCCCCGCCGCTTCTATTTTCATCCACTGAATTAGACTCGTCCATCCTGTGCTTCATTCTCAACTCTGTCCTCTTGATTAACTCACCAGACCCTTGGCTATTTCCCTTCCTTTTCCTGTCTTTCTTGCTCTTTTTGCCGCTTGAAGGACTACTCTTTCCTTGTTTCAACAACCAATCCTCGAAAGCATCGATAATCTCATGAATGAGCTGTCGATTAGGAGACGAGTCCCACCTAATCCAGTAACTCATGTAGCACCTAAAACAGTCACAGTTGAACATGGGAGGATGGTCATTATTGCTGCTGCTGCTGCTGTTCTTGGTGTAAGAAGTTGTCTTTTGGCGAGAACTACTCTTGCGGCTATTCATATAGGACCAGTTGCTGCAGAAGATATTGTTATTGCTTGAGCAGGAGATAAGATAGGCCAACACCTCTCTGTCCTCTGGAGAAAGAGCTGCTGTGAGGGTTAGGATGGTGGCCGGAAGAAAGGACAGATGGTCTGATATTATTGGCGGCGATGGATGCACCGTGCCTTTTCGGTATAGCTTCTTCATGCTTGATACTCTGGATAGATGCTGTATAGAGAGGGAGGGAGAAGGGGATAGTAGAGGGCTATCTAACAGAGGCAAAGACTGGAAGTTAAAGACTTTGAAAGTTCGATGAAGAAGATGCCATATCATACATGTGAGGGGAGAGTATATGTGTGGCAAATGGCAAACACTCTCACGCTGTGTTATAGTTTTTTAATTCATGTTTTTTTTTAAAAAAAAAAAAAAATATACTAAAATATATATTTTTTTATTTTATAGTATTAATATACCAAAATAATTTAAAATACCAAAAATAATTAACCTAAAAAAACATAAAAAATCAAATGTTTTGAAAATACCTCGTGCGGGCAAGCGCTGTGATGTCATGTACTTTTTTTGTTATCAGTGTTTTTTTACTTAAAAATATATCAAAATATTTTTTTATTTTTAATATAAACATATTAAAATTATAAAAAAAGTTAATTTAATAATTTTTCAAATAAAATATATTTTTAAAATATATCCAAAAATAAAAGGTACAGTATGCAATTACCTGAGTTAAGTGAATCACATTACAGAAAAGTAAGTAATGATGTTACGGAACCTATAGTTATGTTTAGTATTTGGTTCCTGTCTAGTCACTAAACTGCCCCTCTTTAGACGCCGCTTTTCAGTTAAAGGGGTAGTGGAATTGATTGTCCATTAGGGCTATTTCAAGAATTTTACCCAACAATAGCACATTGCATATTTATTTATTTTCTTAGTTAAAGAAATAATTTCTAAACGCGTATATAATACATGCAAGTCTTACATTATTTCTTTTTTCAGATTTTAAAAAAAATAATTTCTAAACTAGAACAATTTAATTTAATAAGTTGTATATAATATATCTAAGTTCTTTTCTACAATTAAAAAAAATAATTTTTAAACTCTCATAATTTAATTGATTGCATATAATACAAGAGCCTCTAACATGATTTTTTTTTTAGCACACACACACATTAATTTTTTTGTATTGGTCAGCATACACGTTAACACATCAGAATTTTTACACATATTAGCACATCAAAAATTTATATTTAGCACATCAATTACAAGTATTGATAGGTTAGGTAAAAAATTATGTTTAGCACGTGCATTACAAGCATTAGTAGATTAGGTAAGGATATTATTATCTTTAATGGACACATGTGAGTAATCTCCAACTCTAAAGTTAGCTTTTCTTGGTATTTATAAATTTATCTTGTCAATATATTTTTAAAAATACTAGAAGTATTATCATATGAGCTCTCATGTATCTCTATAATCTCATTCTTTCTTTCATTTTCTTTTCTCTTCTTTCTCCATTACTATTGTTGGAAAAAAAAAAAAAAAAAAACTCCAATTTCACCCGGGTATACTTCATGGGACAGTTAATAATGTTGAAAAAAAATTATGCTTTACTCCCTTGTAACAAGCATTAGGTCACATCTTTGCTTCCATGAAATTGTTCACAGCCATGTCTTGGAAGATAGGCACACAAGTTCGTGCTTAAATTCACGAGACCTTCACCTTTTGCTCTCCCACAGGCCACTCTTCGACACCGTTTAAAAACACGGTTAAAACTGTGTTTCTTCAAAAAAAAATTTTTTTTTTTTTTTTTCAGCTCAATAAGTGGAGCATGATTTAATTCAAGCCATTTGCTTGCATTCCCATGAAGTGAATAAAGCATACAGAGTTACCATTTTATTTTATGATCTCGCAACCCAAATGTCGAGGGCAGAAGCGTTTGTAGAAATACAGCATCCACTAGTATATGACAATGCTCAAGATACTTCAGCAGTTGAATGCTTGACACTGGAATCATTTTACCACAACATGCATGATACCATCTGAATATTTGATCCCCCCGTAGATGTGATAGATTTTACCAGATAACCTAGAGCTATGACATGAAGCTTGTGCAAGTTCAACAGTACCCGAAACTCTAAGAAGAACTTGGCAGGCGAGTCTTGATCCATGATTCCAGGTATTTCAACTCTGCGTTGCTTATTGAATGGCCAAGACCAGGATAAGCCTGCACAAGTGCAGATGATCGGCAGGTTTCATACATTGAATGATAAAAAAATGAATTTTTTTTAGAGAACAAGATGTATCACCTTAAACTCGCAGCTTATACCAGCTTGTTCGAGGAAAGGGGGGCCTGCTTGTCCAGCTTCGAACAATACTGTTGCGTCAGCCATTCCATGTAACCATAGAATAGGTGTCTGCACAAAGTTAAACTATGGATCAATCTCATGAAATCCAAGAAGTGATATTCTTGTTACAAGTAAATCACTCGGAGAATGATAAATGGATACCAACTACAAAAGAACAACGTAGCTGGCTACCACAGAAACATGAAGACAGCAGAGGAAACTATCTTCGAATAAAATACTGGGGAATCAAAATGCTCCCGCTCTAAGATTAGAAAGCATTTGTCTTTAGCAAGACGTACCCTCTTTGCATCTGGTGAAACCTGTTCCATGATAGAAGAATTAAAAGGAACCCATCCACTGAAGACTGCTCCACCTCCTAGAGTTTTTGGGTAAAGCAGAATACTGGACAAGGTCAAGGCACCTGTAAGAAGTTGTTAGATATCGGGAGGTCCTGAAAATAGAAAGAAAAAAAAAAAGCGAGAGATCAATTTTCAAAGTTGTGTGGGTTTGAGGGATAGAAAGAGACCTCCTTGGCTGAATCCACACACAAACACATTCTCAGGATTTGTCCCTGCAGCTATTTCCTTGTCTATCATTGCATGCACATTCTGAACAGCTTTCAACAAACTACTTTCATCTTTTGGAGAATCCTGGAGCAAGTCAGCAAAACAAACTAACTAAAACACAAGCAAAATCTGGCATCAAAAGCGTCCAACATCTTGGATGTTTGAGGAAAATACTGGTGGGACCATCTCAAGATTTGAACCAAAAAATGACAAATATGTTTCTTTTCACTCAACATCGCATGAGACTTGCAAAGCTTATTCCATAGCTAGGTCCTCTGCGAATATTTTATTTCAACACAAAATTAGATATTTTAAAACTGAAACAAACAAAGAAACCAGTGATATGGTACGTGCTAGTCAAGGGTAACAATTCAATCAAACTCCAGCTACAATATTCAAAATATAACTGGTCTATTCTTTCTGTATCAGAAGATTAAGATAATAATGGATTGTGAACAATCAACAATCGATGTAGAAACACCATGAAGCAAGAGTACACAAGCTTCTCGCTGAAATGGCTAGACAAAAAGGGTTGTCAGACTCTTCAGGAAAAGATGGAGAGAGTTGGCTGGTGAGCCAAAGAACAAGAACAACAGGTGGAAAAAGGATTTGCCTATGCTACGAAATTTGCAGATAGCAAGGAAAATAAATATCCAACCAGAAGAATTAACAATGAATCCCTTGCGAGCTCCATTTTATTTCCAGCAAAAGTTCAAATTACAAAACAGGTGTCAATGAAATAGTTTAATGTCATGAGATTAGAATAGGTGAATTGGGATCAAGAGGTCTGGAGAGAACAATCTGAAAAGAAGCAACAAAGCTTTACTTACAGCTGTCACGGGAATCTCATGGATGTCAAACCATGATGGCATTTTAGCACCATCTACAAGGACAAATCACAAACTAATTAGTAAAGCAATGGATTACATGGAGAAAAAAATTCAAAATATCTTACGGCTAAAAAGAAATTATAAGGTCGCACACAGAATAAGCTCATTCCAAAGCTATTGGTATATAAGACCAGAACTTAAAAATTTTGAAAAGAAGAGAGGATAGATCCATCAAGCAACCAGAAGAACACACCCAAAAGAAGGAAATTAGGAGGCTAAACATGGTCTGGAACTCTATAATTATGTAAAAACCTGCCCCACCTAAAAAACCAAAGGAGGGATTATAAAGATTAAACTGAATGCAAACAATGAAAAAATAAATCAATATTCAAAAGTGATAGTCCACCAAATTGGTTTGAACAATCATAAAACAGATAAATAGTAAGAAAAATAGAGCAACTGAAAGAAAGACACAGAAAGCACCACATGCTATGATATTCAACCCACTTCTGCCACTGATTTAATTTGTTTCAGGGAAATGACAGCAAACTATCTCATCCAATGTCCTGTGTAAAGATCTTCACAGTGATATCCTTTTTCACTAATTCTTTTCTGTTTGTTACCATTAAAATAACAATTTATAAAATAGTTGATAAAGACATGAAATTTCCAGCCTTTTCACTTCTCATCCTTGTCAAATCCCCACCAAACTCTTAACATTATTAATTAATCAATATTCACGGTACTAACAAACTGTATATTGCAACATTCACTCTAAGATCATTCCTAATCGATAAGCAACTGGTAACAAGCAGGGTTTAAGCATCAATTGAGAAGTGATCAATAAGGTGGTTCTCCTCCATGATCAGTCTAACCATTTTGAACAAACAATGCAACAGCTATTTCCAACAATTTTATACATACACACAAAGATCAGAGAATTTTTCTCATATTGAGCCCTATGAAAATATTATTCAATGACTACACACAAAGAGGGAACCATGAAAAAGCAAATCAACTCCTGAGAATACAGGAAACCCTTTACTACACCCACAACAATGACCGGCTAATCTAACTAGAAAATTTGTCCAGATCATCAGTTGGAGATTAAATGAATCAAACACATCACCTCCTCAATTATCTGAACTAAATGGAATCATTACTCTTTAACTTAAGGTACTGAAATTAACAAGATCATTAAAAAAAACAACAAAGAGCCACATAAAAATGAGGTAAGTAAGCATAAATGAAGCAAAACCATAAAGTGATAAGCCTTATAATTGGCATGAACAATCATAAAACAGATGAACTGCAACAGAACAGAGTAAAAAAGAAACAAGGGAAAGACCTCCAAGAAATCCCTCGTGGTGTGCTATTCTTAAACTCTTGGAGAATTGTGCCATTAAATTGATTTTGTTTAAGGTAAATCGCTGCATTTTATCCACTGATTCAATGTCCTACGCGGTCTCCAAAAGTAATGAATCTTGTACACTATTGAAAACTCAGAGCAACAAAATAGGCTTCTCAAGATCTCCTTTCACACTCTTGTTAGCTTCATTTTACACTCTCTCTTCCTTACCGCCAAAATCACAGCTCATAAATGAACTAAAAGGCATCAAATCTCCAACTTTTGAAATTCAACTCCTTGTCAATCCTCATAAAAATTCTATCTTCATAACCAATATTCACAATGCTAACATGCTCTATTTTAAAACATCGATCTAATCTCATTCTCATCAAGATGTAATTGACCACTTAATCTCTTCCATTAACAGTCCAGAAAATACAAAACATTATCAGCGATAGGTAGAGCCTACATTCAGTGGATTCACAAAAAGGGATCAATCAAAATTGAAGAGCAAACCAATGCGTAAGATGGAAAAATATATAAAACCCATAAATCACACCCATAACAACAAGTCCCACATAACTAGAAATTTCATTCAGAACCCTAAACAAAGATTCACTAATTTAAAGACAAGGAAAAAAAAACTAAAACTAAATTTGGCATAAAACCTATAATTAATAGCACTAAATGAACAAGATCATTAGAAAAAACAACAAAAACAGAAACATTGTTGCAATATATGTAAGGATATGGCTTGGGGCTTACAGTTGCAGGAGACGGGGGCAATAGGAGCAGAAGGGAAAGACCATTTGGTGGTACGAAATTCAGGAGAAGTGAAGAGGGTCTTGATGGGCTCATTGGCAGGGCCTGAGTCACCCAATCCATGAAGCCATAGTACAAAACTACGAGCAGCAGCCATGGATTGCTGTTTTTGAGAAGAAGAAGAAGGGTTTTTTGGCTGCAAGAAAACTGATGCTATGAAGATGGCGGTGCTCAAGAGGAGGGTTAATGAAAAGATTGCAATTGGCCTTCTTCTTGCTGTGAGTGTGAGCAGAACCTGATGCATTGTTTTTGGTCTTCCATGGTGACTCCTTTTTTATATTTTTGTTTTGCCAAAACCAAACCGAACCTGTTTTCTCAACGTATTTATTATTTCCCAATTTTATGGGTTTAGTTATAAATGAAATAAAAATTGTATGTAATTAAAAGTTTTAACTGATTTCAGCATGGTTATTCAACCCAGCCGAGGTTCTTCTGGCAAAGAAGTTGTGTCTCAGGTCAATTTAGAAAAATAAAAAAAATAAAAAATTTTAACATTTTACATAAAAAAATTAAAAAAAAAATTTATAAATCTAAATTATATATAATTATCTTACATACAAAAGTTAAAAAAAATCTCTATAAATATAAATATATATATATATATATATATATATATATTATCTCACATTAAAAAATTAACTGTATATATAACTATCTCACATCATTATGTATTTATAAATTAATTTTATATTTTTTAGGTTTATAAATATAAAAAATAAAAGATAAATATTATTAGGGTTTTGAATTGACCTAACTGTTTATTTAGATTTAAATAGAGCTAATTACAAATCTAAATTTTGCTTATTTAAAACTTGATTAAGATTGTCTGAATCTCATATTAACCCACCAGGTTGAGTTAAATTTTATAATTATATATGTTAATAATTGAATTTTTGTGTAATAAAATAATTCTTATGGGCAATTTCTTTTCTATTTTCAAAAGAATCAATCTCTTCTCATTTGAGATAATGAGGTCCCGTGATGAAGTTGTAAAATCGATTATGTTTTTCATAGGTTGTAATCTTAGGTTAGTGAAGTAACTGAGTTTATCACTGCAAAACAAGTTTTAAGTTTAAATTAATAAAATATAACATGAAAACAATGTACAAGAAAGCAAAGAATGATAAAGAGTCTATATGTAAATGTTTTGTGTTTTGTTGAACTTATGATTATGGTTATATGTTGTTTAAGAATTTTTTTTTATTAATATAGTATTCGGATCAGTTTATGTGTATCTCGAATAATTCTATAAGCCCTGAAATTAATTAGTAGCTTTAAGTGAACTCAAACTCGTAACTATTAAAAAGCAAATTTAAAACCTGATTATGTTGAGTTATTTTTTAATGTTTTAAAATTGTTGTATAGTTGCTCGTGTATTTTGGATTTTGTGTAAAGTTTCATGTGGTTATTAGTATTGTTGAATGGTTTCTTATAATTACTAGTATTGTTGTATAATAGATTAGTTTCTTGCCTTAAGATATATTCATGGTGACTACTCATCAGGTGTATTTGTACACTCGATTCTTGAATTGATCATGTTTATTTTTTCTTTTAATTTTTATCTCTGTAAGCGTGCCATCGTCATGTTTAGTCAAGTCTAAATTCTAAACTCCTTATGATCATATTCTTATTTTGATCATAGTTGCTCGTGAATAGAAGCAAATAAAGTTTGAAGTCCCAAAAAAAGAATACTTAAAGTCTTAATTGATCTTCATACTTCTGCGATAGTTGCTTGTCAAGGTTCATGTAAGGAGAGGCAAATAGAGTTTGAAGTCTCAAAAAAAAAAAAAACAAATTAATTTATTAATTCAAAGTCATAGGAGCTTATAGAGATTGAAGAGACAATCTAATTACATGTCTTTGGTGATTGAAATTGTTTTTTAAAATGATATTTTAAAAAAAAAAAAACATAGAAACATAAAATTTTTCTCTTCTCTTATAATTGTTAGGTACTAAAATATATATGAAAATAAAATTTAATGAATAAAATGTAAGCTTTTTAAAAAATAAGGACTAAATTGTAAAAAGAACCTCTTGAACATAAAAAAAATATAGAAGATATACTATTAATTTTTGTCCTTGTTTTTTACAATTTTACAATTTAGTTTTTTTAGTTTTAAAAATAAATAAATATTATTTTTGTTTTTTTCAAATTTTTGTTAATGCTAATTTATTAATTATTATTTGTTAATTACTAATTTTTAAGAGGGTCAACGTGTGGCCACATACCACGAAACGATTGCGGAGACGCCAGCAAGATAGAGGAGGGCAAGCCACTGAACAGGCAAGGGCGACCGACACCGAATCTCTGTCACCTCTCCTTGTCTTCTCTCTACTTCGGTAGCTAGGGTAGGGTTATTGACTGCTTCATCCATGGCGACATCGAAGCTACAAGCTCTGTGGAATCACCCAGCCGGTCCCAAAACCAGTCAGTTTTCCTTTGCTAAAAAACTTTTCTTTTCTTTCGCTGAATTGTACATTCCAAGCTTAGCTATTCAGAATTTCATACGATCCGATCCGATCCGCGACTAGAAATTTTTATCACCTGCGATTAGATTGGATTCAGATTTGTGTGTTCTTTTCGTTAAACAATCCAATTTAATTCTTTTAATTTCACTCCTCCGTATTTTTTATTTTATTTTTATCAATCTTCTCTGTTTTCTTAGAATTATTTTGATAAATATTGGATTGATTTCCATCCCATTATATATTTTAGTACGGGAACAGCTATAATATGATGGCCCAAATCAGCTAAATGGCTTGTCATCAAGAGGGATTATCTCATGTTTGGCCTGCAGCCTCGTGATGGGTTTTGTCCTGAGTAGATAGGTGGTACCTATAGCTTATAAACTGTATAAGCCATCGACTACTGGTGCGATATATTGGTATTACTAATATATAGAAGCTAAAAGAATGTGTTTTTAAGACTCTGAATATATTGGCTGGCGAGGATGCTCTTTGATTTTGATTTCAATAAATATTCTTTGTTGGGTTGGTTTTGCAGTTCATTTTTGGGCACCTACTTTTAAATGGGGTATTAGCATTGCCAATATTGCTGACTTCGCTAAACCTCCGGAAAAACTGTCCTACCCTCAGCAAATAGGTAAAGTACCCATCCATCCATGGCTTTGTCTCTTTCATATTTTATGCACTCATATTCCATGTATGTTGTTGTCCATTTTGAGTGTAGGCAAGCCTGTAGCTGTCTCTACCTGTCATGCACATCATCTTGCATAACGTTGAGAGCAGAAGCTTATTCTTCTGCTGCCTGATTCGATACTGATAATATTGTATTACTCTATTTTACTCTCACTTTTGTCATTTGGTTGGTTTCCAGCGGTCACTTGTACTGGAGTTATATGGTCACGCTACAGTACTGTAATTACACCAGTAAGTTTTGAGAACCGTTCAGTCCTTTTTTTTTTTTTTTTTTTGTTATGCCTGTCTTTGCGTGTGTGATTTGTATGTTGGGTGTTTCTAGCTTTAGCTGTTTAGATTTAGATCCGAGCTATATAAGTGTGCTAGTTGCTGATTTTAGGTAAGATGATGAGTGCAATCTGAATTTTGGTGGAGTACTAAATGAAATGTTATACTAGTAACCAGTGATTACTGTTTCTATAGCCTGATCATATGTATTTGCTCTTTTATAATAAGAGTATGTGGATCATGTGTATTTTCTCTTCTATAAGATAACCTGCAAGAGAAGCTTTCATTGGAAAAGGTTGAATTTTATTAGTCATTTTAATTGAATTGAATTGGTGTCGTGGAATGATGGATAGGCTACCTTTTAGTGATCCGGTGAGTTTCTCATTTAGAAAACATGGGGAATTTTCCTCCATAAATTAAATGAAAATTGTGTTATTATTCGGTGAGCAGTCACTGGAACTTGATTTGGTTTGATGAATGAATTCCCATCAACATTTGGGAAACGAGAGATAAGCTGGGCAAGGCATTGGATCATGCAATTCTAGTTCTCATCTCATAGGAATAATAGTAACACATGTGCGCATTACTTCTCTGAAATTGAAAATTTGTTAGCAGTTGCTAATTTCCCATTTCTATGTATATTGTGATCAATCTTTGTTTGCAGTGGAATTTGCTACTGGGAGAGAGAAAGAAAAGAAAAGTAATAAGGAATAGTGTATACACATTCTCATTCTCATAGGTGCATGATTTGATGCTGAACCAACACAGAGAAGGGAACTGGAAAATAAGAAAAAGAAAGGGCATGGTGTATCTGCTCTTGCACTTCTTCCTTTTTAGTATCATATCAAGGAAAAGAATCTCTGTTTTGGTTGCTATCCCTGAACTTCTTACTAACATTTAAGATAGGATTTGTGCTTGCATGTAGACTGGTGTGGGTCCTTGCATGGTCATGTTTGCATGCTATTATGTTGGTTGTAAATTTTAGTTGATTTTGATTTTAACCTTTTCCTTTTTTTTGCTCCATATTGCAGAAAAATTGGAATCTATTTAGTGTAAATGTTGCGATGGCTGCAACAGGCATCTACCAACTCAGTCGCAAAATACAGTAAGTTTTTCTTGAATTGTTGTGCATCTTCTTATGGAATCTTGGCAGTAGAAAGTTAGGTTCTCTCTCTCTAGTTCCATTATTGCTACAGATAGCTCATCCTGATATGTTGAATCATCCATGATTCTCTTGCTGTACTCTTGTCCGCATTTTTCACTACTGTTATTGGCCATGGCGTTATCTTTACAGATTTTTAATCACTTCTACATCTCCAGGCACGATTACTTTTCTGAGGAAGAAGCTGCTGTTGCAAAGGAATAATGATGAAAACCTGCTGTTCTCTTTGATCCTCCTGTAATGAAGTCATTCTGCCTTCTTGCAAGGCTTTGGATAGTTTAGTTATGATTTCAATATGGCGATTGTTGTTGTGCTTTTCAAGCTACAAGTGTTCGCCGTTGCTCATTTCCCCGTGAATTAATAATTTGCAGTTCATCACCTCGATCAAGATTGTTGTTGTGCTTTTCAAGCGACAAGTGTTCACCGTTTCTCATTTCCCTCGAGTTAATAATTTGCAGTTTATAACAGTGTGAACCACTGTAAAATTTCAATTCGTAAATTGCTTTCGAATCTTCCATTTTTATTGGCCCTCGAGCTCCATAGGTTCGAACAGCCACTTTGTATGCAATCATGATCTATATCTTTACAAGTAAGACAATAATAAATATACACCAGTAGGTTTTTATAAATGCAGACCATCTGCATGCATCAGTATTGCATCAATCCAAATTTTAACAAGCAGCTTCACAGATAGCATTCGAGTTGTTGGTCAAGAAAAGAAGGCCACTGATTCACAGATAAATCCTAACATGGTACATCAAAGTTCAGAAAAGTCATGAATTATGCTTACAACATAAAGATCCAACCATCTCCAAGATAACCAGGAAAAAAGAAAAAAAAAACGAAAACAAAGAAGGGGAAAAAGTCAGTAATTCAATGATTAAAAAATAGATGTCGCAATCGGTACAAGTTGCAATCAGCTCAGTAGAGAGCTACAAAGGTACAAGCTTTTTGCCACTGACACGCTTGCGGCTTGCCCTCGGTAACTAGTAAGCAAATAGATCATTGGGGAAATTGTCTCTCCAACAAATAGACCATTTTCATATATCCTATATGTCAAATAATCTGAAGAAAGGATTCCGCAATGTACTAATACTACTCAATTTAACCCTTTTCAACTTCCCATCTCTGGACAGACCTGCTTTTGAATCGGAGTCGCCGTCAAGAGACCAAGCCTAAACTCAAATCCAAAGTGCTTTCATTCAGATCTTGTCGTACCACTTGATTATCATCCTGAGAATGGAGTAAATGTTTGAGCCAAAATTAGATGAAAACTTGCAATTAGAAATTCAAAGCTAAGTAAACTGTGGGCGTCAAGAAGGCGATATGGACTTTTCAAACAAGATATCTTATATGGATGGTAAATAAGAAAAGACCTCATTTTCTTCCATGGGTATATCATTTATGTCAGGTTTTTCTTCGGCACTGTCACTCTTGGAAACTAGTTCTGCTTTAGGGTCAGTATCATTCAGTTTAGATTCATCATCAAACTTTTCTAAGGCCTCTTGTTCTTCAGCCTCTTTCTTCTGTCTCTCTAGCAGATCAACCTGCGTCGTCAAAGAGCCAAAATAATGGACAATAAGCTAACACAAATGCAAACTAATACTTGAACGGGCCTCATCATTAAAGCATAAATGCATTTTCTGGCTTTTTCAAAAAATGAATTTTTCCATGAAGAAGCCAGAAGAAGTAGAGCTCTTTACAAAGTAGTATTATCTTTCACAATGATTAATCATGGGAAACAAAAATTAGTAACAGGTGTCATTCCAAACAAATCTAAATTAACCTGGAACCAAACCCTTCAACCAGTTTTTGCTAAATTACTTCTGCCGCTTAACAGTATACTTGCCAAGGGCTCTTACCCTTTAGTCCCCACTGTCTTTCGCCATACCCTTTTTCCACATTTTGATATGTATGAGCGCATAAATCCAAAAGTTCCCAGTCTCCAAAAGCTCCTAATCAACTGGTTGCTCCATAACACAATGGAAATATATGGTTCCATGCACGAAGATCCATAAGCTTCCGTGAAATAAAAACACTACCCGGAGAAGCTTCTGCTCTTCCATTTAGCTTTCCAATGAAACTCAAGTATCACACCAGTGTGCTCAAGTTTACACAAGGCCCTCAAAAACAGAGGTTTCCACCCTTAAGGAGGTTCCAGACAGCCTCTCATATTTTCCTTCGGTAAATAAAAAAAAAAAAAACTAAAAAAAGTACAGTTTCCAGACCTTGCACTCCCCTATCAAAATTTCATTTCACTGCATCTCTATCAACAACAACTTCAACCCAGTTACTACTTGGCCCGCATGTCAAGCAAACCACCAAACAATTAAAAACCACTCTCCTTATGTGCATCAAATACACCAATGTTTTAAAAGTGTGCAACAAATAGAACAAAAGAAAAACTGACAAGAATTTTGTCCATGCAACTGTTTCAAAATGAGTGGTAAGACCATCTTCATGCCACCATGCAAGCACCATGTCTTGGAAAGCTAGAAGAATGATGAGCATAGAGCTTGTTTCTAAAGATGCATAGTTTTGTAGCCCTATACATATGATGTAAGACTGGATTACTTCAATCTTATAAAGATACCCATAGTGTATAAAATTTTAAGGCACGTCGTGTCAGATCCATTGAATCACTTTTGTAAGACAGATAATGTCATGCATATATCTTGACATTCCAATAATGATCTATCACCACTTAAACTTAAACTAGGAATTCAAGTTGCAGGTTCTTGACTTGCTATAACATTAATTCACAAACTGACCAAACAATCAATACACAGAATTGAACAATAATTTCTGCCACTGCCTTGTGATTTAAAAATATATAGCATTCCTGTGAAAATATCCACAATAATTCTAGGCACGCTAGATCATCATTTACAAGCTCAGTTTCTCAGTTTCTCTTATTCTTAAGGATAAGAGCAATTCAATTCAATAAGGACAAGAAAACTGACTCTAAAAATCTCTCCAAAGAAGGCCTTTTGTTGATTACTTCAAGGCATTCCAATTTCCAAAGCCTTCTTGAACATAGCTTGGAACATGAGGGTGATTACATTTATAGAGATTATGATGCTGAACTGTATTTTCCAAAATATGGTATTTGTACAGCTGAATCTACCAGCTCCTTGTCCTTATAACCATTCAAATAAATTATGAAGTGACAACAAAGCACCAGCAAGGGCATGGGTACCTTACACTTTAAAGTAAAAGAAAATATCCTGAAGTTAGTTGACATATATGCTAGCAACTCAGACAAACCCAAGTTCCAATTGAACCATTGAGTGCATCCACTGATGCCTGACTTGGACCACCAGCACTTCCTCTAGTTTATCCAGTGTTTATCCAGAATCCTAGTTTACCCTTTTGTTTGCACTAAGTGAATGAAAAGATGAAAAACACACATGATCAGCATAAACATGATTTTGTTCTCGCATTCATTTCAGCTGAACAATATTCTACTTTCCATGCTGAGTTATTATGAATCATGAAAGAGAAGTAAAAATCCAACAGCATAAATGGCTAAAGAACATGGACTTCAGAAGGACTTGGTCATGCAAAACACAACACAGCTGATCAAGCCAACCTTAGTCGCACCCATCTAGAATCTAAACCAAAATCTAACTATACTGATTACCACACAACCAATCATATCAAAACCCATTCAAGTTTTTTTTTTTAATCAAATGCATCCTTTAAAGTCTTTATAACTGTGACTACCTGGCGTGTACTTGTCACTATCCAACAATGTAATGCTCCTCACAACTAACTGACTAAGGAAAACATTTTGGGACCAGGAGAATATTACTAGCTGTAAACCCACCAATGGAATGAGAATGGAGTCTATACCCTAGTACATGTCTGAAAAATCTAGAAAACATAGTCACATGGTTAAAGTATCTCAACATCACAATCTACAAATTCTACTAAAGAAGAAATCTTTCACCGCCAAGTCCACATTGTCCTAAGGTGATTGAGAACTATAACTTTGAAATCCTACTAAAGTCGCAATCTTTCTCACTATCAAGCCCAAACCATCCTCGCATAACTTCAAAATCATCATCGGGACGACTTGAGATCCTTTAGATTTTAAACATCAAACAAGCAAGAAACTTGTTCACTCAAAGATCCTTTAGATTTTCCAAAGGAAACATCAAAACAAGCAAGCAAAAATACAAAACTGCAGAAAATTAAAAACTTTCAAAAAGCCCGACCCACAATTTCATGAAATCCTAACAATCTTACAAAACCCATTAACAATTTACTCCAAAATCTCTACTTCTGACTACCAAAACAAAACCACTGTTCATCCAGAACCCAGATCTAAATCGGCCAATCCAGTTACACACGACCCCAAATAATTTCTAAAATCAAAATCCCAAAAATATAAAATAATTAGCCCAATCGAAACCAAACCAAAAGGGGGGGGAAGGTACCGGAATGTATTTGAATTTACGCCTGGGAGGCTCATCGGGGGCGTCGCCGTTGGAGAGATTAGCATTGTTTTTATTATCATCATTGTTGCTGTTACCGTTGTTGTTAGTGGCAGGAGAAGGAGAAGAAGAACCGTTGGATTGAGACAAAGGGGTCCACTTATAAAGCAAGAGATGGGAGCCGTTATTACCATTAGAAGAGCTTGAATTGTTAGCAGCGGCAGTGCCATTGCTAATAGCGTTATGGTGATGCGAATGAGTGTTGTTATGGTTTGATGAAGATGACGGAGGGGTTACGTGGACCCATCTCTTCTTCCACTTCCTAACCGGCCCGCTGAACACCGTGGCCGGCCCGTACCGAGTCGAAGATCTCCCCAGCCGCGCCCCGACTCCTTCCATTATTTCTTTCAAATCGGTGCCGGATCGCGCACCCGCTACTCCGAAACTAGGTATTAATCTTTTTCTTTGTATTTTCTGTTCTTGTAGAGTTGATTAAGAGGGAAAAAAAAAAAAAATTTCTTCTCTTTGAAATTGACTTCTTGGCTTCTTCTTGCCTCCTCTCTTCTTTATTTTTCTTGAAACGAATATAGGCAGAGAGGACAGACAGCTGGGTTTTCGGTTTCGGGTTCGGGTTTTCGGGTATGGGTATTGACTTCATGGGCACTTTCTAGGATGGAGATGTAAGGTTTATTAATTGGTGATTTTTTGGATTTTTATTTCTTTTTAGAAATAGATGCTGATATGTAAGGTTTTATAAGTGGTTTTAGTATAATTGTTAAATTCGATAGGCTCATTAGTTAATTTTAAAAAATTTAGAAATTAAATTAGTTCAAATTAAATATCAACGATAAATTAGGTTAATTCAATTATATATATATATATATATATATATATATATATAATTTAATTGATAAGTTCAAACTTGATTATTTAATTGACAAGTACAAACTTGATTATAAATATAAACAAAGCATCAAATATTAAAAAAAAAATATATTTTATAAAACAAACTCTACTCGGATCTATAATTTTTTTTTTGGAGTCTAGCATCAAATAGGTTATGGGAGTGTTTGAGGTGATAGTGATTATTTTTTAAAATATTTTTTTACTTAAAAATATATTAAAATAATATTTTTTTAAAATTTTTAAAAAAATTATTTTTCATATAAGTACATCAAAATAATTTGAAAATATATAAAACTTAAGTCAAAAAATTAAAATTTTGTTCAACCCTTGTTTAAAACACAATGTCAAACGGTGATTGTAATAACCATAGTTTTTTAAACTCAGCCAGACCTAGTGAGTTAATTGGAACTCAGCTAACCATAACTGAAATCGAGTTAGGTTTAAGAAAAAAATCAAAAACTCGGCTGATCTAACAAGTTAACCCGACAATATCTGGTCAAAAGTTCTGTTGCAGCCCGTTGATTATTTATTTTTTTAAAATTAAAATGATATTATTTTGATTTATAAAAAAAATTAGGGTTTTCCGAGTAATCCAAGTTTTAAGTTTGGTCGATCATCGATTCAGGTTTAAAAACTTTAATAATAAGTATAAACTTTAGCTATTCATGAGGCATTTACCTCTAAAAATTTAAGTCATGGATCAAATGAGTATTGAATTACTTAAATGAGTATTTCCTTTTATAAAATAATGGGATTACATTTTAAAACTCTTTAAGTTTGATACATCTTTGGATAACACTTATTTGAATTTACTCGGATCTATAAATTATTATTTTTTAAGAGTCTAACATCAAATAAATTACGACAAGGTGACAACGGTTATTTTTTAAAGTAATTTTCGCTTATAAATATATCAAAATAATTCAAAAATAAAAAATAATTAAAAATTAAAAATTTATCCAACTTCTATTTAAAACATAATGTGAAACGATGGCTATAATAACTATGAACTTTGGCAATTTGTGAGGCATTTACCTCCAAAAGTTTAAGCCATAGAGTATTGAATTGTTTAAATGAGTATTAATTTCCTTGTATAAAATGATGGGATTGCACTTCAACACTTTTTAGGTACAAGTTTGATACATCTTCGGATAACACTTATCCAAGATTGGTGTTACTTTAGATGAGAGGTGAAACTAGAAAAAGAGTACGACCCATGGCTGTTTTTGAGCTCAAAATAATCTATGAAGTTTAATAGTTTTTTTTTTTTTTCATTTAAAAATTTCATTTTTTTATATTAAATTACCCATTTTAGTTAGCAAAAAATAACAATTTAATGCAGAATGTATGACTATTTTATTAGTTTTTTTATGTGGAAATAATTTTTGTATCTCAATATGTTTTTTAGCCCTTACAACATCAAATATATTTAAAAAATAAAATTAAAAATATTTGATTAAAAAAATACTTATTTATAAAGGTGCTGGTAGATTAATTTAAAAAAGTACATAAAAATCTGTTATGAGAATGGTGAACGTTACTTTTCAAAATATTTTTGTTTGAAAATATATTAATTTTTTTTTAATATTAACAAATCAAAACAATAAAAAATACTAAAAATTCTTAAAAATATAGTTGGATCGCAATATTAAATAATCTATACATAAATAGCTAGTATGACCAATACATATTATCCATCAAATTTCTTTTTATTAGCCTATGTTGTGATTGTTGTTGTTTAATTTTAAATATTTTTATTTTACTATGATTCTCGTATTGATTTTAAAACACTACAAAAATATTTATTTTTTCGATTCCATATATAAAAAAACTAAACCAAATTGAATCATTGAGTACAAGTAAAGTTTATAAAAAATAATTTAACTAAAAACTCATTAATCAAAGTCTATTTGAACTTATTTAATTTTAATAAATATAAAATTAAATCTAAAAAAATTTTTAATAAATAAATATAATTCCTCTTTGGGCTCAATTTAATTTAATTCAAAATTTTAAAAAAATTATTTTAATTGAAGTTTTTAGGAATACAACTCCCTCCCAGTGTAAAACATATGACAAAAAGGGGCTGTAAAAGATAAGAGGCGGGCCGGCAACCTATTCCAAGCAAAGGTCCAATGGGCCTTTTAATGGAAACCAAGGAAAGAATCGAATAACAATCTTTAGGCGGCTGAGATGTTTCTTCCACCACCACCACCACCAAGATCTCTTCGTATAAATAGCAGCCTTCAGCACTAGGGTTTTATCAACACTTTCACAAATTTTCTCTGCTGGGTCTGTCTGTCTGATCTCCTTCCTTTGATCATCTTCTTTCATTTATGTTGCATGGTATATAGTATATGAACTGTTTAGGTCTAAGCTAAGCTACATGTACCAAGGGGAGGTGTTAAAAAAATGGCCTTCTCCTTGTTGCCAAAGCGGCTGTAGCTATATCAATCTGGCTGAGAAGCTAACTGACCGGCTATTGTGTGAGATTGATTTTCTATCTCCGATCGATAGATCTGCTTACCGAGCTTCTCACATTCTTTTTAATTTTCTTCTTCTTTTGTTTATTTTCTGTCTTTTTTTCTTTGGCATATGCAGAAAGAAAGAAGAGGAGGGAGAGAAGAGGGAAATGGCATAGGATTTAGCCTTTTTCAGAGACCCTTCTCTTAAATTGATCAATCGTCACTTTCCAGGCTCCCTGCTTCGAATTTCTCAGCAGTGAGCGTCTATCCGTGACAACATTTATTCCTCTCAAGATTCTCTCTTTCTTTTTGTTACTTTTTCCTCGATCTGGTGTTAACCTCAAACAATAACCATGTTCTATAACAATAAAAGGTCACTCGATTTGTGATTTGATATGATCAGGCTTTTCTAGTTCAGCTTTCCTTGGGATATTGTAAAACTGAAACATTTCTTGGTGGAGGGACAAGAGCAGCCCAGATGTGGTGGTTGCTGGTTTGGGATGCCGGGTTTCCAAGGATTATGGCATTAAGTAAGAAACAAAGAGGTGGAGGAACATTTTGAAACGGCGTGTTAACATTATTGATGACTGATGAATAAATTTGGACCCTTGAAATTGTCTCTGAATTATCATCATTACCTGAAATTCAGCTGAAGTTAAAACTACATCCATATCCCGTGATATATCCAGCAACTTCAAACTATCCTAATTCCTAAGTGGTAGCCAAGGAATATGAAAGCTAAAAATCCCAGAAGATGAATGAGTTCATGCTCAAAAAAGGTCTCAACTTTTCACAAGTTTAGGTCGAACACCTTTGAAAATAATTGATTTCCCTAAATCTTGTTCTTCATATGGACAACAGAACTACTCTATTGGACACTATTATTATCGTTCAATCCAGTGTTCGAGAGAACATTCTGTTAAAATAGGATGAAGAATATAGCGAGGCATTTTGCCCTGTCAAAGTTCAGACCTGGTTTACAATTTTGTTGTATTCCATCGTTCAGATGATGATGGCCTTGATTGATTCTAGCCGGACCAAGGCCAAAGAAGTTTATGAAGAAGAAGAAGAGAGAACATAATGGTTTCACAGAGATCGAGAGAGAAGCATTCCGAGGAGTGCTGTAGTTACTCGATGTATAAAGCAATTACTGTTTACATAAACAAAATAGAAAGCCATTTGAAGAGCAAGGATGCCCCGCAAGAACTTGTATCTGCTTGCCAGAGTCTCGTTAGATAGTATGAACATGGATACTCCTAGCCATGCTTTTAGTCATCTATTTTGCCTTAGGTCAATGGAAGGTTGTCTTGCTACTTGCATACCTGGGATTGCAAATATAGGCCTATCGTCTCTAAAGGAATAAACCTTCATGTAACAGTAAGAAACTCATCAGGGAGACCCTCTATCCTAAGATGGGAATAGATCCGCTTTCCTTGAGATTGTCGAAAAAGTCTCGGACAGCATTCTGTTCTGCTCTCACCCTCTCCGAAGATTTTCTCAAAAACACTGTTTTTGAAACAACACATTGTAAAATTACAAATAATTTTTTTTAATTATTTATATATTAAGAATTCTAATCAAAAAAATTAAATTACATTAAAATATCTAAAATGAAGCAATAATATTATAATTAATAAATGATCTAAATAAAATAAAAGAAATAAATAGTATGAATTAATAAATTAATGATATGAAAAATAAAAAGTTTGAGAACAAAATTTCTTAATACAGAAAATTTACTAAAAGATAAAAAAAACACATGTAAATCTATGACAACCTAGTTATTCTCGTCATAATAAATCTTGATAGACTCTTTTTGGGTTGCAAGTTAATGATTTTAAATTAGTAATTATCTAATATAAATTTAATAATAAAATAAACCCGTCTAATGCACTAGAAAAAATTCTAATTAAAAATAATTATTTAAAATTAATTAAATAAATAAAGTAGAATAATACAAAAAATCTTCATGTTAAAATCTCCATATAACCTGAATCTTCAATTTTTGTATATCTTTTTGCAAATTTGAGTCCTGATTTCAAACATGACGTTCTCTTTCTCATTTGGATGAATTATTGAGCCTATAATTATATAGTTGAAAAGTTTCAAATATCTAATTTTTATATCCCAACTATAATTGAAGCAAAATTTCACTGGTAGCTATAGATGTGTCTTAAATAATACACAAAGATATTGTTTGACATATTTGACAATATTAATTTGTTAAATTTGACCTTCTAAAATATTATGTTCTCTAACTCCATATGACCTGAAAATTTACCACAATATATTTTTATGTATCTAATATTTCTTTGTAAATTTTTAGTCTCGTTCAATATACAATTTGAAAGATATGCTCAATCTCACAAAATAAATCAACGGATATTTTAAGGTCAAATTTGGACTTAATTTGATTCATATTACAAATTTAATAAACTCGTAAAATCAGACTGAATTTATCAATTTTACAGATTTTGCACAAATTAAGTTTTAATTTAATTAATTTTAAGTTTTTAATTTGATTTAACACATTAAATTTAATTTATAAAATCTTACAATTTTATGAATTAACTCAATTTTAACAACCTTGCACTCTCCGATCAGCCTAAACCCATCTTTCATCAATTAAAAAGATAAATAGTGCGTGCGTGAAGTACAAGCACAAGCCTCGCCAACTACATCAGCTTTAACATTAACCTATTGGATTTATGGACCTTTTGTCCCTAAATAATCTAGGATTATAGCACACGGGCTCAGGGCTCTATAAATAGCCTTGATCATATCCCTTAAAACAAGTGATTTCTTCTTTTATTTCAAGAACTCCATATTCTTTCTTGTTGCAAGCACATATTTGCTAGAGTCTTCTCAGACTTTTCACCTTCTCAAATATCAGAAGGTCCTAACTCCTTTAAGAGACTCACTTTCTCAGACTTTGCAAATAAATGAAAAACAGGTTTTAGTTTCTACAAAATCAAAGTTTGTATAAGATCCGACGTAAAAATTATAAATTATTCAGCTATAGATCTCACTCGCATGCGTCTCACAGGCACCATCCCTCCAGAAACGGGAGATCTATCTTTTCTTGGTTGGCCAAGGCTTGGAAACAGCAGTTTTCATGGCTCTATATCCCCACTGAGCTGGCTAAACTGAATCGCTTGAAGTGCATCAGCTTTTCATTCAATGACTTCATGGGGGGGATCATCCCCCCATGGATGGGGTCCTTCACGAACTATTTCAAAGGTTCCATCCCACAATCACAAGGCTATACAGCAAAGTTAGAGGCTATGGACTCTTGTCTGCTATAACTTGAAAGAGATAAACATGGCCAGCAATATCAACTTTCAGGTGTTACACCTCCTCGTCAACATGAATACTATGGTATAGTTCCTAGGACTTTATGTTTTAAAAAATAATATAAATCATATTCTAGAATTTTTGGGTTGAGATGGTTTTTGACATGGTATCAAAACCTTGATGGTCTATAATGGTCACGAGTTCGAATCTCATTATCCTTATTTATTTGATAAAAATTAAGCACAAGATAATATAGATCTGAACAAGTTTCAAGCCTAAAAGATTTTCACTTGAGAGGATATGTTAAAGAATAATATAAATCATATCTTAAAACTTCACTTATAAACTTAAATTTTTAAATTAAAATGGTTCTTTGACACTATAAACATTGACATTGAAGAATAAAAGATCCCAGACTCATGATCATTTATGGCTTGGAGCATCATTTTTCAAACGAACGACTGGGATACTCTGTATTAACTTTAAATTATAAATTATCAGTCGATCATCATCAAGTCTTGAAATCATTAAATGTAATTAAACTAAAAAGAATTGCACAGAGAAAGAGAACAAAACTGATTTGCCATTTCTGGATACATGATGATGTTTGCTTTCTTTAATTAGTGTCTATTTGAAAGTACAATGGAAGATTTTTTTTAAAAATTGTTTTTAGTTTGTAAATATATTAAAATATATTTTTAATAAAATTATTTTAATTTAAAACAATCCAAAAATAAAAAAAGGAACTTAATTCAAAACTAAAAAACTTCATAATTTTTTAAAACTACATTCTAACCACAGTAACAAACACCCCAACATACTTAATTTTTGGTGTAATATACATTCACAACAGCAATGATTGCAAAATTGTTTATTTATTTACAAAGACAACGTTCAAATTATGATATAGTAGAAAGCAAAATTAAGGGTTCATTCGTATTCATCCCACCTTCAATCCAATCACCTTCAAACCCAGATTCCTCCCACCTTAACTCTTACAAATGGGAGGTACTTATTTCCCTATACACAATGCACAAAACCAAACTTAATTTACTCGTGGCCTTTGCCTTTGGCTAGCTGAAGAGCTGTGCTAGCTAGCTACCAAATCAAAGCAATCCTCTTGAAATTAATTTAACAACGATCATGATGATCACCTATCAATGCCATCGCTTCTGAATGCAGCAGTCAAATGGCTAACTCCCGAACCACCCTTCCTTGCCAAATCATCTTTGCAATGGTAAACTCTCACAGGCAAAGGCTCAAACCCAGAAACTCTTCTTGCAGAAATGACCTCATGATCAGATTTTGTTCCCTTTCTTCTACTTGACACTTCATTTGTTGTCCGCTTGTAGTGACCAAACCACTTCGCCTCCATGTATCCATATCGCCTCCAAGGTGCTACAGGCATTCCCACTCCTTTCATTGATTCTCTCATTGCATTGCTCATCAATCTCACAATCTGCTTGACCTCCTCGGGCTTCCCAATGTACACTCGTGGAAAAACTTGAAGCAATTCAGTATAATGGCTGGTGGGCCGGGCAATTATGAACCCCCCTGCTAAAAGAACTTCAACAATGTAGCGTTTTCCACTAACATTCACGTCTACGTACTCGTAATCTCCTGCTGGATGCCTCCCGAACTTCTCCCACCTTGATTTGCATAGACCTGGAGCCATTCACAAGAACAGATTAAATAAGAACAATGTGTGATTTCTGACCACAAAACGCAGTATTACTGCGAAAATTCTGCAATAATTGCTATACATATATGGGAATAAGATGTACTAACCAGCATCAAAGCCTCGGTCACGTAAATGCGACATCAATCCACGCTTGAAGTCGAGGTGGGACGACGATGAGGATCTTTCTCCTATGATACCACATGCCAGTTCTGTCTCTTTGCGAATCTTTTGTCTGACATCATCATCATCATCTTCAATGCTATTTAGCAAATTCTCCAACGTATCCTTGGTTTCAGAATAAGAGCAAATATCCAATGACTCATCATGTTGATCAATACTGTGTTTTGATCGTGGACGATGATGATCTTTCTGATCTTGATGAGCAAGATTATCATCTTCCTTCTTGTCGTGATCTCCTCCGCCTCTAAATTGATTCCTATACTCTCTCTCAATAAAAGAATTGACAAGATCGGAAAGATCTGCAGAATTTTTTTCTGGAGAGTAGTGCTCGCTCCCACTACTCTCGCAAAGCCTAACAGCCCGAGATGCCTCGTTGAAAGCTGCAGCTACCCTCTTGAACCTCACTGGACCGGTTTTAGCCATTTTTGTCTTCACCGCTATATAAATCCAATTACCCTTTTCTTTATATATATACTCTCCTGACCTCCCCTTTTCTTGAGAACGATTGAAGTAGCTAGATGTCTAGAAAACACAGAATCTGGAAAGGGCTTGATGTCTGCAGGTTAACTTTTATCTGAGACTTAAAAGAAGATCAAGATGGTGTAAATTGAGATGATGAAATGATGTTGTAACTGGTACAAAGATGTCGATACTATGGTGATATATATATATATATATACAGAAACTGGCAAGAGAAGGGTAAAAGTGTGTGGGTGAGACTATACGACAGTTTCGTCGATGCATGCGGGCTTGATTATGCTAACCTTCGATGAATCTCTCTGCTACTTCGAGTCTAGGTTCATGCCTAATCATTGATTGTTGCATGTATTTTCTCCACATCCAACTCTGCTTACTTAAAAAGGTTAATGCCCAAGAATTAATTATTAAAATGATGTGGCTTTCCAAGGATTAATTACTAAAATGATGTGGATTGCATGTTGATTAATTACTTCGGGCAAATTTATTTCTTCATATTTAATCTTTTTAATTAATTAAAAAGCTTCTAACTGGGTTTTAGAAGAAGCTTGCGTGTTGCGTGCGTATAATACTGATATATTATCCCTTGATGAGTACATAAAACTGTTATTAGATGTTCTTGAATGCAATATACTGATACGCGAGTGTATTTTTTATAAAATAATATGAAGAATGTATTTAATTTTGATAATTTCGATAAATATGTCGGTCGTGTGTGTTTAAGATGAAGTATTAATGTCTACTGGCTCCCATTTCTGATTGGCTGACGTACTGGACCCATTCACCAATAGTATAGTAATGAGGCCATTCTAATGCCATAATTTGGAAGGAGCTCGGATCCATGACCAGCAATGGAGCCGCCATCTACACTGCTTAGACTTGACTAATCAAGGATTAATTGCCCACCTCCTATGATTATAATGAATGTCAACATTATAACGTAAGTTGTTAAATCTAGGTGGACTTGACTTGATGAGTTAATTTGAAAAATTTATTATTCAAATTAAGTTTTTAATTGAATTAAATAAAATATTAATTGGATAAAATGTGGTTAATCTAATTAAAAAAAAAAAAGGTAAGACAATAACATTTTAATAAAAATAGTTGATTGAGTTGATCAATGCATCACAAAAAAAAAAACAAGATAATATTGTTTTAAAAAAAATAATTGAGGAGAATTGACTTAAATTTATCTGTAAATATGGTTAACCTAACTAAATTTTACTTAATTAATTTGTTTAGATTCAAATATTTTTTTTAAAAAAATATAAAATGACAATGTTTTGATAAAAATAATTGATATAGAAAACTCTATCGAGTCACCACAAAAAAATACAAAATAATATTATTAAAAAAAATAATAATTTATTTAAAATAACTGGAGTTGAATAGTAAATACTATTTCGAGACATTCCCAAAATTGAATATGATAAATGTGTTTTTGGATGCGGAAAATAGTCGCATGGATGGAGTGTTGGTGAGGAAGCATTGAGAAATAATTAGCTATCCATGTTTAAGCAAGCCAAGGAATAGGAATAGGAACAGGAACAGGAACAGGAACAGGAACAGGAATAGGATGCATGTCCAGGTTCAATGAATCTAATCACTCCACAGAGTTCCTTCCTGTCCACGTTCAATGAACTTAATTATCGGTTTCCTTCATCTCCCACGTGCTGATGAGTACTTGCTACTGCTCGGTACTTAATTTCGAGTCAATCATTTAAGTTAATTTAACGGTGGTTTTGTTTTTCATAAAATATCTTACGGATGAAAAATGTTTTATACGTAAGAACATTTCTGATAAGATATTTTACTTGTAAATTTTATTTAATATTTGACTTGGGAAATATAATATTAAAAAATATTATTATGTATAATATATTTTTCAATGGTGATTGAAAAGATAGTAAGATGGTGATTCTTGTGATAATAATAAATGGTTGGGAATGGTTGTGATAATAAGATGAGAGTGGTAATTGAAATGGTTGGAGGATATTTTAAATAGATTATTATTGGTGTAATAGTTTATAAAATTTTATGAGTTAAAAATATTTTTAATAAATAAACTAGATTTAAAGGTTGATTGTAAAATATTTGATGTTAACCAGTTTTTCTATAAGGTATTTTATAGAAGATAAAAACAGGAAAATATTTTTCTGAAAACAAACATAGGAAAAAAAAATATTTTTCTATCAAATATTTTATGCAAAACAAACAAACCATAATTAACACTGATTTATATGATCATGCTATGCTATGAGGGATTTTTTTTTTTTTTATAAATGAGTTATCAGGAATGCTTTGGCATTATTATTAAACCTAAAAATATATTTGTTTTAAAAAATTTTCTATTAAGATATATTTTTCACTAACATATCTCTTGTTTATCCTAATAAATATAAGAGCATCTTCAACCGGAGAGACAAATGAGAAAGCAAAATTAAAAAGATATCCTTTTAGCTTTTATTTCCTTAATTAAGCATTCCAACCCAACAGCCAACTGAGAAGCCAAAATGGCTCTTTAAGTTGAGAGGAGCTATTTCTACATGTTACTGTAGAAATAGCAAAAAAAAAAAGTAACTTTGCCAATGGCTATTTTTATAACCATTGGTCAACAATATTTTTTTTCTTTAAAATCAAGGAAATAAACTTGTTCTTGTTTTAAATTTTTTCAAAGCATGATTTTTTTTTTAAAAAAATTGAAAATCAAAATTTAAAATATTAATGGTTTTTTTCAAAGTTTGAATTTAAATTTACTTTTAAAAAATTGAATTTTTAACAGTAACATATAAAACTAAAAATTAAAAATATTCATATAAATAAATTTTAAGTTTAATTTTAAATTATATCTTTTAACTTTCATATTATTTCATTAAATTTTATATTATTTTTATAAATTACTCATATTAATTATATAATTAATAACATCATAATTATATTTTATATATAAAATATCTAAATTAGTTACATAATTATATAAAAATAAATTTAACATGAAATATATTAAAATATAAATGGCTTTTCTAAATAGCTTTTTACCATTGGAATGAATATAATCAAAAAAGCTATATTTATACTATTCAAAAAGCCATTTTATCAATTTAGCTTCTCAATTTGGCTTTTTGCATTGGAGATGCTCTAAGGTTTCCAAATAAAATTATTGTTTATTAACAAAAAAAAATAATTTTCATTTTAAAAATGTATCAAATGATATGTTTTTTATTTTTTTAAAAAAATTTTTAAGATCAACACATTAAAAAGATTCAAAATATAAAAAAAAAAATTAATTTTTAATAAATTTGTTTTTAAAATTTTTAAAAAATACAGGTTAGTCCATGTTTTTGAACACTCTAGTAATAAATTCATATTCAAAATCTATTAAAAATTTTAAGAAAAAAATAATAATTTAAATTGAGCAGGACCTATCATTAGCAGGCCAGGCCCATACTCTTGGCCTGTATTTTTTTCTTTTTATATAGGGTAGATGATCATCCATCCTTTTTTTTTAAAAAAAAAAAAAAAAAAAACATATCCTTCACATAAAAGAAAATAGCGATGCCCCGCACCAAAATGATTGTTATTAATCTACGACTCGCAATTGTTATCAAAATGATTGAACAAATATGTTACACCATAAGAATAAGAATAGGTAGTTTACTATCCATCATAATTATAATAATAACCTCTTAAATTTGGTTATTTAAAATAAGAATATATATATAAATATAAAGTTGATGATGGGCTTAAACTAGTGATAAGTGATGCATGAGGATTTTATAATTGTGAGTATTTAAAAATATGATAGTGATTGCGGTGTTAAATATTTTTTATTTGAAAATATTTTAAAATAAATTTTTAAAAAAAATTATTTTTGACATCAGTACATTAAAAATAATATGAAAATATTAAAAAAATTAATTTTTTTAAAAAAACACGGTTTAAATTATGTTTTTAAATACTGTCTAACAAAATAACAGACATAGATAGATTTTTAAGTGTGTAGAATACAGGAAGGATATGATTTTTAAATTATTTTTTTATGTATTAATATAAAAATTATTTTTTTAAAATAAAAAATATATTAAATAAAAAAAATATCTTGACAGATAATTTTTTACTATATTTATAAATAGTGAATGTTGATGAATATGATGTAATGTCTTTTTTAAAAATGATTTATAATTGAAAATAAATGATTTTTTAATATTTTTCTAATATTATTATATAAAAATCACAAAAAATACTTTCAAAACATTAATTGTAATGTTTTTTTAGTGTTAGATTCAATTTAAATGTATAGTTTGTCTTTTCCAATTCAAGTAAGAACGGATTCATATAAGTTTCAGATCTTGGATTTAAAAGGGGGGAATCCCAATAAAAAACAAACCTAAAAAGATATCTGTTTTATTTCAAGATTAAAAAAAAAATTCTCAAATAATCTTTCATCTAATTTCAAGGTTTTTCATTCATATATTCATCAGATTAATTTTTTTTCCCAAAAAAAAACATTTTATCACAAATCATGGTTTGAAAAATTTTAATAGTTTATGAATAAAATTAATATAAAAATAATTAATTTACAAAATTGAGAATGTCATAATAATTTGAAGCATTGCTCTAGAAAACAAAACAAAGGAAGGGAAGGGAAGGGAAGGAGCGGGATCTCTTCCTTTCTCTATCTCTGTTTTTTTTTTTTTCCTGGTTCCGCCGCTGCCGCTTCCGCCTTGGCCCTTCGTGCCTATAAATACCCTTTGTCTCGAAATGCAGAAAAGAGAATCTTCCTCCCCTCCCCTCCCCTTACCCTCTTCCTCCCCTGCTCGCCTGGTTATTATTTAATTTATTTAGTAGCTGTCATCAGCAACAGCATCATCCTCTTGCTTTTAACCACCTGAAGGTTTTTTTTAATTTATATATATATATAAATGCTTGATTTATTTATTTATTCTGAATTATTATTAGGATTAATTAATGGGATTGGATTGTATCTTATTGTTATTTTTTAGAATTAAAAACAATCTTTATTTTTGGGCTGCTGAATCTGCAGGCACTCGATCTGATAACAGGGATTTCGCTCAATCTTCTTGAAGTAGAAGGGTTTTGGCGAGAATGGCTGAAGGAGGAATATCGAGTTTCTGGGGTCCTGTAACGTCCACGACAGAGTGTTGTGAGAGGAATTATGCCTATTCTTCATATATTGCTGAGTTTCACAACACCATTTCTAACATTCCATGCGTTGTTTTGGCACTCGTGGGTCTCATAAATGCGCTGAGGCAACGGTTTGAGAAGAGATTTAGTGTTCTTCACATATCTAACATGATTCTTGCTATTGGCAGCATGATTTTCCACGCTACTTTGCAACGTGTGTAAGTATCACTCCCCATCTCCTATTCAACAATTTTAAAGCTTTTTCATGCTTCTTGTTGGTATAACATCTGATAGCTTAAAAAAAGGAAAATCTCAAAACAATGCAATGCATGAAGTTGTGGAATTTATTCGGGATTTCCCAGGTAAATAAAACTCGATTCAATTTGTTTTTATTTTCTGTTGGATTTATATTGAAAATGCAGAATTTATAGCAGTACTCCATTACTACTTTTTTTTGTCCTCGTCGGTGTATAGTCACAGGATGCAAGTTGAACCGTTGCTTGCCTTTTGTTTGGTTAAGGCTCCTTCCTTTTTTGTATCCATGCATGAGCTAAAAAGGATGTGAGCATTGGTGTTTTGTATACATCAGTAGGGTTACTGTAGGATAGGTTGTGGAGAAAGCATTTAAATGGTGAGACAGAGAGAACTCATTACGAGCTGAGCTTGTGGAGCCATGGTGGCTGTGAACTTGTGTGTGACTTACCATGTGAGAAACGTTTGTGCTGTATTAATTACAGTGCAAGCTTCTTATTTGCACTGTGAAGGCGAGTAAATTCAAAATTGCATTTTTTTACTTGTTTGAGCCGTGAACAGACAAGACATTTTCTTACCAAAAGTTTATTTAGGTTGTATGCTTGTGTAATTTTCCATATCCAGGAGTCAGCTCCTATTCTCCCCTCCCTCTTAAAGGATTAGATGATGTTTGATTGAGTGATGCCAATATTCCATTGTAGCAGTTGAGGGAATTTTTTGGAAATTTAGGACAGTCCCTTCTACATGAGTTATATGCATGAATCGAGTGGCGGAGTCTGATTAGAAATTTTCTTCAGGGTGAGAAAGAGAATAGGGTGGAAGTATCTGTTTTTGCTCAAGCCTCCAAGTCTTCATGAAAACATTCAGCGGTCGTCCAGCTGTAAACAGATAGCTTTCTTGACAGCAGACATGTCTGGTTAAAAGAGCTATGCATGCCTAAGATAAAAATGGTTAAAAGCTCCGTGGCCATTACTGCAGGCTTAGTACAATATATTCATATGCTCATTGGAATACAATCTACTAACACTTAGAAATGACACCCCTCAATCAACAACCTCTCTATCTTTCTACACTATTTATGCTTATCTATAAAGAGTGAGGATTCATGCTTGAAGATGATGGTTGAAATTTGTTTCCAGGCAACAGCAGAGTGATGAAACCCCCATGGTATGGGAGATGCTCCTGTATATGTACATCCTCTACTCACCAGATTGGCACTATCGCAGTACAATGCCCATCTTCCTCTTTCTGTATGGTGTTGTTTTTGCTGCAGTCCATTCAGTGGTACGTTTTGGAGTTGGTTTCAAGGTGCATTATGCGATCCTCTGCCTCCTCTGCATCCCTCGAATGTACAAGTACTACATTTACACGGAGGATGCCTCTGCCAAGAGTCTTGCAAAGATGTACGTAGCCACCCTTCTCATCGGTACTTTGTGCTGGCTTTTCGACCGTATTCTCTGCAAGGAGATATCAAGTTGGCCCATCAACCCACAGGGTCATGCATTGTGGCATGTATTTATGGGTTTCAACTCATACCTTGCAAACACGTTCTTGATGTTCTGCCGTGCTCGGCAACGAGGATGGTCCCCCAAAGTGGTCCGTTTCATGGGTGTTCTTCCATATGTGAAGATTGAGAAACCGAAAGCTCAGTGAAAGAAGTGAAAGGATGGAATTATAGTTTTGGCAGACAAGAAGGCAAAGAACATTCTTTTATTTTTTGTTCAACTAAACGGATGTTAAGGATTAAAAGCAAACGTAAAAAATCTTCTCGTTTAAGTAGAATATGTACCCTATTTATATGCTTTGCTGCTGGAAGTTTCAGGTTACATGGTTTTGATAGCTTCTTTTACATGTCGTAGAATCCTAAAAATCATGGTTATTGAAAACACATTTTTAATATGGCACGAAAAATACAAAAAAAATTTGGATTGTAAAATTATAAAAAATATTTTTTTATATATATTTCAAGCACCTTAAAATACATGGCTCATATATAATTTAAGTAACTTAAACAATTATTCATGTTCATATATTTTATTAATCAATAATTAAAAAACTTAAAACAGATAATTTGATGGTGTATCATATAAACTAAAACTAGTTTCATTGTCTTTATTCTTCTTTAAAAATTCATCAATATCATTACTTTCAAGAGAATTATTAGTATCATTATGAACATTAATGCTGCTACTAGTACCAATATTAATATTGTCAATATTATTTAACTTAAAAACTTGAATTCTCTAGATTATCATCAATTTAAATCTTTAAATTTTTTTTGGTATCATGATTCTTTATTTCAGTATTATTAAGAATTTTTTCTTCAACATTTTCATTTTTTTACTATATTTTTTTTCGATGTTGCATTGCAATGTCAACGGCACCAGACAAATTAAAGTTTGACGAGACGAAATGGGTTTAGCATCAATCAGGAGGTGGGCCCGGAAACTATTTCTACTGGGCTGATATATCAAATTAAACGGAACCGTATTACCCATTACAAGAAGAGACAACTCCACTCACGGCTTTGCCTGTGTTAAATAGATCTTGTTTTCTGTTTGGGCCTTTAGTCCATTGTTGTCTTGTACTAAATGAAAACCTACGGGCCATTATACTTTTCATTGAAGCAAAAGGTTTTTTTTTTTTTTTTTTAATGATAAAATCAATATCCTCGAATCCGTTTATACATTAATCAAGATTACGTTGTCTCGAATGATCTTCTAGGATTCCTTTCATATCTACAATAATGCATCCGAAAGAATTTAATCAATGGCAAGCAAATTAACCCAAATATCCGTAGAAACCAACATGAAATTAAACAAACCAAATGGTTCTTAAAAAAACTATTTTTTGTTTTGTTTTGGTTTCTATTTCAAATCTTAAAAATTAAAAAAATGAAATCGAGCCAAATAAAAGAAATCACTATAAACTAAAAGCCTATTAAATCAAAACCGTTAAGAAATAGCCTGGTAAAAAGTAAATCGAGTTGGTTATTTACTAGATTAGATTCAAAGAAAAAAAAAAAAAAGAGGTTGGATTAGATTATTTACTAAAAAACCGAACCATATAAGCAGATGTTGACCCCAAATTTAATAAATTAACTAGGTGTGAATCTTAAAGTTTGAATATAAAAAAAGAAGAGTGGACATATCTAAATAAAAAAACAAATAATAAGAGGACAGCTTATTGTTGAAGCAAAAGATGGTAACTTAGTAGACGACGTCACGACAGAAGCATCTATCATCAACCCAGAAAAGCACCATAAATTATTGATCCAAAACTTTACTTTTGCGTAATGATGAACGGAGACCCACGAGGGGGAATAGGAGGCGGCTATGACGTGAGGAGCTTCTGTTGATGCACAGAAAGAAATGGGTCCATAAGAACAAGGATGGTCAGCTCAGCAGGATTGGCAATATTGACGAAGAAAAAAGGCAGGCAGGCATGCATGCATGCGGCGGGAGGAGGAGGAGGAGGAGGAGGAGGAGGCCAGTGAAGACTCCACGGTCTCTACTCATCCTCCACAGTATACCCATCTTTCTGCCATTTCTAGTTAAAGAACAAGGAGGAGACTGGCCGGAGGGAATCTCTCCAGCTGTATCGTCACGCAAGGCCATGCATCAATCCGTAGGGATGAGATTCTCTCACAGTAATCCTAGAGCGCAGATCCCAAAACTAGCAGAGCCTATTTGCCTTATAATATAAGCAATTTCAAATAGCAGACTCATCTGGGTGAGATCTAGGATTCTACATCAATGATTTTTATTTGATTTTGAATTTTATTTAAAAAACTAATCTAAAACAACGTTAATTCATTATATATACGAAAAAAAAAAGAATAAACCAAGATTTACTTGTTAATCTAAGGTGTTGTTTGATGTTGCAGTAATTTTTGCTTTCAATTATTTTTTAAAAATGTATTTATTTCTAAAAAATCAAATTAATATATTTTAGTGTTTTTCAATTAAAATATTTTAATGTGGTGCTATAAAAATAAATAAAAATCTATAAATTCACCCTAACACTATACACTACTACAATCTCATCAGCCCACTAAATTATGAACCTTCTCGGATTTTAAAGGGTGTGTGAAAGTGTAGTAGTAATTGTTTTTTAAAAGTTTTTTTCTTAAAAATTTATTAAAATATTTTTTTATTCTTAAAATAATTTTGATATAAACACATCAAAATGAATATATATTATTTTAAAATAAAATTTAAATAATAATTTTAACATCAGCACATTAAAACATAAAAAAATTAATTTAAAGTGAAATAAATAAAATAAAATCTAATCTTTTTAAGAGCATAAAAACAAAGATGATAACTATATTTTCGTCTCATACACCTCCTCCGGGCACAGACCCGTCACATTACACGTCTCAGCTGCCTAAATAATTTGTCATGTACGTCCATACCTTACTGCCCCACCACCATTTTTCTTGCGTAGGAAACAATTTTGCATGCCAACCACTCAACTCTTCCACGTGCTGCCACCTCCTTCTCTCTTCCTTAACCCCATCCGAGCAATAATTTATTCGTGAATATTCTACTCATGCCCTGCCTGCCATTTCTGATCTTTAATTATATATAATTATTTCCTGGCTATTTAATTCAAATAATTTAGACCATTGTTCTTCCCTTTCTTATATTTATAATACAATTCCATGGTCAAACTTATGTTCAAATCCCTTTTATCTCCCTTTCAATCTCTTAAAAAAACATACAAGACTTCTTCTTTTAGGTTGTGCCTTGATATCCAACTTCAATTTATCGAGATCTTGTGTATCCATTTTTAAGAATTATTTATTACTTAACATTACATACATTAATGTGTATAATTTGAATCGGGTTTGATTGAATTCTTGATGAATGTTGAAACAATATTGAAAATGTTAATGTTCTGAAATGACTTGTTTGAGGAGAATATATTATTATGTTATGATGAATATTAAACCGACTATGAAATGTTAATTGAGCTGTTATGAAATTGCATTGTTGACGAATCAAACCGATTATGAAATGTTGATTGTAATTGATAATTAGTTTCGGGTAATGATATCCAATATGGATGAACGAGTTGGCTAATGGCATCCGAGATGAATGACTGCATATCAAAATTTACATCAGCATATTAAAATCATCAAAAATTACTATAAAAACAATAATTTAATGTTTTTTTTCAAGCTAAATATACTTTTAGAACACACTTAATCATAAATGGAAAAACAAACTGCATCCACATTACAACCAAAACTTTGATTTTGAAAAGTATTTATAGCTATAGTCCTCATTAAAAATGCTTCAAGGGAAAAAAAAAAAAAAAGGAGGTTTAAGGAATAAATTTAATTAAATCTTATATATATACATAAACACACTAGTAAAATTAATGCATGTATGTTTCCTTACAAATTATAAAGAAATGAATGTGGCATATATATGATGAAAATTTTCTATTTATTTAATTAATTTGAAAAAAAAACTATAAACCTAGCCTGACTCGGTGACTCGCTAATCCAACCCTTAACTTAGGTTGAATTTCAAGTTGATGGGGTAGAAATTGATTCGGTAAACTTTATTTGGCTTTTTTTTTTCAAAACAACTTTGTTTTAACCTCTCTTTTTTTTTTAAATAAAGCTATTTTAAATTATCTAGATTATTATCTCAATTCTAATTTAGATACCCCTAAGGATACCCTTAACCCGAGAACAAAAATAAATCACCATCAAGTGTAATAGTTATAAGTCAAAAACCTACTAAATATTCAACAATACTCAAAGAATATTTGGTATTATGGTAACTTCTGCAATTCATCCAAGCACAAATTAAGAAAAAATATTTATTTAGTTAAATATTTGTTTTTGTTTTTTTTCACTAAACACATATATAATTACGTTTCAAATCTTGATTTTATAAAAGTTAAAATATCCTGTTTTTTTATTTATATAAACTTGTTTTTCATTTATTTTGTATACAAAAAATCATCTCATAGTAATTTTAAACAAATACATATTTTTTTAAAACATATATTTTTTTTTAAACCACTACTAAAAATATTTTAAAAAAACTTCTTAATTTTAAAAGTTACCACAGTATCACGCTAGGTTAAACACAAATTAATTCAACAGGTCTTCTATCCCAAATCTTTCCTGGAGTACCTTACATGTCCATTAAAACATGTAAGTGGATCCATCCAAGAATCCCCTGCACAATATCAACTGTCCAGACAGTACTCAGTGGCAGTACAAATAATGCAATAGCTTCCTTTCTTTTCTTTTTTGCTCGAGCTCGCACAAATCAAACACCTCTCTCTGTTCATGGCCAAATCACACGCTCTCTTCTTGCTTCTGCTACTGCTTCTTGTCGACGCTTGTCGTCCCTCACATCAACAAGACCAAAACAGGATAAGCAGCGATGATCTTGCAGCTCTAGCAGCCGTAAAAGACAGCCTGACGGACATTCCAGGCTCAAACTTCTTCTCCACCTGGGACTTCACTTCGCCAGATCCCTGCTCAGCCTTCTCTGGCATTACTTGCTCTCTCAACCGAGTCACCATTCTCACACTCGGCAATGGTGTCTCTAGCGCTCGTGGACTGGCTGGCTTCCTCTCCCCTTCAGTCTCCAACCTCACCGAATTAACCCAGCTCGTCCTCTACCCTGGCCTCGTCACTGGACCTATCCCTCCTCAACTGGGACTCCTCAGCAACCTCCGAGTTCTCTCCTTATCCAACAATCGCTTAAAAGGGCCCATACCCAGTTCACTATCCTTGCTCCCCAGCTTGCACACTCTCGATCTGAGTTACAACCAGCTCACCGGGACAGTCCCGCCGGGTCTCTTCACCGGGTTGTCCCAGTTGAAAGTCATGATTCTGGCTTCAAACCAATTATCCGGCGAGTTGCCAAGAATCGTGTCGGCAGGGATCCTGCATTTAGATTTGAAAGACAACAGTTTAACAGGGACATTACCGTTAAGGCTGCCGTCAACGATCCGTTACTTGTCAGCATCGAAGAACATGATGTGGGGCTCACTCAACGGGCTACAATCGTTGTCGGAGTTTAGGGTTTCTCGACTTAAGCATGAACCAATTCAGTGGGCCCATACCTTCCTCTCTCTTGAGGCCCCCCTCTCTTCATTGTTTTTGCAACGGAACAATTTATCAGGTGGGGTCCCAACATCATTACCATCATCAATCTTTAATGTACGGCGAGGGATCAATCGTGGACTTGAGCCACAATCTCCTGACAGGTGAATTATCGCCCGTTCTGGCCGCGGTGGAGACGTTGTTCTTGAATAACAACCGTCTGACGGGGAGGGTCCCGGAGGAGTACGTGAAGAATGTGTACGGAGGCAGCACAAAGACATTGTACTTGCAACATAAATTATATAAACAGGGTTTCCATTGGAAGCAGGGTTGGGATTGCCAGATACAGTGTCGTTATGCTTGACGTATAATTGCATGGTTCCATCAGTAGGGTTCAAGGGATGCCCGCCGCCAGTGGTGGCGAGCAGCTATCAAGGCCAGAGTCGCAATGTGTGGTGTTCAACCATGGAAGATCTATACCTTAACATTGATTGATGGGTGATCATAACATGTAACACTCACAATTATAAGGAGTAGCCATCAATACTGGATAGGGGAGAGATATACATAAGATCAACAATAGAGAAATAGGAGAGAAATTTTAAAATAATCATGTCTAAACGAGGGTTCGATTATAATTTTCTTCTTCTTCTTAATATCTATAATTCTCTTTAAAGTGATCTCATTTAAGAAATAATGATAATTATTTATTGAGTATTTTAAAATTTCTTCAAGATAACATCCAAATTCCAATAATTATTGATCAATTTTATATGACTGATTAAGGATCAAGATCATACATGCTTGGCAAGAGAAATATACAGGTTAAGTACATAGTTTCTAAGTTATTCACACTACAGCAATAAATTAAAGACAACAATCATCTCCGATTCCAATTGGGCAAGGTGTTCTAAAGATAACTTGGATGAAGAATATAAAAGTGGTTTGAATTCAAGATAATTTTAAAATGATATATATATTTTTTAATATTAAAATGGTGGCATATTAGATATCAATTTAAGTTTTGTAGCCTTATTCTCAAAACTCAACAACTTAGATAATGAACTTAATTGAGTTAAATCTTTTTTAATGATTTAATAATAAAAATAGATGTTTATAAAAATTGAGTATCACTAAAAAATAATAAAATATTTATTTTTTAGACTACGATAATTTCATAAAAAAATTGAGATAAATTATGATGATTTTAAAATAAATAAAATAATTGAGGATTAGAATGAAAGAAAAAAATCGAGAGATAGAATTTAAAAAAAATAAAAGGAGAAAATCTTGAAAAATTTTTTAAAAAAAAAAATGAGCACGATGGTTTTTTTTCAATTCTTTTAAAGAGAGTAATATATTGTTAGCTTGGCACGTGCGCTGTTGTCTCATATACGTGAAATTTATTGTACAAAGTCTATAAATATTGTATAGTACGAGAAAGGTGTGACTCCATCAAGATAATAGCACCAAAAAATTAATGGATGAATTAATAAATCACGGATATTTGTCACGCACTGAGCAGTTCCAATTTACAAGCGGTCATTGGTATGCTTTCTTGAGGTTGTTTTTTAAATTATTTAAATATATATATATAAATAATTTTTATATATTTTAAAATTTATTTTTTTTTATAATACACATTAAAACAATTAAAAAAAAATAAAAATTTAATTTGAAACTAAATTATTTTTAAAAATACAATTGGACCGCAATACTAAACACCATCTTCACAACGCACTTGCTTATTTTGAGTTTTATGTTTTTAAAAAATATATATTTAAATATTTTTTATTTTTTAAAATTTTACTTTTTATTTCAGCACATCAAAGCAATTAAAAATAATAAAAACATAAATTTAAAAATAAAAAAATTTAAAAAATATACTCGAACTACAATATCAAACACCACATTCACCACGTAATATACTTGTTTTGAGTTTCGTGTTTTTAAAAAATATATATAAATATTTTTTTATTTTTTAAAAATTTATTTTTTATTTTAGCATATCAAATCAATTAAAAAATTTTTTTAAAAAAAATTAAACCACAATACCAAACATTATCCTCAATCACGCACATGCTTGTTTTGATCAATTTTGTGTGCGCCTACCCCCCGATCTAATCCGATCAAAATCCTATTAATTAATGAATTAATTGGCCATCTAATCAATATGGTCGACATTAAAGATTAATTGGTGCTCGTTTTGGGCACCCTTCTCTTCTGCTTTTAGCCATGGGAGCCCACTCCAAAAGCTTTAAAAATAAAAGCATCAAAATAATGTTGTTATTTTTCGCATAACCGAAAGAAAGAGCCCAAACGGGGCCTAAAGCTTGTAAAACCGGACGTAAAAAACAAAACAAAACCCACCCGAATTAAATGGTGGGTCCGCCATAAACCCACTCGAAGAAAATGAATAAATAAATAAAATTTTAACATATGATACTTGAACAAGACATTAAAGATTAATGCATGGTGGGTCTTCGCTTTCTGGTTTCTACTTCCAGCTTCTGCTGTTTGAAAATCGTGAGCGAGCAATGTCTTGTTCAAGCTATGGCGGTAAGGCCTTGTACTTGTAAAATGGGATATGAACAAACGTTAGTTAAAATCATTAACATGCAAATCACTTTAAAAACTCAAAAATCAGATTAAAATCAAGATTTTGAAATCATTCTTACAATTTCAACTAAAATATAATATATTGCAATGCAACAATAAACATTTTTCCTAGCCTCTCTTAGTCTATTACTCCCCGTCGTTCAACAATCAACCACCACAGCAGCCTTATTTTTTTAATTTTCCATCATCGACGATGTTCTCTACTCCAGCGTGAGATCCAAATAACAACAGCAGATTCCTCTCCTCCGGTCATTGTAGGTTGTTCTGCTTGTTTTTTCCCTGTACACTTGTATTTTTAGACACTTTAGCTATTGAACAGGTTTTTTATTTTTCTTTTTACACTTCCCATTGAGCACTGAGTAACGATCAACTAAAATAATATAATTCTAAGAAGTATAATTTAACTAGTCAGATTTTAGGTTTGTTCTCTAAAGATCATCAATTCGAGTACCACAAACCTCAAAGCCACTAGAGACTTATCTGATCGTTAATTTCAGGGTCTCAAGAGATTAATTAAAATGTGTGTAAACTGACTCGAACACCCAAAATTAAAAAAAAATTATAATAATACACTATTATTATTGTTGTGGAATTATGGGGAGGTTTTTTTTTTGTTTTTTTTGCATTCAGACTAGGGTGGAGATGATTCGGGAATGATCCATTCTATATTATATTTTGATGCATTTAATAAAAAAATAGAAATGGGATTATTTTTTTTTAGAATGTGTGTTGAAATATGGTAACAGTTATTTTTTTAAAGTGATCTGAAAATATTAAAAAAAAATTCAAAATTCAAAATCTTTTAAAAATGCTTTCAAAATACAATGTCAAATGTACCCCTAGTATCATGGAGAATGATAGTAGGGGTGGCAGAGCCAGAAACTGGTTCCAGGAGGTGAAATATGTCAAAAATACGATTTTAAGAGGGGTTGGATATAAGCAGAAAACCACAACATATCCATTGCATTGCATGTGGTAGTGTTGCTTGTTCTTCAATCAAAGAAAATGACCCAGAGATTGGACAGCAGTACTGCACTCTTTGCCCTCTAGTGGATTACCATGGACATGCGCGTGCATGCTTAAGCCACTGATTTTTTTTTTTTTTTTAGAATTGCATTGAAGATGGCTGTAAAAATTTATTTGATTTGATGGAATCAAGAATAATATATATATTATTTTAAAAAATATATATATAAAAAGCATAATGTACCATGCAGTGGCGGAGCCAGAGATTTTTAATTGAGGGGGCAAATTATTAACAAATACTATATTATATAGACATGTATTAAAAATCAATTCAAAACATATATATTAATTCATATCAATTCAAAACATATATATTAATTCATATCAAGTAAAATTAATACAAAAATACTTTTAAAATGAAAAAACTTAAATTATAATTGTTCTCTTCGAGTTTTCATATTTTGAAACCGCTTCATAATTGCTTCATTATCAATCTTATCGAAGATATCTTTCTCAATGTATACAACCAAACTATCATTCATCCACTTATCTCCCATCTTGTTCCGCAATCTACTCTTGACAATATGCATAGCAGAAAAAAACTCTCTCCACTGTAGCAGTTGCAACTGGTAGAAGTAATGACAATTTGATAAGCATATTTACCAATGGAAATATCAAATTCTTCTTTGTTTTTACCATTTTCTCTGCAAGACTAGCAATACCTTCAATACCAGAGAACTCATCATCACCACGTAGATCAATAATATACGTATCAAGTTGGTCACCAAGTACTATAAGATCCACTATAGAGAATTCACTAGGATAAAAAAGAGCAAGACGAATAAGCTTTTCTTTGTTGAAAGTAGAGAAAGAGTCATTTGGGCTTAAACATGCCACACAAAGAAGTAACTCCATACTCGTCTCGGTAAAACGATCATCCAATTCAGTAAGTTGTATGTCAATGATATTGTTAAACAATTCATAACGAAAATGGTGTAAGTTTGTAATCCCTTGAGATTTTCGCCTTGAACGCCCACGAAGCTTGTACTCATCATCCATGTTTAGAATATCAATATCATGTTTGATGCAAAAAGATGACACTTCTTCCAGTAAAGATTCCCAATCATTCTCTCTCATCAATTTGAATCGTTCTTTTGATGTTTTCAATAAACTCATAGCATTTTCTATGTCTTGATCTTTTCTTTGTAATGCTTGTGATAACTCATTAGTAACTGCTAGTATCCTTCTCAAACAATGAAGCATGAACACAAAATTAAATGATTCCATAATACCTGTTAAAACAATCGCTTCCGTTCTCTGTTCTGAGTTCATCCCATCCTCCCTTATAATCTCAAGCACATCAAGAAACTGATGAAAACATTGCAAGTAAACGAATAATTGTAATATAGTGGGAGCCCCAACGAGTATCACCATACCTTCTAAGAGAAGTTTCTTGATTCAAGCCTCGTCCACTAGAAATTTCCCCATTTTCAAGTCCTTCAATAATTCTAGCATATTGTTTTTCTCTAATCACCTCCATCCTTTTACATGATGCTCCAACTATGTTTATAATGCTAGAAATAAAATTGAAGACATCTCCAACTTCATTATGCTTCTTCGTAACAGCCACAAGAGTCAATTGAAGTCTATGAGCAAAACAATGTACATAATATGCACTTGGATTGTTATTTAGAATAAGTGCTTTTCAAGCCATTGAATTCACCTCGCATGTTACTAGCTCCATCATATCCCTGACCACGCAATCTTGATATACTTAACCCATGCTTAGAAAACAAAGCTTCAATAGCTGCCTTGAGTGAACTAGCAGTTGTATCTGACACATGTTGAATGCCAAGAAAACGTTCAATTATATGTCCATTGTTGTCTACATATCGTATAACAACTGCCATTTGTTCCTTGATTGATATGTCACGTGACTCATCAATTAAAATTGAAAATAATGACTCACCTAGATCTTTGATAATCACATTTGTAATCTCCTCTGCAGCAGCTTGAGTAATGTCTTTTTGAATATCTGGAGAAGTCAATTTGTTATGTTTAGGAGCTTCACTGAAAGTAACTCTTTTAATAGCTTCATTGTTTCTGGAAAGGAAATGCAAGAGCTCTAGATAATTTCCTTGGTTGCTTGAACATTCACATTCATCATGGCCACGAAATGGAAGTCCTTGGTGCAATAAAAAACGAGCACACTCTATTGAAGCATTCAATCGAGTTCGATAATCACTTTGACTCTTTACTGTCTGCTCAGACAACAAAGACATGATACTTTGTTTTTCATTCATCAAATTCTCACATTTTATCCGAGCTGCATTGTGACTACTATTAGACTTTCCAATATGAAGATCAAATCTTTCCCTTTTTTTTCCAATTTGAAAACCCATCACCCACAAACGAATCAACACCCCCTTTTAACTTGAAGAGGTAACAATACAAGCAAAAAGCAGCATCTTTGGCTATACTGTACTCTAACCATGTTGGGTATGCACCAAACCAAGCCGGATTAAAGCATCGTAGTGTTGATATATTCCCAAATTGTTTTTGAGGAAAATCATAGTGTGAAGGTTGACAAGGACCTTTTTGTAGATAAGCTCTTCGGATTGCATCCCTATCATTTATATGGTACTCATAAATTGGTCTTCTTAAGCCAGGGTCAGCAAGAAGAGTGTCGGAGTTGATTTCAATATGACTTTTCTTTGAACTTGATTGAGTTACATGACTTGAAGCTTTGATTGACTCCTCATCCTCAAGGGATTTACGCTTGAAATACTTGTCCAGTGACATGTTAATTTAATATGAACCTGCTGGATTTTTTTATCATCATTAGTGTCTACATAATAATTAACACAAGTACACAATAATTCACTATTAAACAAAAGTCAATTGAATTACACAATAATTCTAAATCTTTCATATGAAATTAATAACAAAATACATGTCAATTTATCAAAATCAAAACCTATTTCGATTCGTATATAAATGCATATAATAAGTATGTTGATTAAATTATACTTAATTATTTCTAGACATTTAATTAAGGAACAATGCTTAGTGTATGTGTAAGAGGAACAATACTTGAAAAAACATGTTTTCTACTTGATATTTTACTTACAAATAAATCATGTGAAAATATTAAATTTCAATAAACTACTCTATCAATGCAAGAGATGTCAAGAATAGTGGTTTTTGCATGAATATTAATTTATTTTTTTATAATAAGAAAAGAAACACTTAATTGATTAAATTACCAGATTTAAATATTTATAGAGAACATATTCATAACAAAACCCATAAATTATCATAAACCCTAATATTTTTAATAACTAATTATAAAAGAATAAAACTAAAATTAGACAATAAAATAAATAGAAAAGATGAAGAAAATTTACCTAAAGTATAAAGCAAAAGGCAAAAAAGCTTAATTGATGATAAATTTGTATACAGGAGACTAGAAGAGGTAGGAACGGCGGCTGAAAAAAAAACCCTACAGGAGAAGGAGAAGATAAATAAACAAAAGTGAAAGAGAGAAAATTAGTGAGCTGTAAATTATAATTATATATATATATAAATATTTGGGAGCTGTAATTATATATATATATATATATATATATACACACACTTTTGACTTTCCGTAACTGTAACAATCACATTAGCCCCCGTAACAGTAACTTTCCTTAGTTTCCGTAGCTGTAGCAATAATTCATTAAAAAAAGAAAAAAAAAAAAAAAAAAAAAAAAAACTAAGGGGGCAATTGCCCCCTTTTTGACCCACTATGGCTCCGCCACTGGTACCATGATATCAAACAGTTTATAAATATATGTTTGTTTTTGCTTTACAACATGTTTTTAAAAAATGTTTTTGAAATTAATTTTCGTATGAAAATTGATATTTTTTGAATAATTTTAATATGTTAATATTAAAAATAAAATAATGTCATTTTAATGAATATTTTGATTAAAAAAAAAAACTCTGGATAAACACACACCTACTTCAAATCATTAATTACTTAATTTCCTCTTCTTTTTTTTCCAAAAGATATGTAGAGTAGAACATTTTTGGCACGACTGCAAGAAATGAACTGATTTTACTCAAGTTATGGTGACTTCAAATCAGGTGAGGAATCCGCAAAACCTTTCGACAATAAAGCATGCATGCACTTTGGGATTTGGATGATGCTTGATTTCCAAGATAATTAGGCACACATGGCATGCCCTTTTAGCCACAATAATTAAGATATTGGCTTAATTGTCTTGCCTAACAACTCGGATTATGACTTTTATAGTGCATTTATTCTTTTAATAGCATTTGATACCTTTTTTTCTTTTATGTTTCGCAATTTTCTTATTTTCTTATTTTAGTTTTTTTTAATAGAAAACCCATGAGGTCCAAGTTGAATTGGCTTGATTCTAACCCAATCTTATTATAGATTCGATCTTGAATTGATCTTGAAACATCTTGTCCTAATTCCAGCTCTATCCCAAGATATTTCTTGACTATAATCAAACAATATCTTTGATGTCTCGACTCAATTTATAAGTATCCTAGATCTGGTTTTAACTTGACAATTAGACTCAATGTCAACCTAATCAAGTTACAAAAAACAAGTTTTATCGAATCACTTGGTCTTCAAAAACTTTGAAACAAAGACTAATAAATCTTCATACCTTATTCTTAATTTTTTAAAATAAGAACAGAGAATGAAAACATTGAATTGTAGATGTCTTAGTCATCGTCTACATGGATCAATCACACATGTAGAGTGTAAAGGCTAGGAGCCATTCAATCGTAATGATCCAAGCCGATTGAACTTAAATGATTGGTTTCAACCTCGATTTAAGGATGTTTGAAAATGTGGTAGTTGTTACTTTTCAAATAGTTTTTCATACCGAAAAACATATCAATAATGTTTTTTTATTTTTTAAAAATCATTTTTGATATCAGTACATCAAAACGATTCAGAAAATACAAACCGCACTCAATTTTAACAAAAAATTAAAATTAAAATTTTTCAAAAAAGCAGGTTGAACCACAGTGTCAAACGGGCACTAAATGCTCTGGCTTGTGTTAGGTTTATGGTGTTTTGCCGGGAGTAATTATTATTTAAAAATTATTTTTAAAAATAATCTGAAACATTTAAAAATAAAATTTATATTTTTTTAAAAATATTTTTAAAACATAGTTATTCTTCTCCATGCTTCTTAAGAGGGAATCAAAAGACGTCGATGTAGGAAGCTGGCTGATTGATTTTTGTCAGAGCTGTTTGCCACTATTTACAGAAAGTGCCAGCCAGCGTGCCTTTTTGTAACTAGGCTACTTGTAGAAAGCCTAATCATGCATGGCTCAAAAATCCTTTTCTTTTGGTGTCCCAACCTTCCATTAAAACAATACACTGTTTGGAAAGAGCACAGTCAGAGTTTGAAAGTTTACGAAATGCCTTGCATTATTGGATACTCATTAATTTGGATGCTTACAATCATTGCACCAATATTACATTTTTGTTATTTTGTTATTTGTAATTGTAATAATAATTATTTTTTAAAATATTTTTTACTTGAAAATATATTAAAATAATATTTATTTTTTATTTTTTATTAAAAAAATATGAGTTATTTACATAAACTCCTCACTTGTGTTTTTTTAATATATGATATTTGTCGTTCATATATATAGACAACAGATTTTGTCGTTAAGAAGATATGCTCTCTTTTATTTTTCTAGAGCGAGACCTTCATCTTGAAAAATTTAAATTGTTGTAATACATTAGTTTGATGCGAAGAAAATACTTGTCTCAAGAAAGATTTAGTTACGATTGACATAAAAAACAGATTTGAGAATACTCTTTATTACAAACAAAAACAAAAATCAGTGAGATCATGTCTAATATATGTGTGTGTTAAAGAACCAAATTAAAAAATAATAAAATTTTAATTAATAATTAAAACCAAGAAAAAAAATTAAAAATTAAAAGAATAAGAACCAAATTGAAAAAATAATATATGATAAATTATAATTTAAGGACTAAATTGAAAACATAATTTTATTTTTTTTATAAAAGAGACAATGATGAAAATAAGTAATAAAAAACATAAGGACTAGAATTGACAAATAAAAAAAAAACAGAGACATATATAAGCGTGCTTTCTTTAGAAGAGAGAAAAGGACAGAATAAAAAAAGAAACAATCACCGATAACAAACCATCTATCATCCACTGTCATGTACCACAAATGACATAATAATGCTTCTAAAAACATGATGGAAGGGCAAGTTTGGTTGCCGAATAGCGCCACACTTACCACCTACGCGCAACCTTATAACGAGCACGAGCCAATAATAGCTTTGTCAAATAAAAAATGTTTTTTCACCTTTAAAATACCAAACTGCCCTCCATGAGCCCGAGTATTACAAAAACAATATGAATAGACACAAATACCCCTGGACACATGCCTTCTTTTTTGTATTTCCTAAGGCTAAACATGTATTTTAACTATATTTTAATGAACAAAAGATAAAAAATAAATAAATAAACTTTATCAACAGCTCTATTTTTTTATCTTAGAAGTAAATAGATACTTTAACTATTTTAAATCTTTTTAAAAAACTAAATAACTATTGGTTAATAATTATAGATTTTGTTGATCTTGAAGGTAAATTTATCATTTTATTATATATAAAATTTTAAAAATATTAACCTATCTCGGAAACAATTTTATAATGACAAATTAACATCTAAAAAATACCAAATTACCGCTACAATCAAGGCTTCTATTTTTTTTACTAAAGGGTAAAAATAATATTTTAATGTAACAATACATATTAAACTATATCCAGTACTTCTGTGAATATTTTATGTTGATAATTGGATTGTAATACAGATGAATTGCATATTATAATTAGTAAACCGTACAGAATATTTGAAAAGGAAAATATTCTCCCATGATCATGACATCACAAAAGTAAGCAACTATTATTATCTGGGCCCCATCAATAGTTAAATTATTCTTTTTTATCTCCCCCTTAAAATATCGAAAAACTAGCTGATATTTTTTAATAATAATAGAAAAATAATTAGCAGTGTTATTTATTATCTAATATATGTACTCATAATAATAATAAAAACCACATAAATTAATTTAACATCAAATAAATCTCAATATTATGGTAAAAGTTTTAAAAACAAATATGCTTAAAACATAAAGTGGATTACTAATTATTTACAATCAATTATATAATTATATTTTTTTAATGATTAGTATAAAAACATATAAAACAACATTATTTTTTCCATTCAATTACCATGAAAACCATAACAATACCCAGCTCAATTGATAACCTAGTTTAATAATCAATTCATGTGTTGGACTCATTAACCCAAATCAATCCATAACAATGTAGCTTCAAGATTTTTGTTTAAAAAGGTTATAATAATATTATTTTGAAAAAAAAAAACAAAACAAAAGTTAGAACAGGTTTTGATTAAGAGACCGTTTGGTAATGAGTTTGAACCTGCGTTTGTCGAAATTTTAAATTTTTTTTTTTTTACTAAAATTGAGTTTGGTTTGTACTTTGTGGATCATTTTGATGTGCTGATGTTAAAAATAATTTTTAAAAAATAAAAAAACATCATTGACATGTATTTCGACACGAAAAGCTATTTGAAAAACAATCGCTACTACACTGCCAAACACACTTTAAATTGTCTAGGTTTTACAATATATATTTCTACTCGGATTTTCTTAAACTGAGTCGAGAACACGTCTTGGATCAACTCGTGAAGGTGAGGACGTTTAATAACCTATATCATCCCTACATTGAATTCATTTGTTGAACCTAGTTTGATTACTACGTTTCATATCTATATAATTCACACTAGCCACTCTAATTTTCAGGTTTTTGTTAATCATGAATATAGTAAACAAGTGAATAAGATGATCATTGATGCCATAAATTATTTTATATATTATATCTAATTAAGTCTTGCTTTTCAAACATCAATTTTGTAGGTAATGATAGGACATTAGATCAACCAATATAAGATTCCTGGGTCTTTAATTACTACTAGTACTTATAAAAAGTTAATAAAGTGCCCGTGAATTTTGCTCCCTCTAAGTTTACAGGATACAAACATGATTTTTACTCCCATTAAACAAAACAGAAGATGAGAATATATAATTAGATGGTAGGGTCTCCTCGACCTTTTTCCACAGTTTTCATGGTTTATGAATCTAACGGGTTAACCTGAATCGGTTTAAAACAATCTATAACAATAATATATGAAGATTTTTCTATTAAAAAAAAAGTTAAAACAATGTTTTTTTGTTTTAAATCAAACCAAGTTTTAACCGGAATGATTGGATTATAAATTGACTCATCAGGTTAATATAATCAACTTTTATCTGGTTTAATTTGAAAACGCTTTCTTAGACAAGCATGTTACCCGAGTTGACATGTCAGCATTGATATGTTTTGGAAATATGTGATCATTTATTCATGGCAAATCTAATAATTGATGTCTAGATGAATTCAATAGGCAGATTATTTCCTGTTTTCTCCCTCCCTCACTCTCTCTCTCTCTATATATATATATATCATTTGTTCCCATCTCATTGCACTGCAAACAATTTGCACTCCAACATGCCCTCAGCACTGATGCAAACACATGACAGGGAGCCACCCTGCTTTCAAAGAGAAAGCAACCATCTTCTGATCACAACAGACCCCAAGCCTCGTCTCCGATGGACTCTCGAGCTTCATGAACGATTTGTGGATGCTGTCACCCTGCTTGGAGGACCAGACAGTAATTAGTCATCAACTCTTCTTCTCACTATATATATATATATAGAATAATCTTGTGTCACTGACTGTTAACTGACCATCTGCCTGAATCCTCACCTTGTTTCTCCTGCTTTCTTTTCCATGTCTGAACCCTATCTAGAGGCCACGCCTAAGGCCATTATGAGAATTATGGGAGTTAAGGGTCTGACCCTATATCACTTGAAGAGCCACCTTCAGGTTAATTTCTCCTTCATTTCTCTAGATTTTCTGCTACACATATCTTCCCATCTTAGGATATCTCATTTCTGTTACTTTTTGACTATGTACACAGAAATTTAGGCTTGGAAAGCAACCACAGAATTATCTTAATGAACAGGCAATTAGAGATGGTAAGGGAACTAGGGTTCCATCATGCTTCCTTTTCTGCTTGCTAGTCTATATCCTTCAATTCCTGCTGCTAGGCTACTTCTCTTCTACTATCCTGCAATTGGAAGCTCGTGGCATTTGTATTGGTATGTAATCTAATTCAGTCTCTCTCTTTTTGGCAGCAACCGGTCATCTAAAGAACCTACAAGATGCTGCTACAGCCAGAATCTTCGGTGATGGCTTGAACAAGTACGTATATAGAGGCAACTCAGCCAGTGTTTTCTACTCACAACAGTTTCAAGTATATTTTAGACCATGAAAACTATCATCATTTCATTCATAGGTTTCCTTCAACATTTTATCAGGAACATCCATCGAAATGAAGTGCTTGGAACGCAAATACAAGCACAGAGGACTTTAGATGAGCAATTAAAGGTAAATCCTAAGAAATTACAGAAAACCTTAAGGCTAGTGACAAAAATTTCAAGTTCTCTGTCTTAAAAAGGGGGGGAAAAAGGTCCTTACCTTTTCGAGTATTCTGTTCTCATTGTCCTAATAGGTAAAGCATCACCTTCAAAAGAGAATTGATGCACAGAGAAAGTATATGCAAACAATTCTAGAAAACGCGTACAGAACAGTCTCTGCAGAAAATATGTTTTTTGATGATCAACGAGTTGTATCAGAAATGGGCAACATGAAAGAAACAGTTTCTGCTTCAAACTTTCCACCTTATACAGGACTTGCATACTTATGGGGATCATTCTCATGATGGATTTCTGCCAACTGATGATAGCATGAGTAGCTGCACAATCCCCATGATTTCATTTGATAACATGCAGCTACAACATATAGGAACATTAGCACCATGTCTAGCATCAGAAGAGGAGCTACATCAAATGTCTTACAATTGATGGCTGCACGCTCAAAGCTTCATGGATTAATTATATTCGTTTCTTCACAGATACTATTAAGCAAAAGCGAGATCATGCTCCCAATTTGCTCTTCATTCATTCCAACTCTAGTAATATCATAGTTAGAACATTCTAGGAACGTTTTTTCACAAAGAACCAGTAGTTGCATATGATAAAAGAGATCCTTCGTGTATTTCTTACATGAACAGTGTTTTTCCTTTAGCAGATATCATATCCCACTACCAGAAAGGGGATAAAAATAACAATGATCTGATCCTGCAAATAATGCATGAATGGACTGTGGATCAGAAAAAGCACCCTGGATTGTTAATTATAGGATCATCTGTGACTAGATATCGAAGGCATGTTATAATGGTATTTAGAGTTACTCAGTGTGTGAGGGATTGTGTGATTGTTAGCATTCAAACATGTTCTCATCCTACCATTTTCAACTACATCAATTTTTTATGGCAAACACAAAACATATCTAGGTGCTCTCCAATTTTCTTTTCTGTCTTTTTTCTATAATAAATCACACAAATTTTCAACACTGATTCCGACTGCCAGACTGGTCAATTACCACCATTTTCAACTAAACAACAATCAATTTCATGGATTTGTCTCATGCAGACTTTTAACTCAGGAAATGGAGCAATAAACTCATGCCTAAAGACAAAATGAAGAAAAAGATAACAGCAATTTATAGATGCGCTACTTGATTATAAAAACCAGCTCAAAATTCACTAGACATTGTGCTTGCAACTGGGACAACACGTATGATGAAGCCATAGCAAGAATTATATGAGATGAAGAAGGTACCTTGCATTTGTGCCAGCACTGCAATAAAATTGAGAACCATCATGGTTCCACTTGGGAAGCTTTGAAGGATCACTAACCGGACCAGAAAGTGTCTTTACATAAAAAATAAAAAAAATTAAAAATTTACATTAGATTTACTAAATAGAAAGCTTAATTAGACAAGAAGAAGAACAACGACAAAATCGAAGCATAAAATTATATACCCTTGCTTTGCTCCTCGTATCCATTCCAGATCCACCAGTCCTCTTCAAGAATTAAATTAAAGCATAGGTTACTTGCTTGCTTGCTTGGTTACAAAACACAGCAAACCAAACCATATCCATCAGCAAAAAGCAACAAGACAAGAGATTAGCCATGTTTAACTATCATAAAAACTTGACATAACTCCAACCTCCATGGAAAAATTAAGAACATGGGATCATTTCAGAAATGACATCAATCCCGTTTGTTTTTTAATCAACAAACCAAAGATAAACTTACTGATTAGAAACAAACAGGATTCAATTTAATATCAAGCTTGGCTTTACATTATTAATGACCAGAAAAAAACTAATTAATTAAAACAATTGCCTCCAACTATGAAAGTTTCTCCTTAAAAAAAGTATTTGTTCAAACAACAAACAGCAGTGACATCTGGTGCACTGATAATGAAAGGCAACCAGGAACAGAACACAGACACCTACAACAACTGGCTCATAAGTTCAAGTAAATTGCTGGATAGGCTAGATTCTGTATGAGGCATACCAAACTTCACATGAAAAAAAATAATGGTTAGTCAACATATTAGCAACACTGGACATAAACAGTTAAAACCAATTCATAAAATGGTGGAGAAATAAAACTGTTTATTGCAGTGACAGATAGGTTGGCAGCAGGACCAAATAACAAACCATGTAGATTTGGGTGGACTTTCCATCTAGATCACAGTCCAGCCATCTAGCGTGGAGTTTTGAACACATTCAAACCAATTACCAATTCATGTAGGAGATAAAATAAGAGTACGTCTAGTAAGTTAGAATCACTTCATAGCAGTACAAAAATTGACAGTAATATATATAATATCATCAGCACTCTAATGTACCAAAGGAGAAACTCATGATAAAAGGCATGTGGCACCCTTGTAGAATATACCAGATTTCAGAATTGGAGAGTTTCTGTTGCATTAAAAAAAGAAAAAAGAAAGAAAGAAAGAATGTGTACCAAAGATGCAATTCAAGATCATGCCTCGACTTACCAGTTATAGCTGCCAACGATGAAACCTCCACAGGTGACATGAATGGCATGCTGATCAGCTAAAGCATCAATCACTGCTGGTATTTTCTGACATTGAATTGAAGAATGGCCCAGCTGACAATGTCCATCAAACCCCCACGAAAGTACTTGACCTTCATCTGATAACACAAACAAGAATCAGAAATAGTTGAAAAGGCTACGCAATCTATAAAGAGGAGGAAAGAATAAAGAAGAAAAGGGAACGAGAGTTGCAGTTGCTGCTGTAACCATGACGTTCTGGAGTCACTTTACCAGTCAAGGCAAGACAGTGATATCCACCACCTGCTATCTGAATGATACAAACATCTTTGAGGCTAGGAATTGTTTTTAGTCTCCAAGCACTGACCCTGTCACCTCTTCCAAGTTCATAGACACTTTATTTATGTTGTTTTTGTTCCAGCAATAATGGATGTTCAGTCAATGTTGAAAACATGACAAAATGCATCAGCTGTCACACGATGAGACATGATTTTCATTTACATTGCATAGTCATCCACTACCATAGCAAATTCACAGAACAAACCTTTACGTAATAACAGTGCCCGTAAAAAAATTGTGCTTTTGTGACAGAGGAAACTATCCACTCCACTCAAGCATTCACAGAAAGTGCCTAGTACAGTAATTGATGTTGTTCTATTGAGCAGCCAGGATTTTAACACACTCCAAGGACAGGAAAAGTGCATAAATAAAACTCTGTAAGAACATATAATTGGTGCTAATGGAAAACAAGATGAGGGGCATTCTCCTGCACGGTTTTAGCCATGTGCAACATAAGCAGCAATAAAATGGAATGACAGAATTTAATTCAGTGTAAGTTAACACAGAATCCGCAAGGAAGGCCAAAAATCACAAATGTAATAAAGTAGAAGCAGTGAGAAACATAAAAATTTTGCACATCCCTAGATAACCTGAATGGCAAAAAGGACAGTTCATGTAAACAGCCTAAGATGGCAGCAGCCCTTTTGAATTAACCCGAGAAGCATGAGACCACATGACTACAGCTGGAGTGCCATCCTTTGTCTCAAGTCTTACAAATGCAAGATTTTCAGTAGATAATTCATAGGTTGTTCGACTAAACTAAAAAATATATATTATTCTTTTTTCTTTCCTCCAAACACTAGACAACAATTAGTGCATGATATTGCTCCATAAAGCTCCTTCGCTACATTTTGAAAAATAAAACCTATATACTAGCATCTAAGCAGGAATATAGAAGAGAGAGAACATCCTGCAAACAAAAAGTACCATCCTCACCTCCCCAATTCCAAACCTGCCCCTCCTCTGCCAGCACCATTCTGAAAAAATCATCGCAAGACACAGCAGCCACAGGCACCGGAAATGCCTTTACTTTGCAGAGTATACTAGGTCAACCCCCTTCATTTGGACCCTGACCAGGGCCAAGGCCTAATCTGCCATCTCCTTCTTCTCAACCCGAGGTATAAACTTCCCCTGTTTCCATAGTAGGAACCAGATGAGTGACAGCAAGCAAAAGACAAAATATGAACTAATGTACGAGGAAGTCTATACATGGCCAGGTATGAGGAAGTTTGATTAAAGTAATCCTTTACGGATTGTAGTAACTCCTTGATCTCCTCGTGCATTTTCTCTTCATAAGAAAAACAATTGAATTCCCAATTACAACAAGGGAATGACATCTCAAATAGATTAATGAAAAGATTGCATTGCTAAAGGGAAAGAACTATGTTCACACACGTGCACCAAAAAGTCAGCAAAGATATATCCATTAATCATTACTATCATATAGAGTTGAACTTCCCAATCCTGTATCAGTTGTTGATAACATTGTAAGGTGATCCAAAACTTTAGGATTTAGATAGAGAAGTGGACATGGGCTCATGGCAGGGTTAAACACAGAATCCCAAGTAAAGCAGCATAAAAGCCAACCAATCGGTTGCAATTTGCAAACAGGTAAAAGATACGTGGAAAATGTATCTCCTAAGCATGTATATAACTGCAATTGAGATGTACAAAAGGTTGCTACTTGTTTGCATAAATCAAGAAAAAGATTGAATACCCGAGGCAGTGATGGCAGAAGAATGTATGCCAGTAGTGGAAATGTGGCGTGTTTTTCCATCCCAAGAACCTTCCACCAGTCTAGGGAACAGTTCTCTATGATACATGCCCCAATGCACCGAAACCGCCATAGCCCCTGCAAACTTTATGTCAGAAAGACATCCTTAATGTGCTTCTTTATCTCAGAATCATTTTGAAGGAAAAAATATTGCAACGGAAGGAAATAGATGGAGGGATGTAGTAATAACCATGCAAAAATCTGGCCAGTGGAAGTGAGGGCAACAGAACGAATGCCACCCAAAGCAATAGAGTGAACGGAATCCAAAAAAGGGTTTGGAGTAGGATGAAAAGCAGGATTCTCATGTACAAAGCCAAGACGGCCTCCATCCCCTTTGCCCCGTATCCAAAAAAGACCATCAGCAAGAATTGCCGAGTGAAACAGAAATGCCCACCACAATCACTCCCTATTTGTTGCCATTATCAACAAGATGGCCAGTGGTTTGGAGAAAAGATGAAAGAGTAAGGCAGTAGCTGGAGATGGGTTAGAGCCTTATTTATTCGATGCCACCAACAAGTTGATCAGAGGCGCCTCTGCCCAGGAAAAGAGCTCTGACAGGCACTTTGCTTGCGGTGGATAGTGAGGAGAAGTGGCGGTGGATAGTGAGGATTTGCCGTACAAGACAACTATGCTGCAGCATCATCATACGATGATAACTTTCACTTTACTACAGTTGCCTTACAAGACAACTATGCAGCAACAGCAGCAGCATCATATCATCACTTTCATTTTACTCCTGCTACTGATGTTGCTGTCTCTATCATAACGTTGGTTGTTTTCTGCTGATTTTTTTTTTTTTTTTAATTAACGTGGGTGTCCGGGCCAGCTTACGCGCACCTCGACTAATCCCACGGGCCCTGGAGTTAACGACCATGTAAGCCTCCAGTGGCCATCATATGAGCAACCTAGGGTTTGAACTTGAGACCACAGAGGGAGCAAACCTCTTGGTCCCAAGCTTTCGCCACCAGGCCACCACCTAGATGGTTGTTTTCTGCTGATTTTGATTGCTGCTGAACTTGTCATCGTTATACAACCGCATTTTAAAAAAAAAAATTGATTTTTTTTTATGAACATTTATATTATTAAATAAAATATAATTAAAAAAAAATCAAAGTGATTGAGTTAAACCGAGTCTATAAACGGGTGTGTATTTTAAAAAGGGATTAATCCGAGTAAATCTATTATTTTGTTGTCAAAGATATTAGTAAAAAAAAATAGCATTTTTGATTTATTTTTTTAAAAAATTTCTTACTGTTTTGAAAACGTGTTAACATTGTATGCACGTACTTTTGACAAACTTTTTTACATGGTAAAAGGTAGTTCGCGGCAACCTTTCTAGTGTTTTACTAATAAAGGGGTGACAATGATATTGTCCCCATGATTATATGTTGGGGTTAAATTGAAATTTTATAAAATCCTTGATATTTTTAAGGAAAAAGAACGAGAGAAAAAGGAGTCGGTTCGATCAGGGATCGAACCGGCATCGAATCAGACAGCCGGCGGACCACTTTGTTTGTCCCCAGCAGCAGCGAAAAGCCAGCACAGGCATAGCGAGGCATCCTCATAATAGCATCTGCAAAGCATTGAGAGCAAAGATGAGAAGAAGGGAAATGGAGATGGGAGCAAGCTACTGAGCATGGGTTTTCCTAGTGAATTGGCGGCTCAAGCTCTGGCCGCCCACCGGTGGCAAAATCAACAGTGAAAGCCACCGAGTGGATTCTCTCCCAAACATCTCATCCTCATCCCAATAATAGCCCAAATGGATCATCATTCCAGCAGACCAAAACCTAGACCGCTTCTTTCATTTCCCATTCATCAAACACCAAAACAAGAACCCTCCTCCCCCTTTCCAATTCCCCCACCCA